>NC_138822.1:14885794-15292565 GCF_965178545.1 Coloeus monedula | reverse complement strand
AAAGGGGAAAGGGGAAAGGAAAGGGGAAAGGGGAAAGGAAAGGGGAAAGGGGAAAGGAAAGGGGAAAGAGGAAAGGAAGAAAGGAAAGGAAAGGAAAGGAAAGGAAAGGAAAGGAAAGGAAAGGAAAGGAAAGGAAAGGAAAGGAAAGGGAAAGGAAAGGAAAGGAAAGGAAAGGAAAGGAAGGAAAGGAAAGGAAAGGAAAGGAAAGGAAAGGAAAGGAAAGGAAAGGAAAGGAAAGGAAAGGAAAGGAAAGGAAAGGAAAGGAAAGGAAAGGAAAAGGGGAAAGGAAAGGGGAAAGGGGAAAGGAAAGGGGAAAGGGAAAGGAAAGGGGGAAAGGGGAAAGGAAAGGGGAAAGGGGAAAGGAAAGGGGAAAGGGGAAGGAAAGGGGAAAGGGGAAAGGAAAGGGAAAGGGGAAAGGAAAGGGAAAAGGGGAAAGGAAAGGGGAAAGGGGAAAGGAAGGGGAAAGGGGAAAGGAAAGGGGAAAGGGGAAAGGAAAGGGGAAGGGGAAAGGAAAGGGGAAAAGGGGAAGGAAAGGGGAAAGGGGAAAGGAAAGGGAAGGGGAAAGGAAAGGAAAGGAAAGGGGAAAGGAAAACATCTCTGGATCCTTGGACACATGAAGCGCATTTCTAATCCACCTTTATTAGCTAATCAGCCTGCTATGAAACAAATGTTTCCCTTGCTACTTTAAGTGATCATGTAAACTTTCACTCTACAGATGTTTTGCTGCATTAGCAAGAAGATCTTTCTGTTATCTGTGAGTGCAGTCTGTTTATTTGAGTACACAGTGGTTTTCAGTCCACTTTTGAAAAGCAAATAGGTTTGAGAATGTCCTAGGCAATATGGAAGAGCCTTATAAATTAATTTTACTATCTATAAGGAATGATGTTCAAAAGTACAGAAGGCTGAAAACATTGATGTTTCAGAAATACCAAAATTTGAAGCAGATTTTTATAATCAGAACAAAAAGGCCAGCATGAAACAGCATGGCAAAAACCACTCAGAGTCTTGTCTACAAATCTGATGAGATTTATGATCTGCAGTCCTGGCCCATGCATTTTTGCAATGCTGAAAAAGCAAACACAAGGTAATGGAAAACAATTATGAGTCATTCCTTTACTTCAGAGGTGATTAATGTGACACGGTCAAGTTAAATCCTCCGAAGAGACATCAGGTATGTTTTCCACTGATGGGTTTTGTAAGCATGGGTTTGATACTCTTGCACAGGAGATTTTAATTTCCTGCTAAAAGATATGGTTCATGATCAAAACCAAAATATATATAAATACTACCTGCTGAGCTTGTAAGACTGATGGTTTTCTTATCAGCAAATGATAAGAACACAGAACATCTTTAGTTTTGATACAAGTAACTGTGAAGTACCAAAAGCATGCAGAACTGAATTGAAATATTCTAATTGACTATGCTGCAAAGGATCTAATAGCATCTCATCAGACTAACATATTCCAGGTCTGTGTGTGCTCTCAGTTTAAAAGCTGAACGTATTTTTGCTTTAAGTGAAAGACAGAGTGGCACTAGGAAATACAGGCTACAAAAAGGATGAACCCAAAAATACAGAGGTCCTTGGAAATGCTGCCAGATGAAACTGTCTAAAGCCCAAATCCACCCACCTGGATTGTCACTTTGTCACTGTGCTTGCAAGCATTATGGAACCCTCATCTGGCTCCCTGTGCGTATTTGCAAACTTACTGGTGTGGCTGCAGAGGGCACAAAGTTACCTCACTAGTTTCTCTTGGCACATGTCACTTAAGGTGCTAATCCAAGAGCTCAAGACTGTCTTTCATCCAGTTTGTCTCCAATTTCTAATGGGAAACATGTCGTGTGGATGCTTTGCCATTATTCCCATCACTTTAGTCCTAAAACACCTCGATTTAGACTCACGATTCCAGTTTTGAGTGTGCTAAGTTAGCCCAGCTCTTCTATTGCCTTTCTCAGTTTTCAGCAAATCAGTAGTTGGAGCAGCCTCTCCTTTGGACGGGAGCTGAGCCCAGAAGCTCCCTCCAGTGTAACTGAGCCTACTTTTGTGGATGGACTGGAGGGAAGTGTTTTGCAGAGGTTACTTCAAATTTTGTCTTCCCTTACCTGTCATCAGGATGTCAGCTCTCAACTTAACTCGCATCCTATTTCTGTGTTCAGAAAGGCAGAGATTGGTTATTTGAAACTAATTTTTTATGTATTTAGTGCAGTTACATTCCTCTAAGGTCACAAAATCAGGGACTGTCCTACCACTCAAAGCTTGAAGTGAATGTGTTTCTTGGGATATGAATGCCACCCAGGCAAAGTCTGTTCACTCCTTGTTTCCCTCCATTTCCTTAATATCACACAGGTGAACTCAGGGCTGTGTACATACACATCCACAGATGTGTCCCAGTTCATCATCCCTCTGCAGAGGGATACATCTGTATTGAATTAAGCATTTGCAGAAGTATTTAGCACTTTTATGGTCAGTTTGTTCCTAGGGAAATATTGGAAAAGCTCAGTGATCTCAGTGTTTACCTGACACTTAATGAACACATTTTTGGACACAATCATTTCGGCATTTGGAAAGGGATGACTCATTTAATAATAAATTTTTAAGAGCACTTCAGCAGCTTGTTCCCACCTGATCACTTCTGAGTTTATCATTCTTTGCATCTTTTCCCCCTCCACTTTTCACAGTGCATCTTCATTTCCATATTTATTTTCTTTTCCCAGATTTTACCCATAGCTACCTATATCCATACTCACCATACAGATACATGTAGTGGCTGCTCAGGCTTCAAAGGGTCAATGTTATTCCATTCTGTGTGGCAGATGAGCTGATGTCCTCCAGGAGCTGGATTTAGGGTTTGGTGGCCCTGGAAAGGAGAGAGCTGAGCAAGCAGGTGGGGCTCAGCTCCTTCTGGCATCATTCTGTCATGTGGACTGCAGTACTGTGACTCCTGCTTAAACCCCTGCTAAAAGCCTTTGTTTATCTTGTAGGTAAATTCCTTTTCCAAGTCACCATTTCTCAGATTGCTCTCTGACACCTACTTGTTCTTCCCCATGGAGAGCTTCTGATACTAAATTTCTCTCAGTCAAAGCATATAATTTAGTACATTCTTTACACCAACCCTGAGTTTAGCGTGTCTTCACCTTTACTTGTTCTCACAATACTCATTTACAGAGATAGTTCTTATTTTCTATCAGAATTATTTTTCAGGAACACATAGTGTGACAGGTCTCTGAGGATTAAATTCCTAGGTAGTCTTCCAAGGATTCCTGGTTTCCCGGTTCTGTGTTGTAAATAAACACCAATATGCTAATCAGATTTTTTCTCAGGTCTATGTTAATCTCAGCTCTTGGGCAGTGATTTCTTGCTCTGTTGGGAAGGTATGAGGTGGGTGAGTATGTCCTCCTTTATTCACCCAACTATTTCTCTTATCTGTTGTTTTTAGTATCCAGACAGCATAACTGGAGTTTTTCCTATCTTCATTTCTCTTTGTTGTGTTTTTGTTTTTTTTCTGGTGTGGGTTCTTGTTTCTGTGTGTGGCTTTTTTTTCTTCTGTTTTTTTGGGGGGACTTTCTAATCAGCTTTTGGTGTTACTATTTATACAACCTGTATTCTTAACTTTGATCTGATTGTTAGGAAGTTTGCTCTCTTTATGCAGGATCCCAAGTATCAGATGTTAGACTGTACTTAGTCCTCTAGTACTGCTCTGTTACACTGAAGGTCCATAAAAGAGGAATTGCTTTAAAATGTGCTGCCCACTAAAGATAAAGATAGCTCTTAATTCACCTTTTTCCTGAGAGACATCTTCTGGCTGCGAAACCTTTTACAAGGTTATAAAGGGATAGGGAGTTTCTCATAAAAGAGAGGCCAAAGGCTGCTTGAACTAAAGCTTAGCCACATGGACTTTCAGTCAAAGATTTTTGCTTCTCCTTGCAAAGGCCTGAAATAAAGTCAAAGGATGAAGCTGAATCTTGAATTTATAGACACATGATTAATCACAACTTGTGGACAGAACTACTGACTGTGCCCCTTGTTGATGAAGTTTGAAGGTGCCCAAGAAGCATCCATCTGATGGGATGTCCAGGTGGGATAGCTTTTATGCTTGAAGAGTGTTCGGAAGTACTTTGGCACAGATCTAGGCTTCTGGGTTTTTTTGTTTGTTTGTTTGTTTGTTTTGAAGGGCAGATTGTGCTCACTTAAATTGTTTTTTATATCTTTTCAAACTGATATGAATTCATAACCTTAGTCCTTGGGGTCTGTTGCTGATTTGGAGTTGGGAGTGGGGTCAGAAAGATAGAGAATTTTATTTCAGTGGAGTTCATTTCACCACAAAGTGCTATCAAATTATTTATCAAGTGTCACATATATGAGGTGAAAAGAACTTTATTGTTTCAGGGATCTGGCAATATCTAAAAGGGTGACAGAAAGGTAATAAATTGGACAGGGAACTAAACTATTACAGGATCTTGTCTACTGCCTCTGTTAAGATCCATTTAAAAGGCATTTAAGGCATTGCCAGCTTAAATAGATGCAGTACTTGCTCACATCCCCTGTTGGATCCAGAAAGTTAAATGGTCAGATGAGGTTGGAGGCAGATGAAAAATTATTTGCTGCTTTGAATTCCATCAACCTTCATCTGTGGAGTTATCTTAACCCATTGTAAAAACCTTAAAAGTCAGTATGTGACAGTGGTGTCTAGTAATGTAAGTAAAAAAGAAGAAGAGGATCTATTCTCTGACAGTAATAAAATCCACATGCAAGGCAGTACTTATTCTTTGTTCCATAAAAGCCAGATAGTCAAAGCACAGCTTCAGTGTCTGCCTCATTAGCTAAAATGGAACCTGAATTGAAAGGGAAATGAAGTGTTTGTTTGTTTTGGTACATCTTTTAATATAGATAATCTTTTCAAGGGAAATCAACCAAGTGGGCTGGCTTTTGGAGAGTGGATATCTGAAAGGAATAGCACTCACTTCCCAAGACTTCTGTTTTAAAATCATGCCTCTCCTTGAATACTGCAAAAGTAGCTAATTGTAACTGATAGTAAAAATAAATAATTGTGTAAGAATTTACATTGTTACAATATGAATAAGATTATGGCCCTTACATTCAGTTGAGATCCAGATTTGTTATGTAGAGCCCATTAATACATTATTAATTAATTATATAATTAATGCATTATTAATGATCTATTTTTAATAGTGTTTGTTATGTCTTTTGAATCCAGTTTTGTCCTAATTAGGGAACCTGGGGTGCTGCCACATAGGATTTCTTGAGGAAAGGATATCCAATGTCTGTTCCACAGCAAATGAAAATAAAAAATGGGAACACAGGCAGGTCAAAGCAGTGGTGTGCAGAGATACCTGGGCTAGGTGGGGTGCTGAAGCAGCCACAGAAGATCAGCCCACTGCACAGGCTAATATATTTTGCTTCTCAGCAAAGTGGTGTAGATGGATGGATAAACATGGA
Organism: Coloeus monedula; assembly: GCF_965178545.1. Classification (NCBI taxonomy): domain Eukaryota; kingdom Metazoa; phylum Chordata; class Aves; order Passeriformes; family Corvidae; genus Coloeus; species Coloeus monedula. Next base: position 15,287,110 of record NC_138822.1, on the reverse strand, counting down.
AACACTACAGAAGCAGGTGCAGGTAGCTCTGCATAGCCCTGCAGTGGGCCATGAAGATGTTTTCTGTTATTGCAATGTAATAAGAACCCTTTTCTGAAATTGTTTCCTCTGCTGTGATGATGTAGGGTTCACTTAGTCTTGGCAGTCTGGAAGATGTTGAAACAAGAATATTATTTTAGCTAAAATAATGGTTTAAGATCACAGATTTGGAGACCAGTGGTGACAAATGATTCATTTTAAACTTTAAAAGAATCATTTGTATTCTTCTCCCTCTCATCTTCTGGCTTCATCTTCCAGTACTTTGTAAATAATTTTAAAGCAATTTCCATTTTCTTTTCTTATATAACTGGTCACTCGTACAGGATTCAGGGTGCTGTGTGGAGCAGTTTTTATTTGCACTTGATTTTATCCGACTTGTAATTTTTTTATACTTTCTTTAACTTTTGGGATAGGATTGCCTGTACAATGACAGGGTAAGGCAGTCTAAATTCTGAAAGGGGCCTGTGGGTACTACTCTCCTGTGAACTGAAATAATTCTGGTTTGCACTGAGACTGCTTACTTATTTGTCAAGCTTCCAGGAGGGAAGTGGCAGAAGCAAATGCTCTGACTGCTGAACTGCAGCTGGGTGCTATTCGTCAGGATAATGTCATGCTAAGAACTGCCACAGAAGCTCACTCTGAAGGTGACTCCTATACCCATTATTTCCAAAAGTAGCACTGTCATCATTTCTGTCTGGACCATACACACACATGGCAAAGAAAAACTAAGGTGTGTGTCGGCTGTCAGAAGACTTTTAAGTATATCTCTTAAATGTACTTAAAGAAGAAAACTTTCAGCTGTTTCAGACTTCCACTGGCTGTGTTTGTATGTCTGCAAGCCAGATTTTGCCCACACTAGCCAGTGAATTAGAAACCACCTATCTGAAGCCTGTAAGGCAAAAGAGAAATCTCCAGCAGAAGTGATTGAAGTCCCACCCAGAATTTATTCCCGGGTTCCTGGGCTGATGCATTATGCTCTTCCTCAGAGGGAATCTGAAAAGCAGTTATCTGCTTTATAGACCAGTATAAGGTAAGTCTGCAATGTTTAGCAGATGTGGTGTTTGGAGTAAAGACTTCCTGCTGTGATATCTGGTTAGTCACTGTACATTTAACCAGCAATCTGTAGGGTGCTTGCATAACTACTTATGCTTATCTGTAATGGGAAGAATAACAGCTCTATTTCTTCTCACTCTTATCTGTTACCCCTGTATAAACCTGCAGGCTAATACATGGAAAGAAGCTAAGTTAGAAATGCAGATGAAAAAGTGCAGGAGTTCTTCCAAAAGGCTTTTTTTCCCTCTCGATCTATTTTTAAAAAAACTTTTGTCCTGGAGAGGGGCTGATGTGCATTGTCAGTGAAATTGCACCTCTCAGCATTGAACAGGAACATGGAGGAGGCTCATCTGTCATGTTCCTCAAACATCACAGTGAAAAGATGATGTACAGTTGCCTTGGCCATCAGAGGGAAGGGATGCTTTTCATGCTCTGTAACTCATGGGCAGCTGACAAGGTTAAAAACATGGTTTCAAATCTGCCAAGTTAGATTACAGATTCGATACTCACTTTAAACTTTTAATCCAGAGTTTTGACAGAACTTCCTTCAGAACTTTGCTATGAACATCCTTCAGCCTTGTTACACAGTCTGGCAGCTTGAGTGAGACACTACCCTGTCACTTGAGGTCATGGGTACATTAGGCAGAGCAATGAAGGAGTATGTATATTTTTTTGGTCTGTATTGACTCTGTTGGGATGTTTGCTTTCTGTTCTATAAGCATTCTTTTGATCCAGTCTCAGCTGCATTTTCTTGTATAATATAAAGATCAGAAAGCTGACTCGTACTCAGATTCTTTGTTGGAAGAAGATTACCCAGGTTGTTTCAGAACTTCCAGAAATTAGACTCATTCCATTTGTTTCTTCTCAGAACAGATGGTGGAGTAGAATTTGAATCACTGAAGTGATAGTGGGAGAGAAGTTACAGTGGGGAGAAAAAAAGGGAATTGAAGTGAAACTTTTCACACTTTCCTTTTTTTTTGCTGATTCCCAGCTTTTGTTTTTATATGAAGAGTTTAATAGATCTAGCTTTCATATTTGTCTCCATTATTCAGAGAACTATAAAATCAGATGGATAAAATCTAGGATATTCTGTACTTTCACTAGATACTAAATGGATACTCCTCAAGCATTAGACTTTCACCTCATGACTTGAGTTCAGATCTATTTTAGTGGGCTGTTTCCTTCTTTGTGTACATTCCCTGAACTGACAGAGCTAAAATCAGAATTAATTCTCCCACTCTTTAAAATGAGATGGATGTATGAATTTAGCATGGAGTCTGAAGAAGGCACTTCAAAGCCACCATCACTACTAAAACTGAAGCCCTGGATGAGAACTCAGTCTATTTCTGAATCATCCCTTTAAATTATTTCTGTGGAGACTTTTTAAATTTATGCTTCTGTATTGTCTGCAGTTGTAGAATCACAGACCAGGCTAACCCAAGAAAATAGCTGGCACAGGGCAGTCACGGAGATGGAGGACTGCACTCTGGATACCAGTAGAAAAGGCAAAGCTGAACCCTAAGCTTCTCTCTGCTGGGTCTGATTTCCTTTTATCAGTGGCCCTTGTACATGGCACAGAATATCCTGAGAGAATACATGAATTACTGTGCCTTAAGCCTCTGTGCCTGCAGCTCTCTCACTGACACCAACAAAAAACCAGAAATGCATTGCTCCAGATTAGATGAATGAAAGATTTCCCCACCCCCCACTCCATAAACCAGTAAATGTAGTGGGATTTTTTTTTTTTTTTGTTGGCTTCTCTAATTTCTGTTGTATTGAATCACTCCTCTTAATGTACCATGCCCAGAGCTGCAGAGGGCTGAGAGCTCACATCCCCTGTGCAGGAGGCTACAAGCTCCTGCCTTCAAACACGTTGCGGGTGGGCTCTGCAGGCTGACCAGACGTTCACTGCATATGTATTGTTTTCTTCCTCTTTTGTTCACGTCTCAGTCTGCTCTCTCTGCTATTATGTGCCAAACCTCAGTGCCTCAGGCTCCCACTGAGTATCACCTCACCCCTGCAAGGGTCTCTAAGAAGCTGGCTGGGATACTTGTAGCATAGGCACTCGATACAAGGTTAGAGTTCCACCTGACTGGATTTTTATCTTCCTTCACTTGATCTGTCTTGATTTACATCTGTGCTTTAAGCTGTGCTTCTGGGTCACTTAAGTAGCACTGGGGTTGTTAATTAAGCTTGTCAAACTGTTGTCTGGGGTAAGAGGTCTAAACATGGTTTAAAAAAAATCTATAAGCTTCCAGGGGCAGATTGAAAAAAGCACTTACAGAAAGTGCCTAAATGGAGAGATGTGAATAGCCCTATAGACTTCAATGGGATTATGGATGCAATTAAAATTACACCTGTGATAAAATACCTGGCTGCACTGAAGTCTAGTCAGGGGTTTCTCAGAGCTTCAGCCGTCCTTCTGCAGCCCAAAGCCCTGGGTGGTTTCCAGGGGCTCATCTGCAGCCCCAGTGTGGTGCAAATGCTAACGGCCATGCTGTGCCATCGGCCTCCCCAGCAGCCAGATTTCATTTCAGAAACCACAGATCTAGGCTGGGAGGCAGACAAAGGTGAGAGCATGGCTTTGCACGTGTCTCTTCTCTTTTTCTGGTGGATGAGCAGCACTGCCAGACTTGCTGGCTCAGTGACCTGTGATGCGCTGGCAGATGCAGCCTCAGGGCTTCAGATCTGAGTTAGCCATGCTCGTCCCTTGCCACTCTTCCCAGTGATTTTCTGGCAGGGAAGAAAAGCGAGTTAGATTGATGAACTTTTAGGCAGCATTCATGCTAGCTTCAGGAAACACAGTTGTGGTCAGTTTTATCTCAGGGCCATCCAGTACATGAAACAGCATAAAGAAAGAAGCATAAAATGCAGAATAGCAAGAGGAAAATGTAGTAACACAAAAAAGGGCGAATTCAGAGAAAGACTATAATAGAAACATAAAAATAAAGGTGTCACAATTCATCACTGTGAAGGTAAAAAGGTGAAATTATTTAGTTTAACCCATTGCATACTGCTCACGTGATTTTCCACCTCTCAGATATTTCAGATTGATTTTCAACCTCTTTTCAAGCACTTCTAATGATAAAACATCAATTACAAGGCTGTTATCACATTGCTCTTATGGTTCAAGTTCCTTATTGCATTATTGAAATGCTTCAGCATACCATTGCCACCTAAAATACCCATGGTGCATTAAACTGTAGGTGTTTGTGGATTACTGTAAATGTCTCTGCAAATACAGGCTTAAACAGCTCTCTGTTGATTCCCTAATTTAGTTATCAGAAACCCTGCCTCCTCCTCCTCCTCCTCCTCCTGTCTCTGGTCTCTCTGATTCCACACAACCTCATTAGCTACTAACCTTTAAATGCTCCCCCTGCCCCTCCAGCTCCAGAGCACTCTTCACTAAAAGAGACAGAGCACGCAGTTGGAAGCTTTTTGCAAAGAGATGAAATTATGCCTTCAACTTCCCTAGGTTTCATTTCTGCTTAACAAAAAATCAGCCTGAAGACACTGGAGTCTTTCTAGGGATCTTGTCATGAGCAGTGGGGCATCTCAGGTGCCTGTGGTTGGACTGTTAATGGCAATTGCAGATGGTCATTTAGGAGACCCAGGGCTTGGCTTTTCCACTGAACAACTCAGTTCTTCTGAGTATACTGTCTGCTCCTCTGTTCAGAACTGTGAATCATCTCTGTGGAGCCTGATCTGAGACCCCTACTTCACAGGTATTTCCTCAACATCTAAGGCAAGGACTTAGTCCTACTTGATATTTTTTAAATCAATATTTCATTAAGCAATGCTTTTATGGCATTTCAGCATTCATCTATAGTAATTAATATAAGCCTTTTATCTGTGTAAATCAAAACACTTTGGGAAAGTTGGAGTGCATAAAAACTCTGTATTAAAGATGAAGAAATATGAATCATGCAGAGGGATTATGTACTTTGCCCAATTGCCTGACCAATTAACAGATTAAGTCTTAATCCAGTTCCATATCCACAGGGCCACGCTGCCAGATTTTATCTCCTAAATGTAAAATATTCTACATCTGAAAAAAACTAATCAAGTTAATGACACAGGCACTTTGGAATTCAAGCAATACTTAACTTTTAATTAACAACAAAAAAATTAGTTTGATTAGGGCGTTTTTCAGAAATATCTGTATTTCAACCCAGTGCAAGATTTTCAGTTAATGACATGTTTAACACTCAACTGTTTGGCAACATGTTTAATTTTCCTTATTTCAATGTTTCACTCTGGTTGTCTGCACATGCAACTGGGAGAGAAGTCTGTGTCACAGAGAAACCTTATTTCTAAGGTGTTTCATCACCAAGACTTTAGTGAAGAATACAAGTGGAAAGCAATGTTTACACAAACTTGATGTTCTCTGATTTCCCTGTCCTTTTTTTTTCCAGGGGGTTAGCAGCTTTCCATTTCATAGCAGGAAAACAACCAAACCAGAGGGACTTCACCTACACAAATGCATTTGTGAGATAATTATTCAGCTGATATTACAGAGCTTAAAAACTCTCAGACATCATGGTCTCTGAAGACTGAATTCATTATATCTTAAACAAGACAGGATTCTCCTTTGGGAATTTTCTGCCTGCCTGTTTTTCTTGTATATATATAGTTTATCTGCTTAGGAATGAGGCAAGGAGAATAGATCAGCTCAAATCTGTTGATACTTTTGACACTTTATTTTTTTCTTAATAAAAAAAGAGAAAAATAAAAAAGTTGCTTGTTATTAGAAACATAACCTACTTCTCATTATGTAGGCAGGCACATGCTTCTCTCCTCAGCTGAGACATGAGGCCCTATTCTTAGCTCCACTTTCATTTACGTTGTGCCTTGAGGCAAGATGCACAGGATATAACAGCTCTGCAGCTATGACTGGTTTAAACTATGCAAAATTAGAGCTCTCTCTAACATTACAGGCAATTTTAAGGGTATGCAGAAGGATGTTAGAAACCTGTTATAGAAACCCTATCCAAAGATATGTAACCCTGACAAGCAAGAAAGGAACATTAAAAATATTTGGAAATATTTGAATGCAGTCACTCAGAGGGGCACAGAATCAGCCTGCTGCTTCATCCTTGTGGCAGCTGAGAATCGGGAAATGTTTGCAGTAAAGGGTCAGCTCCCCAGTGGATTGAGCTTACTTGGTTTCACTGTTGTTGATTTGCACAAATTGACAAACTAGGCAGATTTGACAAATTGACAGACTCAGAGCATTCACCTGTGATGGATGCAGTCAACCTCCTTAACCAAACTAACAGTGGCTTGGTACAAACTCCAAAGAAGGTAAAGATCTGGGCCATAGGCAAGACAAAATCTCCCCCAGGGAACCCACAAAGGGGCAGAGTGACCCAGGGAGCATCAATGCACATGAACTTGGAACACCAATCATGCTGTTAATGCAACCACAGCAGGTAGTTTTCCCAAGACTCATATGTGTGGGTACAAGGAGTCTCATGCTTACCTTTCCAGCTGTATGCACTTGAACTGTGAGCCAGCTGCTTTATCCCATAACTATGACAGTCTAATTGAGCTCTCCCTGCTAGGCAGTGTGGCTGCATAAGTGTGATCTCCACTGGAGCTGGGATGCCTCTCAAGGTTTGAGATTCTTTAGCTGAGATTGAGATAGCCTTCCTTACCAAAGGCAGAGAGATCCCTTCTTTGCAACAGATCCTTGGTAAGTGGCTGATAGCACGCTAAATTAATGCTAATGAAATCATGTAATTGAATCCTTTAGATACAAACAATTGTCCAAGTCTGAGATTAAGACTGGCCCTAGCTGCTGCTAGGCTTCATCATGAGTTTAGAAAGCAAGGGGGTCCACTCTGAGCCTCATGACTCAAGGGGAGAGCCTCCCGCACCCTGTTGCATCTTTGCAACTCTAAATGGATTCTAACTTGATTTGCCTTTGTGTGTTTCATCCATGTGGTAGGTAATAGAGTGAACCTTGCCACTGAACTTCGTTAATGCACATTTTTATAAAATTGTATTAAACCCGTTTTTGCTAATATCTTTGATGGTGATTCCTTGAGTGACCCTAAATTATTAATTTGTGACATCACCACTTGTTATTTCTCCTCTGTTGCTTCAGCACTACCTATTACTCCTTTCTCTAAGACCTGCACCTTACCTACACCTCCCGTCTCTGTACATGGGTGAAAGGGAAGCGGGCTAAAAACTGTCCTGGGAATAATGCCTTCATTATCCCAAAAAAGTCCAAATTAGTTCACAAACATCATAGATTATTTGGCTCTTGGTAAAAGAGTCAATCTTCCCAGTGAAAATTCTGTCCCATATTGTTCTTCACTCGACCCCCAAGATGTTGAGCAGAAGAAACAGTATGGAGACAGTTCTTATTCAAATCCTGAAAAGTAGGTGTCAACTTGGCTGGCCATGGCTTTGCAGTCCATCCTACAATATCCAAACCAGGGGTTTGCCTTGTGGAACTTAGCTAGTTACTGGTTGTGTCTGGGAAGTGTTCTTGGGAGGTGATGTCCTGGTTGCTTTGGCCTGGGATATGTGCAGGAGACATCGTCCTGCTCGCGGCGAGGCCAGGCTGCATTGTGGAGGTGCAATCTGTTCCACCTTACACCACAGTGAACATCTGTTGTCTTTGGAAGCTATATATTTCTTCCTAGCCCAAAATAGGTGGCAAGATCCTTCTCCCTCCTTGTGAACTTCTTGAAGATTCCCTTGAAGCCCCTGAGCAGAGGAGCAGCTCCTCCAGGTGCCTTGAGGGGGCCTTGTCCCATTTTGAGGGGAAGACAAGGAGTGAGAGGAAATTATTTGTTTCTCTTTCTCCCTCACCACCTCTCCAAGTGTGCTAGGGACACATGGGGAGGGCATGGATGGTTTGGCATCAGTCCCCTCAGGCACAGCTGCTCCAGAGCTTGGCACAAGGCTGGGAGCAGTGGCCATGGCTTGAAATACTGACTGGTTCAGCACTGGTGCCAGCAGCAGCTATTCTAGTTCCTAGCTTAGGGATTTGGAAATAATTTCCCCCAGGTGAGGACTCTGGCAAACAGGGATTTTAGGCCTTTAAATTACAGGCATCTGCAATTTGAGTGTTGGGTGTTTAAAGAGTTGGAGGCAACTTGATCTGTGACCATGTAAATCAGAGGGCTGATTAAGCCAGTGGCATATGTCTCCATGAGGAAAGACTCTGGCTTCAAATCAGTATCCCTGGCTGTTACTGAGAGTGAAGATAAAGCATTGATTTCATCACCGCAACAAGGTTTTCAGCAATTAGAGCGATTGGCATGTCTTGCAGCTGGTGCTGTAGCAAAACTGCCAAGATCTGGACATTTCCCTCCTCTGGGTAACAATGACAGATAAAGATGTAACTTCATAACTGACCAGGTGGGGATTTGTATGCTCACTGGGCTTTGTTCACAATGTTTCCTTGCGCAGCACAAAATCATCATCTGTTGTCTGCTTGCTCCTTTCCTTGTTGTGTCTGAAGATCTACCTATGCCATACTAATACCCCGCACCAAAAAGCAGCAAACAGAACCAGTGCCATTTCTGCTGCCAGGGCATATACACACAGCCTGGAGCATTTATGTGGGACAAGTCAGTGACTTGACATGGCTATGTGATGACAAAGACATCATCAGACCTTCCTTCCCCTGGATTTCATGTCTTCATCTCTTCCTGAAAGCTCTTAAGTAAAACCTGGCTGCTGTGGTGTCTTGGATTCATTACATAGTAGCTCTCCCCTTCTATGTTAGCTCAATGCCAAGACTGCTAAATGGTGTTGGAGGAAGCATTCCACTACAAATTCTTTATTTGGGACATTCTCTGACAGGTCAGAAAAACTAAAAGACCCTTTGGTAGCATAGGTGCAGGGTCAAAGCTGAGCTACCAGGTGAGCTGGTATTGATGTACCTCACGGCTTTTTTAGGTTGGTGGTTCCAGAGTCTGTTTTGGATGCTGAAAATAGCTGTACTGCTGCAAAAGTGCAGTCTTCAGGAAGTAATTTATAAGCATTAGAGTGGCTCTGCTGTGAAAAATAATCCAGGAAAAGGGGTGATGAAGGGGTCTGTATTTATTGTTTTTAATAACTGGTTGGGATCCTTATGTGAGGCTGTGTCTTCTGCATCATTCTGCACTGTCCCTGGTAAAGGAAATATGAAAGCTGATGAAATAGAGAAAACCTTCTCTTTCTCTTGCTCTCAATGGTGTCAGTTTTACACAACTAGAAAGCAGAAGGCAGTAAGAATCTATTTCAGTCACCTGAAATCAGCAGAAGCGACAATTCACAGAGTGAGCAGGTTCGTTATGTGAGAAGGTGCTGCATTTGCAGTCAGTTTTCAGTGTGGAATTTCACCATGATTTCTCACTCACAGGAACACATGACTGTTTGGAAGAAAGACATTCATTTTCTCCCCCAGGAGTAACAACTGTCCAGATGCAGGGAGGTAACTGCCAAGGACCTGACTGCTAGTCTGTGGTGGTTTTTAGGTAAGGCCCCTTTACCGCTTGCTAACCCTCCCAAACTGGAACTCAGTCCCCAGACTTGGCTGGGCAGAAGTTGTCTCTGGTATGAGGATTCCCTGAAAACTGTAAGTGAGATGCCACCAGAACGGTGCAGCATCTTCCCCATCATGACCCATCCCTGCATGTCCCTGATCAGTAAGAAGACCCTCTATCTTCCTTGCATGTTTTGTCTCAAATATGATGGAACTACTCAGTTTTCAAAAAGGGAAACTCCAAGATAGTCTTTATGAATTTGGGGCTGCCCAAAAGGGGAAGGGATCTGTCTTGGGTAAGAACAGTTGTAATTAGCCTGAATCATGAGTTCAAGCCAAGCTGGACTCATTCTCTTTGTCTAAATAATACGGCCATGCTGACAGTTCCCACCTGGACAGTGTAACCACTGAAAAACAGAAGTTGAAATTAAATTGATTGCTGTCTTTTGTGCTGTGTGTTCTGTTAAGGCACTCAGCTCTTCTTACCAGTTGCTGCCATCTCTTCACATGCCAATGGCATTTTGCTCTGCTCTGGTAATGCTTCAACTCCTTCCTGCAGACCCCTCTCCCTTGGGCAACTCCCATGAAGAATTGGACTGCTCAGGATGGAAGTTATGAGAAGCAGGAAATTCATTAGCACTGTCAGGCAAACCCCATCCTCCAAAATGCACGTGGCCTACAGGCAGAGGTGGAGATGCAACACCAGCGCTGGGTTTGTGCTGTCTGTCCTCTCACCCACCAACATCCAGTTCAGTCCTCAGGAACCAGACCCCAGCCTGGACTGCAGCAACATGGGCTCCCTTCCCTCTCTTACGCACAACTGAGGTGTCATTTCCCCTGCTCACATCCATTCTGCAACAGTGGCGATCACTGGGGAACACAAATGTATCATCGTTTCCATAGAGCCATGGGATGCTCCAGGAAAAAAGAAATCATAGGCTGGTGCCCTGGGAAAAATTTCCAAATTAGACTTCAAAGCTGGATTGGGTAGGGCCGCTGGCAATGACTGCTGGAAAATAAAAAGGTGTTCTGTTTCCTTGTATGTGTAGCTCAAAGTGCTGCCTCTTGGATAGTAATTATATTCATCCAGGTTATTTTACTATTCCTCAGGAAAAAAAAAATTAAATTCCTTAAAAATATGTTTTGTGTTCTAATCTGGCAGTGTGGCTTTCCTGAAAAGAGGCAGTTAGCTCCAATTTATTTTCAGCAATTCATTGTAAAACAGTTGTGGGGTTTTTTCCCCCTCACAACCAATCAAAGTGGTCAAAAAATAAGTCAGTCCTCGGAATTAGTTATTGGAATTAGTCTTGACTTCACATGTCTTTAGGCCTAATTAAATATTCATATTAGGTCACTCTTAATTGTCATTTTGTCATTAAAAACATTAAGGTTTAGTAAGTGATTTTTAAATTAACTATTCTATGCAAATGCTTCTGTCAAAACTTAATTGTAATTTTCCTTGTAGTTTATTTATGGCATCTCTATAGCATTGAATGTTACATCTGAATTGACCAGGTTTTATATTTGCTCTTATTATTCTTCATAGAATCACAGAATCATAGGATGATTGGAAGGGACCTTAGGGTTCATCTTGTTCCAACCCTTCTGCCATGGACAGGAACACCTCACACTAGACCAGGCAGCTCAAAGCTCTATCCAGTCTGGCTTTGAACACTTCCAGGGATGAGCATCCTCCTCTTCTCTGGGTGTCCTGTACCGGTGCCTCACCACCCTCACAGTAAAGAATTGCTTCCTAATACCTAAACTAGGTTTCCCCCCTTTCAGTTTGCACCCATTACTCTTCATCCTGTCACTACAGTTCCTGATCAAGAGTCCCTCTCCAGCTTCCCTGCAGGCCCCTGCAGATACTGCAAGGTTGCCATGAGGTCTCCATGCAACTTTCCCTTCTCCAGGCTGAAGAGCCCCAACTCTCTCAGCCTGGCTTTGTAGGGGATGTGCTTCAGTCCCTTTATTGACTTCATGTCCCTCCTCTGGACTTTCTCCAACAGTTCCATGTCCTCCTTATGTTGAGAACACCAGAACTGGACACAGCAGGTGGGGTCTCACCAGAGAGAGGGGCAGAATCCCCTCCCTCGCCCTGCTGCCCACGTTGCTTTGGGTGCAGCTCAGGATACATTTGGTTTCCTGGACTTTCTGGGCTGCTCCCCAGTGCCTCATCCACCAGCAAACCCAAGTCTTTCTCTGCAGGGCTGCTCTCAGTTACTTCTCCACCCAACCTGTAGTTGTGCCTGGGATTGCCAGATGCTATTATACCTTGATAATGAGCCTGGTGGGAAAGCCTGGTGAATATGAGATAAACAGGTCATGTATATATTGTCAAGACTGAAGCTGAGAAATAGCTAATTAGACTTTTTCTCCTTTGCTAAAAATTGCTGTAAATTTATTGTTTTATCCTGGACAATAGTTGGTACCCTTCTTAAAAACAATGCTAGCTGAACTCAGTATGGTTTGACTTGGTGAAGAAATAGAGTGTGAGAGGAGAACTTACAAAAACTGAAGCATTCTTCAGCTTGGTAGAAAAGTGAAAGGCTGCAAAATTTATAGTACTATACTGACCATGGTCCACTGCTGCTTCATTCATAAATATCTATATTCTATGTGGTTTTCAAGCAGAAACAAACCTTTGCATGAGTTAGATCTCATTGGACTAGCAGCCAAATTAACTTTAGAGTTCTCAGACCAAAAATAAATATTTTTTTGAAGGAAGCTGAGGAAAATGCACCACTTATTGCTATTGAGCATCTTGACACCAGTTCAGATTTCAAGCTGGCTATCCACTCAGAAGCAGATATATTTGTTTAAAATTAAACATGACAAGAATTAGACTTCAAGGGGAACAAGGCGAGTTTGTTGTTTCCACACTGGAAGTCTCTATGTCTGCACCAGTGAATTCTGGCTCCCTATTTTTCCTACTTAAATTAATTGCTGACCATGCTAAAATAGAGCAATTAGGGCCTGAAAGCTCTGATGCAGTGGTTCTTGGTGAGGGAACTGGGGAGTGGGACAGGGGAGGGAAGGGTAACTAGCGGCAAACCAGCCTTTATCGGAGGTAGAAAAATAACAGGAATGCAAGAGAGCTTGGGAAAATGAGGTCTGGTCTTTTAGTGAGCAGACTGTTGGGCTCAGATACAAAAGTTTGCTGTGTGAAAACCTGGGATTATGCAGTGGGATGAGGGACATGAGCCTTGCCCCAGCACGTCTCTCACAGCTGCGATGGACGTTGCTGCTTGAGAGGTATCTGCCAGGATGGTATCTGTCATGTCTGTGTTTACAACAGGATTAGAAACACCCATTTTAAGGGGTCTGCAAATCAACTGGAAAAATTGGCTCGGATCAGGAGCCTGGCTGACAAAGCTATGCTCTTAAAGCAATTGTAAAGAAACCAGATCATCTGCTTTTCAAATCACAGCAGGAGAGCAAACAAATGGGCCTATTTTCTGGTTTATTTTTTTCATTTCCCTGGTTGTGATTGCATAATACTGGATATTTTATATATTTTAAATTAAACCATTGACTGTTGTTAATTAAAATTTGAGATGTGTGAGAAAGAAGTGTGAATGTATTTAGTAAAAAATAAACAGATTGATACTACAGTGTAAGCTTTTATAAATGCGGAGCTATATTTTGGTGTTGTAGCCAGATTGCAATATAGTATCAAGGTCAATGTAATTTGAAAACATCCAAATAGATTTGGAGCAGGAATGGGTGGGTGAAACACTATTCCCAGGGTATTTGGAAGACCACAGTAGATAATAATGATGATCTCTCTGGCCTTAAAATGCACCTTCTCTGAAGCCTGCCTTCCCTTGCAGAGACCCCTGCAGCCCCAGAGGGCTGGCTGGGTCTCTGGCAGGGCTGTGTCATGCAGAGCAGCTCCCCTCTGCCCTACTGCCACGGTGCTGACCCACAGCGGGGCATTGGGAGCAGCCCTCTGCAGCCCCGATCCTCACCCAGGCACAGGGACTCCCCTGGTCAGCACCGTGCAGGGGATGTGGGCCATGGGAGACAGCGAGCCTGGTGAAGCCAGGTCCCAGTGCCCCGGTGTGCTGGTGCCCAGGCCTGGGACTGCAGCTGAGCTCGTGCTCTCCACCTTGGCCATTGCTGTGCTCTGTGAGTCCAACATCCCTGGATCACCAAAGGGCTGGGTGTGCCCCTCAGGACGTTCATAGTGTTATCTTGCCCTGAGCATGCACTGGGCTGGGTGGTGGGGTGGGAACAGTATAGAGTGCTGCCCAGCTGGCATTACAGCTCCTGCTGCAACTGCATGTGGGGCAAACACTCTTGTGAATATGCACTTGTTTTTCCAGCAAAAGAGATATCTGTAACTTGGTTGGTTGTGAATGAGCAATCTCTTTGCTCATTTAAATTGTCTGTGTGAAACCTCAGGTGGGCTCTGGTGGAATGTCTGTGTTCCAACAGGGTCTCCTGATACGGCTGGGTGCCTGCAGATGGATGTCCTTGTGAGTGAAGTCTCCTGGCAGCATAGCAAGCAGATCACTCAATTCTTTGGTTTGATGTGGTTGCCTTTGGCACAGTGGAAGTACAGGAGGCTGCAGCTTGTGGTGTAGCAATAGTAAAAAAGTCTCAGAGGGCCACTCATCTGTGAACTGAGCACAACTTGTGCCATTACTAGCAGCAGTGAAATATGGGACCTTGAAACAAAGCCAGCTGTTTCTCCCTGTTGTTGGCTGAGGCCTGTTTGTACAGGGAGAAGAATGGCAGCATCAAATGAGCAGGATTACTGAGGAAGAAAACATAGCAACAGCACAGCCTTGTCACTTAGTAACAAGGTAGAATTATGATGAAGAAGGAGGGAACATATATAAATAAAATATTCAGGAATATACATATTCATTAAAATGATACCCAGAAAACAGAAAGAAGAAGGGCAATAGCTAAGCATCTAAAAATGTTCTTTAATGAAAAAGAATTTTAAATATCTGTCTCTGCTGTTCAGAGCTCTGTGATGATATTACCTTCCCACATGAAGCTATGCTATTTCAGGTTCCCCTGGTTTCCTCCCCCCATCTCCTCACCTCGACTCTAAGAGAACTCTGACAGATGAGCTTGAAAGGGTTGCTTTTTGTTCCCAGACATGTGTTGCTGGTTTATTATCCTTACTGTGTCTATGTGAGTAATGTTCTTTGTGTCGCCATGCCCAGTGCTGATGAATACACAGTGATATATTTCAGCTCTAAATGGCATCCCAATTAATTTGCCTGCTACAATCACTTGCTGTGGGACCAAGAGCATGTTCATTGTTTTGATTGTTTTCCTTACCTCCTGGATGAAAAAAACAATGCTAGTAACTAAATAAAACTCTTCCTGTCCTTTCCACACCTCTACACTTAAATTTATTCATAAGATGTCATCTTTAATTCAGGAAAAATAAAAAAGCCAACAAAGAAAAACCAAACCCAAAATCAAAACCTTAGTGATCCAAAATTCAAACCACTTTCACAGAACAAAGAGTGAGAGCTTGGAAGCAGTTGCAAAACAAGATCTTGTGTTATTAGATGTTGTTCTTCTACCTTGCATATTTAATCAAATGCCCAAATCTGTTCCCACATAAAGTGAAAGATTAATCATTGCACTTATAAATCATTCTCCTCATCTCCCTTTCATTTGCACTGAAGGTGCTCTCCTGTCTTTCACACTGTAGAAGCTGCTACCCCTTATCTCCAGCTCTGCATTTTCTAAGGGCTGAAGTTGGGATTGCAAGTAAATGTTAAACAGTCACCTTTATTCCTTATTTTATGTATGGTAAACTGATCACAGGGCTTTTGTCTTCAATCCTCTGCTTTTAATAAATATTTTACCTTCCACTCCTGAAACACTTGTTATGAATTTTCATGAGCAACTTCACAAAATCTTCTTAACATCTCTCCACATGAACAGGAGCTTCAAAAGCACTGTGCTGGCCAGGCAAGGGTCATCTTGTATCTGGTTTCTCTCTCTCCAGTCGAGTACTTTCAGGGATTCAATGGAATATTTAACAAAAAGAAAGGTGTTGTTCCAGGCTTCATTCATCTCTGTCAATAACAAATGTTTGACATGACTGGAGGCTACATGATGTGCTTGTGTAGCAGATAGTTTTGGTAGATTCCTAAGATAAAAATTGCTCCTGTTTGGGAAATACTCAAAAGAATTCACATTTGTATTTGGATGTGTACCAAGATCACATTTGGTGTTTTCCATCTGAAATTTTCATAGTAAACTTAGCAGCATGTATTTGAAGTATAGATGCATTTAAAGCTTATCTGATGTGTAAATATTAATGTGATCATTTTGTCTGTGCAGCACCTGTCCATGGTTCATAGAGGTGATGAGGAGCTACTGGGGCAAATAAATGACCCTCATGTGAAAAGATCCACTGGCAGACAGCAATGCCATTGTCAAAAAGCTGAACAAATTCTTTGCATGCATTGGCGTTCACTATGATGGGGGCGCCATGAATGGGGAGGGAGTCTGAGGAACCACCTCAAATGGAGGTGTTGGGAAAAGGCATGTTAGGACAAATTGATAAACTAAACATTAACAAATTCTCAGTACCAGATGGTGTTTACACAGGAGTCCTGAAAAACACACACCACAAATAAGAATTTTCTGAATTGCTAACTATGTGTAATCTGCCACTACTATCAGCTCTGGGTTTAGAGGGAGGAAAGAGGGAACATGATGTCAGATTTTGAACAGGGCTTCAGGAGTGATCCTGGGAAGTAATGGTCAGTCAAAGATTTCAGGGGTAGTGGTCAGATTTGGTTGGAAGTTTGAGAAGA
Organism: Coloeus monedula; assembly: GCF_965178545.1. Classification (NCBI taxonomy): domain Eukaryota; kingdom Metazoa; phylum Chordata; class Aves; order Passeriformes; family Corvidae; genus Coloeus; species Coloeus monedula. The sequence goes on along the minus strand of NC_138822.1, from coordinate 15,270,730 downwards.
AACACAGGTGTGGAGAGGAAGGTCAGGCTTGACAGCCACAAGATTTCTCAGAAGGATATAACGACCATACACATTGTGCTTGTTCAGGCTGTGTAGCTTTCCACATGGCCTTAAGGGAACAAGAAGGGCTCATAACAAATGACACTTACTATGGAACAGGAGAGTTTACTTATGGGCTAAACCCCAGAAAAAGGAGGGTTGGAAGAAACAGGCACCTCATACATGAGGAGGAGGTCCTACAGACACAAGACCTGGGTCTGGTGTTCAACATCTTCCTGAGTGGCCTGGAGAAGGTGATACAAGCAAATAGTGACCATGTTTACAACTGATGAAATATTATTCAGGATGACCAAAACTAGTGTTGACTCCGAAAAGCCACTGGAATAGTTCACTGCACTAAAATGAAATTCTGTGTTAGGGCTGTCAGGGAAAAAGTGACTACTTATATAAAATCATGATCTCTTAACTCAGGAGAAAAGTGAAAGACAGCTTGAGTCATTGTGGAATGTTTGCTAAAAGCATCCAAGCACTGCTCACTGGGCAAGCTGGCTGTTGGATCTGGAGTGGAGGCAGAGAAGTGCTTTTTCCTGTGGTGCAGAATTGCATTTTTGCTTCTGCATATTGGGGGTGCCAGAGTACCCGTGGGGTGTGGGGTGGGAGTAATCTGAAGGAAGAAGACTATGGGGAGCAAGTTAAACCAGGCAGCATGGCTACACCTTCTGGCACAGCCATGTCTCAAACTGGCAGCAGCACAGGAGCAAGGCAGAGGCATTGCCCTGTTCCAATAGCCCCTCTGAAACCCTCATTGCAAGCCTTAGATGGCTCTGTTTCTTGGGATAAATGGGACTTTGGTATGATATTTTTCAAGGCAATACCAAATTGCCAGGCTTTCAAGGATTTGAGATGGGTTTGAGTTATTACACTCAGGAGAATAGAAGCATACTGGTGGTGGGTAGGATGTCTGTCACAGCTGTAGCGGGTTGAGTTCGAAACCGGGCAGAAAACACCAATTAAATGTAGTGGTTTTGGTTCAAAATATTCATTACTTACTTGTTTTCCTTCTGTGAGATAAGAATTAGGAGAAAAGCAAAGCAGGCACAAACCTTAAACAGTTGCAGTACAATGAAAGAGTTTTATTACTAATAGAATTAAAAGTAAAGAGACAATAACAAAACAAAATTAAAGCAAATCCCCCCCCCTCCAGCCAGCACTTCTCTCCTTTTACCTAGCTCACACAAGGGATAACAGAACATGGGATGTTAGTCAGCATTCCAGTTCTTGAAAAGTCTCTCTCTTATGCTTAAGGGAAAAAAGGGTTTTTCCTTCAGTTGCACGTGGTTCCCAAACTGCCACCAACAGCAGATCCGCCCGGAAACAAACAATCTGCTGGGTGTAGAACATCTCTCCCATGAAAAATCTCACAGTTCCTTCACACTGCAAAACATGGGCCATCACATGGGGTTATTCATCTTTTTAAGGATAAGTTCTTTTGGCCTGCACACAAAGGCTCTTCTTTGCCACAAGTCTCTAGCAGCCTCTTACTACTATAAAGCCTGGCATCGGCATTCTTCACAATCTTCACAGGCACACGAAGATACTCCATCCCCCCATGTTCTTCAAATGGATTAAAGAGACAAACAGTTTGTGGTATTACAGTTTCTTACCACGGCATGCAAGAAGGTTTCTTTTAAGCTGCCCGCCAGAATCGCGGCACCGCCCTCTTTTCTCCCGTCGCCATTTCCAGCTCCGTCCCACGGGACTCACTTCTCTTTCTCTCTGACTCTGACGCCGCCATGCTGAAGGGTGTTCTTGTTCAGCCTTTACGGTGGGGAAAGCCTCGCTCCCTTTGTGCTGCTGGCTGCGTGGTGTCTTCTTCAGTTCAGCACGAAGTGTGCTGGCTGCAGACAGGAGGCTCTGCCGGCTCCCGTTGACTCCGCCGGCTCCGCATGGAGAGGAGAGGGACCCGCCGGTCCCCAGAAGCCGCGCTGGATGGGTTTAGCTGTGAGCAGTCCATGGCTGGTTTTAGCTGTGAGCAGTCCATGGCTGGTTTTAGCTGCCTGTGGCTCTGAGGCAGTCCCCCCCCAGCCACCCAGGGTCCGTGCCGCAGCGTTGGGAAAGGGGGAAAGGGGGAAAGGGGCAGTGGCCCCGGCCCGGCGGGGCCGGGAGGCTCCAGAGCCCCCCCCCCACCTCCCAGCAAGCGAGCTCCCACCAAAGGGGAAGTCCCGCCTTTCTGTGCGGTTTAAATATGTAAATTGTGAGAAGCGTAATTGGTCTTAAAGACTGTCCATCAACTCAGGGTCAACCCAATACAACAGCTTACACCTGTAGCTGGGCAGTTATGGTTGAGACATACCTAACCAGCTCCTAGTCAGAGGGTTGTTTTTTTTTTTTTTTGCCAGGACTCGTTTTATGCGCTGGTATTTGAACTTTGATTAGGTGTACTCAAAGGTGTCCTGTCTTATCTTACTTCATTCCCTGTCTGAAAATAACATTGTTTGCTTCCCCTGGAGAAGTAAGACTTGGCTCTCTGGTGTCCTAAAATTGCCTGCAAGAAGAAAAAATAAAGGCCAAAATGAACAATGCATGTAGCTGCTTTGACCAATTATTCTGTATGTGATTTATTGCCTGATTTTCAACCATGAACAAAGCTGTTAATGAGAATATATTCAATGGATTACCTTATTGTTTTTATCCTGGTGACTTCCTCTTTTTATCATGTGGGAGAGCAGTGGATTTGCATCTATTTGGCATTTGAAATGTTCTGTCTTTGGCTGATCTGCTGCTCTTTGCAGTACGATCCAGACTAAGAAAAGCCCATTTCAGTTCTTAGGACAGGTGCAAGATTAAGCATCAAGCATCTCATTTCTGAAATTGCTTGTGATTGTTGTCTCCTCCACAAATGTCTGCATAGCTAGCAATTAACTGCATCCAGAGATCAAATGTTAAATTGTCTCAGACAGAAATTGCTATATCAGAGCTTAGTGCTACTTGTACTGTACTTTAACAATCAGGCACTTCCACTGATCTTTCTTTGTCTGAAGGTGAAATAACAGGCTGGGCTCACTCTGCTGCTGAGAGAACAGAAAGGGAAAGAAGCTCACATGGTGAGTTGGGGAGAAGCACAGGTTTTATGGTCCTGAGATTGTAACACCACAGGAAAACGTTGCTGTTTTCTCTGTAGGGCTAGAAGAGTGAGAGAGGGCTCCTCACTGGACTTGCAGATGTGGCCTTGACCGAAGTGCCACAGCTGCCTCCCTCCTGCGTGATGGTGGGGGAAGCCCTGCACTGGCTCCCCTCTGGTGCGGTGTGGAGCCTGGGGTTGGCCATCTCCTGGCAAGACAGGAGGTGACAGCTCCATCCACCCAGCTGGGGGAAGATGGGACCCAGCAGGGAGAGAAGGCCTGAGTGTGGCCCCCCTCATGCTGCAGGCAATGTGAGCTCAGGGAAGCAGAGGGCTCCATGCCTTGGCGACTTTTTTCCTGTGATTTGCAGAGAAGCTCCTGATGTCTTCACCCTTAATTGCCTTAATTAGTCCATTATCCTCCTCCAGGGGAATTTTCCGCAGAAAGAGAAGATGTCATTCCTTGAAACGTTTGACTGGTAGAACAAAAACTCCACTGTCAGCATTTTTCTTTTATTTTTACTATATTCTAAGTGGAGCTATCGTGTTGACAATTTAGCATCTAATCCTATTGCTCTAATTCAGTCATTTGCCTGTGCATTAGGATAAGAATGATTTGCATAACAGCCTTCAGTCTTCTGTTTAGCAACAAAATATTTTGATTTTTGCTTGAGTTAAGTGGGATCAAACTGCGAACAGGCTGGAGAGTGATCCCAGGGGACCTGCACTGATTCTGGCACTGCTGGGGAAGCTGTGGCTGCTCCACTTCCCTGCCGGCTGCCTTGCAGGGAGCTGGGGCCTTCTGGCAAATGTCCCTTCTTGGGAAATCTGAAAAAAGAAGAGGAAAATGTCTTGCTTGCCCCAGTCATGAGTGGTTATATTCCACTTGCCTGTATTTATCACTTTCTGCAGCACTGATAAGGATTGTTTTAGCAAGTCAGCCTTTCTGTGCTGTTTTCCTTCCTTGGAGCAGAAGAGGTTTGTAAATGAGTTGTAAACCTTCCACTGGACTGGCAGGACTGATAGTTTTTTGCCTACAGGAAGACAGTCCCCGAAGAGATATATACACCGGATTTTCCTGGTGAGAGCTGGAATTGTTCATTCCCTGTTTGAAGACTGGAGGGCTTGGCATGGCCAGAGTTGCTGTAGTTACCCCCCGAAGCCCCTTACCGAGCTGTGAATGCCCCTGCCCTGTTGCCCAAACAATCCTGCTCCCACATGCTAAAGCACAGCCCTCATCCCATGCTTCCTGTACAGCGCTTTGTAATTCTGAGATGTCATTCTTCCAATTCACCCCATTTAGTCTCTTCTGCTAGGCATTTTTATTTTGTTTAGCGGCTAGATTTTATACATGGACTGCTCTGTAGAAATTTGTTTCCTGTGGCTGGCAGATAGCATTTGCCCAATTGATTAAGTATCCTGACTTACAAAGGTAGAGCTACCGTATGTGACTGTAGGTACCTGAAAAGTTGTAACCCCCTGCAGCAGATCATTAACTTCAGATCAATAGGAAAATCACTTTTTCCCCCCCTTTTTGTAATATCTTTTTTTTTCCCAGTGTCCAGATGCTTCTCAGGGAGGTGTTTTCAGAGAGAGCTGTCATTCCTCTAAAACAAAATTGCATTATCAAAGTACTTCTGCTGGTAGTACTATGAAAACGCTGAAATGAAATGTGAATTTAGACATTAAAGACTTCCTTAATAAATGAGGTAGATTTCTTCAACCTCTCCTCTTTTGAATTGTACTTCTTTTCCTGGGACAGAATATGGAGATAAAGAAATGTTTCTACAAAGAGCCTGTTTTTACAACCCTCCCTCAGCTTTGGTGCATATCCTCCTGAGGAGGACTGTGGGATCATACCATTTGCAGATGTCCATGTCATGTGATGTTCTCCATTGTATTTTAACATATATCTTTTTATTAGGACGTGATCTATCTATTTAGTTAAAATTACTACTCTGTGAGGGGAAAAAACTGTGAACATTTTAATTTTCCAGAGGCTGTTGATAGCCTGGGGTTTGTTTGTTGGAAGAATGTATTTCAATGTTTTCTCCTCTTTCCTGCTAAATTATATGCAAACACTCCTTCTGAAGGTAAGCAAAGTCCATTTTTCATTTTGAAGATAATGCTGGGATGTCCCTGTCTGCATGTCATCTCTTCCATGAATTTCCCCAGTCCTCTTTTAGCATCTCCCTGTGCTGTGAGGTGGAGGTAGTGGTAGGAGCATCCGACCCAGCCTGTGGCTGGGCACCCTGGAGAAGGGAGGTTGAGTCAGGGGCTCAGGGACTGCCCAATCCTGGCGTGGTGTAGAGGGTTTGGAGCTTTACCCCACTGCTGGCTCCCACAGTGCTCCTGGATGAGGGGAGGAACAGAGAAAGTGGTAGGTGTCTTATGAACTGCTGGATGTTCGCAATGAGTTCTGTAGCGTTTATTACCTCTGTCTCTCATTTATTACCGCTGCACTTTCAGACACAGGAACTGGCATGCTTGGACAGTGGGGAAGCCACTTCTGCAGTAGGTTTGGGTCACTATGGCACTGATCCTGCTCATTGCACAGCCACCACCAATGGCATGTGTTAATACAGCTCAGCATCTTGGATGGGAAGCATCCAGGTCCCCATGGTGTCCCAAGCTCAGGCCGTTGTCTGCATTACATAATTCATTCCTGTTAATGGGTCATGCTATTTTTCTTCTGCACTAGAACCTACTCAGAAAGACAAAGTGGTCCCCCTGGTTCACAAAGGGTTAATATTTTCAGTCCCAGGCCCTTTATTTTTATTTTATTTTCATAGCCTTAGTCAATACCATAAGGTCCCCAAATCCCTGGCAGTCTTTACCACAGAGATAACCACACAATGAGCCTATCTGCACATCACAAAGAGCCGACAGTAAATTTACAAGTACTCTGTGGGATATGGGGCCTCGTTGCTGATAACCAGCTTTGGCATTGAATAGGAGCTGTACACTTATGCCTTCTTTGTTGTGTTACGTTTTTCCCTGCAGATAGCTGCTCATTGTGGGAAAAGGCAAGGACTGCTGCTGGAGCACACTCAGCGCCCTTGAAAACACATCTGTACTCTGTCTCAGCTCTCCTGCCCAGTTTAGTCAGCACTGGTGTTTATTTCTCTTTCTCTTTTTGTGCCTTCTCTCCCTTGTCTCTGCTAATAATTTCACAAATTCTATCTTATGGGGCAGAGATAATTTCTATTGAAACTGGCTGAGTTGCACAAATTTTGAGGTGTTGTTCCATGGTACTCTGGTTTTAATCTGTGTTGATGTTAAGACCCTTTTCTCTGCTGAATGCTTGCTGGGGTATGAAGCATCTGCTTAGCTGTTATGTAAAGAAACATATTTATTAGGTAGTTAGTGTGATCACATAATCTTGACAGACACCAGTGGCTGCAGTCACAGTTCCATACTTTGTGAAGCGGGAGGATATATAAGCAGGGAGGCAGCAAAGCAAAAGTGGGCACATTTCTGCTGCTGAGGGACACCTTGTCAGGATTGTTTCCAAAGTCTTTTTTCTGGAAAAAAAAACATAGGGTCATTAGCTATCTGTGACAACAACAACTGAGGCAGGGGTGGAGTGACCACTCTGTGTCCAGTGCTTCTGAGCTGGACAGGCACAGGGCAGGGTTGCAGGTGATGCAGTGTCCAGGACAGGGGCAAACGACAGGTCTGGTCTGCTGAAGAAAGGTGCCAAAGACCCTCAACCATCTTAGCTAGTGGGAAATGATGATGTCCACGTAGGAGGTGGGGGTGGAGCAGGGGCATGAATCATTCCACAGGATGGCCAAGTCTGGATGGAGTTTTTCTGGGGAAACAGGGGATTCCAAGGAAGTACAGTGAGGATGATGGTCAAGAGGAGTTTCAGAGCATCCTTGTTGAGGCGTTCAGCAGTGAGTGGCTCCTTCAGGCTGATTCCTTAGGTTTTAACTTTTATGTTTTTCAAATTCTATACTGCTTAGTGTGTGACTCTGAAGTTTCTTGTAGCCTATTAATTTCTGCTCTCTCATGCTAGGTAGACATAACAAAGCCTCCCCGGGCCTGCTCTTCAAGGACACCCAGACCATCCTAGGCCCAAACAGTATAAACCAAAGAGGCTCTAAGGGGGGCAAGCAGAGGGGAAATTACATCATTAAATGGAAGCTTTAATTGGAGAATCAACCCTGATGTGCCAATGAACCAAAACTATAAAAGTGTGAAGAACTCATGACCTGTCATCCATCTTGGGATCCATCTTGGCAATAGCCTCTGGCTCCCCAGGGGGTACCTTTGAAGGTGTTTCAAATAAATACCCACCTTTATTCCCTTATTCCTGTCTAGTCTCTGTTTCTAGGAGGCCTCTTAAGGCATCAAGGCACAGTTGGTGACCAACAGGCTGTGTCAACTGGTTACTGCCCTTGAATAGAAATGTTTCAATCCCTTGTGCTGTTCAACCTGCAGCAGAGTTGATTTCAAACGTACACAATTCTTAGCAAGGTGTGTGCTGGAATGGGCAGGGACAGGGAGGAATGTGTATGGAGAGATAGATCCCTGCACATGCACTATCAGCAGGACTCCCTCTGCCTGCAAGGCCCAGTACTGGTGAGCGGTGGGGCCTGTCGGGAATCAATTCCACTGGAACAAATCCGAGAGATTCTGAGCTAATTGTGCACAATTGCCCCCAGGGGAGGAATTTCCTCAAAGCATTTCAGCGCAGAGCTGATGAAGGCCACAGGCTTGCTTTGTTTCCCCCATCCAGGCAGGAGCCAGAGGCTGTCACCCGCAGATCTCTGGGTTCACTTTGCCCACAAGACTCCAGTCCAGAAATTGGAATAATCTGCACTTGCGGGAGAAGTGCAGGCTAGAGATCTCCCTAAGCATTTCAGTCATGCAAAACTGTCACCTTTGATTTTCAGAAGGCTGCTACCCCCTTACCATCTGCTCCTGGTGCCACTTCCCTCCCTGGAGACACCCAACAAAATAATAATACGGATTTTTGCATGTGAGGCTGGAGATGATAAATAGCAATCCTTCCCACAGAAGCGGCACAGTATGTGAAGCGCAGTCTGTAACATTAGACTATAGGAGGCTCAAGAGAGACAGAAGCAATGCCCTGCACTTCCTTGTTGCCCAGCTTGTCCTAACGAAAATCCCAGTGCTCCAGCAATGTGGAAATTCTGCTGTGCTTGTGGTCTGTTTCCCCAAAGAAAAATGATGGCAGAAAAGGCTGAGCTCCCTGCCTGCTCTGAGGAAAGTGGTTGCTTATGGTGAACAGGCTGAAAAATAGTTTTCTTTCTGTTTCTTCTATTTCTTAATGACCTCTGTTATACTGTCAAGACTTGCAGTGATTTGCTACCTTGGTGTCAGGCAGGCCAGCTAAATCTGTTGACTGGTTTATATACATATCCAAAGTGTTGTCCACCCACAGATGATGCAGGCAATTCCTATAAGGAAAGTATGAGCCACTTCTTTGGGCCAATTCCTCTATTTAAATATTTCTGTATCACCTGAATTCCCAGTATGCATTGCCAGCATTTCTGAGGTTTCTGGAAGGGATAACATCAGCATTGAATAATTACAGAGAAAATCCAAGCCTATCTATGGATTTTTTCTAAATTATTCAAGGATGCAAGAGTGTTTCATGCAGCATGAGTGAGCTCTGAAACTGTGCATAGGTGAACCTACCAACATGATGGAGTAATGGTGTACAGAGCTTTTGGAGGAGTTGCTCCTCTTAACCTGTCACATTTGATGATGAGAAGGCAAAAATATTTTCAATTTCTTTTTCACTTCGCTGGTGGTTTAAACGAGACAACCCACCACCCTAAGATACTTTTTCTGTGCTCCCCTGTCATGACAGAGGGATGAAACTGGAATACCTCAAACAGATGTATTAAATAGTCTCTCTCCTGTCACATGGCAGTCAGAGATGACATCCAATTCTTTCCTCACACACCATATTAATCTCTTTCTGAATTTGGAATTAATTGTAATAACCTGACAGAGCTCTAGAGATTTCTGAAAAATAAATCAAACCTGTTGTCAGTTTGCTCTGAATTTTCCATGTCTCTAGTGCCTGTTGAAGAGAAACCTTTTAAGTATGTTGTAATCTGCTATTAGACATTTCTCAAATTAGCATTTTCTGTAGCATCATGTGTGAATTAGAGTTCTGTTGATACTTATTTTTATACTAAGCTGGTTATGTGATACATTAGGTGCATGCCATTGTGTCCATTAGCATGGATTTATTTTCAGCAAGTAAAATGTAAGCAGTTTAAAGGATTTTGCTAGCTGGTGATGTTCACTTTGGTATGCATGGATGGATAGTGAAGAAGGTTTCTTTTCATTTAAACGTGATACCCTTTGGATAGGTCTTAATTTGCTTCACTCTGTTTACAGGGTGTAAATTCATCTATAAGTAATTCTTCTGCCAATCAAATCCTCTTTGCAGCACAAAACCACATAATGAAATAATAGTAGTTTCAGTAAATTTATGTTAAAATTAGCACTCTAATTTCTAACATATCTTAATACCGTACAAATATTAAGACATTTATGATAGGGTTATTGATAGGGTTTGTGATTTTCAGGTGTCACAATTCATGCCATTTTTTTCCACACTCCCACTTCTACCCTTCCAATAACATGTGCAATTGTTCTAGAGAATGTTACAAACACATCACAGGAGAATCTGTACTCTCAGTTCACCCGCCACATGCTGGGTAATAGCATCAAAACAGCCTAATCTTGTGGAAGCAAACTGACTTTCTGTTTAGAGCAATATTTACAGAGACGTGAGAACTGCAGCCAGCACTCACTACGTGTGCAAGGATGACCATTCTGCTGTCTCTAGTTCCTCCCCTCCAGCAATTTCGGCTCTGTCCTCCAAGTTTTACCCAGTGAAGCACCAAGAAGGAGGCTTTCCAGCTTTTTGAGCCTTGTGCACGTTTGTGCTGTGTTGCACAGAAAGCTGCTGTGGGAAGGCAAGCTCATGCTGCCGAGTGGCTGACAGCCACCGTGCCTGGCTACAAGCCAGCACTGAGCTATACATGTCTATCCCACACAGTTACTGAAGTTTGAGTGCATCAGTGGACATATGGACTAGTTTCAAATTTTAGGTGCAAGTAGGGAGAAGCACAGCATTTGGAGAGGTGAATGCTTTGGGGGTCAGGATGTGCCCTTTTCTTTAACTAAATGAGTAGCTGATTAACTGACCAAGTCCACAAGACAGTGCTTGGCCTTGCAAAACCTTGTTTGTTCCTCTGAGAAGACGAACAATGTTTGTTTTGATTACAGGGTGGCAGGACTACCTCAGGAACACATCACAGGGAGGAGGAAAAGAGGCACAGATGTATCAAAGGGAAGGTCAAAGAACTCGCAAGGAAGCGATTGACTGTAGGGGTTCCTGTGTTTTATCAATGTTGCGTGCTCTCCAGCCAGCTCTGGAGAAAGGCCAGAAGAGAAGGAGAAACACAGAGACCCTTCATATTTTTACTAGCTTAATCTTAAGCATGGTTTTTCTTTCTTTACCTATGTCTTCAAAAGAATAAACTATCCCATCTGTTCTGAAGGTTGTGATTAAATGTTTCTGCATTCATGCAGCTTGATTTAAGGATGGTGTGAAAGTAATTGGACAGTGAGGTCTCTTCCAGCAAAGTGCTGCCAAATCCATACTGTGATGAAGCAGCGTCTATCTCCCCTCTCTGTGGCTTTTGCTTGCTCCCCTTCACATTATCAGGTTTCAGGAGGGAGGAATGTCTCTCCCTGAGTGTGGTACCCAGGAAGGCTTTGCCAGCTCCCCATGTGTGTGTGAGCATCCATACCCTGTCATGGCATTGCTTGACCACAGGAGCTTGCCCAAGGTGAAAACAGTGAATTTCCTCGGTTGACAGCCGCAGGAAAACCAACCCTGGCAGGAATCTCAGCTTGTGGCTTGATGTTATGCCTGTGCCTTGCACCAGCTCCTCTAGATGCTCAGGAGACCCTTGCTGTAGGAGTGTCTGTCCTCCTATTTGGCTGGGGATGTGTGTGGGCCCACATAAGAATCCAGTCACCATACAAGCAGCTGATGAAAAGATGTTATTTATCATGAGGTAGAGGTCAAAACTGCACCAGCTTTGGCAGAGCAGTGCTCACAGTTTGATCTGAGGAATGTATAATTTTCCTTTCAGAAGAATCTCTCAGTGCATATGTTATCTGCTATGTCACCTAGTAGTTGTCATTGGCGAGATAAAACCGAGGTTTGCTGTGGAGTGGGTGAAATGAGAGTCATAAAAGCAAGTGATGGACCCAAGGTGGAAGGTGAGACCCTGTGGGGTGGGTGGGAGAGGATCTCTGCAGCACTCAAAAGCCTTTAGGAGTCACTGCCTGGAGCTGATGGAATGTTGGGAAATGACACCTACAGACTGTACAACACCTACTCTGGGATGTTCACAGGGTTGCTGTGAGGATGGACAGGTCTTATGACTGAGGAATCAGAGACAGAGGAAGAGGTATCAAGGATGAGTGAGAAGGAACAAGCCTTGGAAAGCAGGGGATAAGGGATAATAGGAGGTAAGGGATAAAAGGGGGCAGATGTACTTGAACAAGAATGGCAAGTACACTTTTCAGAGTTGATTGACTCTTCTGCTTGCTTGTGCATGCATGTGCTGTCAGTGCCAGCTGTGGGAGTCAGGCCATGGTCAAGAGGTCACCTGCCCGACTAGGATCCTGGCACCTGGGAGGACACAATGTGTACAGTTCTCCTTGGTGACTTGTGTGTGTTTGTGTGTGTTTGTGCACAAGAAGCTCTGAATACCAGGAGCTGGAGTAGGGCTGGGGTTTGTAAGGCAGCCAAGGAGGCTTGGGGTCCAGGATCAGCTACAGCAGAGACTGCCTAAGGCCACTTGCTGGAAGGAGAGAAGAACCATGATCAGGCCACATGCATGCTTCCCATTTAGATGAGCACTCTATGTGTGTTAGGAAGCTCAGCCTTGCTGCTGGGTGGATCTGGGGATGCACAGCAGCAGCAGCCTCAAATCTGTCAAGCATCTCTTCAGCAACTCTGAGCACTGGGATTATTCAGTAATTCACTGATTACCTGAATATTGGAGTAGGGATCATGCTTATCAGTGCTGCTGCAAGGAGGCTGAAAGTCTGGATTAACATTCCATGTAACATTGACAGTAGAGATATGGACTGAAAAAAAATAGGATATAACTCAATCGGGGTGAATCTAAAGTATAAGAAATAAACCAGCTGCACTAACAACAGTGGGTGAAAATATAGATTTAAATGGAAATAGACAGCAGTACACAGACACGGTATTAAGTGACAGCCCACCTGCCTACAGCACATGAATGGGACTGTAAGGTGGTGTAGTGGTTTGGTTCAAAATATCCATTACTTACTTATTTTCCTTCTGTGAGATAAGAATTAGGAGAAAGCAAGGCAGGCACAAAACTTAAAAGAATATAAAGAAATTTAGTAACAGAACTAAAAGAAAGAAAAAAAAAGTAAGAGTCAGACTAAACCTTCAGAACACTTCTCTTCCCCCACCTTTCTCCCTTCTCCCACTGACAATGTAAAAACACAACCCTTGAGATTTTTTTCAGTCAGTTTACCATCTCTATAATAATCTTTTTCAGTTCACTTAGGGAGAGGAGTCTCTCTTGCTCATGCTATGGAGACATCTCCACAAGAAGTTCTCTCATGGCTTCAATGTCACAACGAGACAGCTGCCCGGGATGGTTCTCTGCTTGCATGTGAAAGGCCCTTCCCTTGACTTACAGCTTCCCCCACAACTGCTTTCGAGGGTCCAATCTTGAGATACTGGGGTACCATTTTAAGGATGAACTGTTCAGAAGCAAAAGGTTCTCTTCACCTGTCTCTGGGAGCACCTTCATCTCTAGGAACAGAGGTCTTCTCCTTCCCTGGGAGCAAGGGTCTTCATCACTTTCATCTCTCTCTGTTCAAGCTTCTCGCCAAATCACAGCTACTTCGACATTTGCTTGTTTCAGCACAGATACTTTAGCTCACAATTGCAGTTTGAACGCTCCAGCCCCCATGCTTTCATGAAATTACAACGGGTACTCTGATGTATCATAGTCCATCACCATAGCTTTACAACAGAATTTCAGCTTCTAGTTTGAAGCATCTCCTCTTTCTCCTCCATCAGGGTTTCAGCTCTTCCTTCTTCACTGACTTTGGTGTCTTTATGGTGTTTTCTTCACGTGCCTTCTCCTTTCCTCCTCCTCTGAGTCGGGAGAGGATTGATGTCTGCAGGCTTCATCTGTTCTGGAGGAAACTTACAGCACTAAAAGGGTTCATCTCACCCGGGCCCCACAGCTGGCATTCGCCTCTCGCTGTTTCTCGCATGATCGTTGCCGGGCAGCGGCCTCAGATGAATTTCGGCCGCATTGGGTGAGGGCCGGCCCGGCCGAGCCGCGCTGCTGGCCCGCCCGCACGGAGCGGGGCCGCGGCTGGAACAGGGCTCCGAGGCTCCGGGGTGGCTGTCTCCCGGCCGGCCCGGCCCGCACTGAGGGGCCGCGGCTGGAACAGGGCTCCGAGGCTCCGGGGTGGCTGTCTCCCGGCCGGCCCGGCCCGCACTGAGGGGCCGCGGCTGGAACAGGGCTCCGAGGCTCCGGGGTGGCTGTCTCCCGGCCGGCCCGGCCCGCACTGAGGGGCTGCGCCCGGTGTCCAGCGAGCAGAAGCGGCTGAGAGATCTCGGCCCAGATGCGCCACAGCCGACCCGGCCCGGCCCCGCTGGGCCGCGCTGCGGGCCCCCAGCTACCTGTTCAAAAGCCAGAAGCAAGAGAGGTTTCCCGGTTTTGTTTGTTCTTAAATGTGGATCACAGAGACGTGTCAAGCTTCTTAAGTGGCTTTAAAAAGTTGCCAATATTCAGACTAGCCAGTTGATTCGTTGTATTGAGCCTAGAGGAAGCTGTAAGCACCTCTTTGCAAAAGAATCACTTCTGTGGCTGATGGAGCCCTCCTTTACTAAAAACCCAAACTATGCTAAACAATGACAGGTGGCAAGGAGACACGATACACATTTTCTGCTTCACACAAAAAAGTTCCTCAGACTACTGGGTGCAATTTTGGACACTGCGTCACAAAAAGAGGGTACCTTACTTGATTAGAGCCAAGAGGATGGTGGGAGAAGCATAGGAGGCTAGAAAGCATGAAAAAAATTTGAACAAACTGTGCTTCTTTAGCCAGAGAAGAAAACTCCCACTGGAGATAGGATAACCTTGAATCAAAACCAAGTTGTGGTAAAGGGGCTGCTTGCACTTGATGTTCTTGGACAGGCAAGAAATGTTGCCAGGAGAGACATGGAGATCCTGGAGCAGGTCCAGCAGAGAGCTGCTATCAAAGCTGGTCAGAGCTATCAGAGCTGGTCAAAGGTCTAGAGTACCTCTCTTACCAGGAAAGGCTGAGAGAGTTGGTCCTGTTCAGCCTCAAAATGAGAAAACAGAGATGAGACCTCATCAATGTCTCTAAGTATCTACGGGGGGGTGCCAAGAGCATGGACAAGACTCTGATTGATAGTGCCCAGCAATAGGACAGGAGGAAATGGGCAGAAACTGATGCACAGGAAGTTCCACCTGAATATAAAGAAGAATTTATGGTGCAAGTGACCATGCACTGGAACAGGTTGCCCAGAGAGGAGTTTCCCTCACAAAATATACTCAAGAAATATCTGGACACAATCCTGTGCTCTGTGATGACCCTGCTTGAGCAGGGTGGTTGGACCAGATGACCCACTGTGGTCCCTTCCAACCTGACCCATTCTGTGATTCTGTAAACCATAACAGAAGAACCACAGAGGAGGACAGATGAGGCTGTGGGGCTGGCTGCCAGTCCACAGGGCAGGTGTGGTCTCCAGTGGGGTCTCCAGTGCCCCAGGTTTGGTGCCATCAGGTAGGCACCTACTAGAGGTGGCCCTGGCACACAGCACCCCTCACAACCTAGTGTCCTCTGTGGACACCTTGAAGAGGTCACATTCCCCAGTCTGTGCATGCCATTGCTGGGAACACAGGCCAGGGTTTCCTATCTTCACCAGCAGAAACGTACAGACCACAGTGAGATGAGTGCTGGAAAGCACCAGGCCTCCCAGGCTCACCCAGCTCTGGGCTCACTGTCAACTGAAAGTCATGCTTCCCTCTAAAACTCTGCCGACCTGATGCTGTGTGGGAAACAAAGGGCTATTGAAAGCTGCTACTAGCAACAGATGAATACAGAAAAGTGTTGCCTCCAGGCTTAGTATATAGGTCAGGTAAAAAGTACAGAGTTACTAACCCTTTGTAAATAAGTAATTAGGGCACTTAATGTAATTGAGTAACATAATGAATAGCAGCAATAGAAATGAATTGCAAAATGCTCCTGTCCTTCAGAGAAATGCATAGGTACGCAAAAAGCATTTGCTGGTATATGTTACTGTGTTTGTGAGTGAGAGTAGTTATCAGAGAGACAGAAAGAAATCTTAGGTTTTCCACTCTGGTGTCGTGCTGGGGCAGATTTAGTTCCAGCAATACACTTTACAGTATTTTGTTACAAGAACTATCAAAGGTGGGTGAAATACATACTTTTTAGACTCAGGTCCAAGAGGCTCAGTGGGTGTAGGCTGACAGAGCGCTGCTGAAGGCAGCAGGGGTGTGCCAAGTTACGCTGCCTGAATTAGCTAATGCACACCCAGGACAGCACATCCTGCTGGGCCCTGCCAGCCTCTGCGAGCTCAGCAGATTTTGTCATCAGTTGGAAGAGTCGGTGGCAGGTTTTGGCTGTCTTGCCTCCACCTCCCCCTCCACCACCACCCTGCCTTTCAGTTTCTTGCTGGCTCTGTCCCCTGGCCCTGTAATGAGGTAGCATCTCCCTGGCTCAAAAGGTGTTGTTATGAGTCAGTCTGTTAAAAAGATCATGAAATGACTGGGTATCACAAGGAAAGAAATCCTTTAATTATCTAATGTTAGGCTATTGGAAGCTGTTGCTGGGTATCAGAGGGCTAGATATATGTGAACTTCTGTAGGCTGAAGTGTGAAGATATGGTTTCTGGCATATAATTAATGTTTATAGAAGTTTCATAGACATAGCTCCTGAATTACTATGAGACTCAAATATTCATGAAGTATAACCCTAAGGGAAGCAGAGTATCTGGATATTTAGCCACTCCACATTTTCTTTAATTAAAAATTACCTTTTTTTCCATTAATATTTCATGTCCTGTGCTTGCTGAAGCCCTAATTCAGCTGCTCTTCAACTGTATAGCACACTGTTCATGCTTAACTGTGGTCAGCCCTGCTTGAGGAAGGATGGGGAGTTTGATCCCAATAGTGTCCCTCTGGTGAAAAACCAGAAGACAGTCCTTCTACCTGCAGACAGGTCATAGCTGGTGTTACCTCTCAGGCCTGGGCCCTACCTCTTGCACACCTGTGATGTGCTCACCAAGCCTTCATATACACCAGAGCCCAGGATATTGGTCCTGACAATGATCAAGAATACCTGAAGAGAGTTGGCAGTATAGTATGTTTGTATTTGATGTGCCCATTTTTAATATGGTTCCCTAGGGTGACTTATATATTTCTAACTTATTTTATGTATAATCTTCTGTGCAAACTACAATTACAGATTTCTGTACTGCCCAACAATGCAGTTGTAAAGCACAACAGTAAATAATATCTGAGTGAGCGAGAATACATGTTTTCAGATTTGAAAAGAGATGGGGAGTCAATCAGGCATGTAAATGTATTTAATCTTCATAAAGGAACTTGTGCTCCAGAAGGATTTTACCAGTTACTAGGGTTTCTCCTTTAGGCTACAGAGGATCAAAACTGCCTGGAGTCCTGGGCTGTAGCCAGGTTGCAAGCAGTCATCCCACACCACCATCTATCCAAGGGAAGGAGCAGAAGAGACTCCGTGTAGAGCAGGATATAAAAGAGCTGCAATGTAGAGCAGAAAACCTTCCCCTGCTGAGTCTTTCCTTCCTCCAAGGTGCAGTCTCATTGCTGTGAGTGGTCTGCAAAAGAACATTGCTCACCCTGGTCTCTTTGCTCTGGTTTCTAACATCTTATCGGGTGTCTGAGTGCAGCAGCTCAAGTTGCAAAGAAGGGGGAACACTCAAGACAGTGTTAAGAGTAGCTATGCATGCACATAAATCATGCATGTGAGTCCTGAACCATATATGGAACTGCAGAAGACCAAAAAAATCAATTCCTACAGTTCAAATAATGACTCTTCTATTTTTTAAAAAATATCTAGGTTAGCTAAGATTTATTTGAAACAATCTTAAAAGACAAATAAAATCATATGATGAAATAAAATTAAGCCTGCTAAATGGAACAGCATTTGGCAAATAGCCTGTTTTATAAAACAAAAGGGTGGATAATTCCTCTCTGACGCATAATATTGGTCTAACAGGAAAGACTCACTCAGTTTAACAAAGAGCTAATTCAATATATTTGTGAATACAAGTAGGGTTGTTTCATGGATGTTTTCAAAGGAATTAGTACTTTTTTCTTTCTTGAACTTTTAGCTGAATGTGGGCTGAAGTATTTCAGGACTAGGTTAAACATAGTTTAAAATGTCCCTTTTTAAAGCTCTCCATCCCCTAGGTTTTTGCTGTCATGTCTTTCTGCTTCTAAGTAATTGAGAAATCTTTGAACTGCTTTTGTTATGTGGTTTGTTTGTGTGCTTTTATAGGTTAAAAGCCTCTGCATTCGCATTTAACTGTGCGGGAAATGTATTATTTTCCCTGAAATAAGCTTAGACAAATGCTTTCTGTTCTCCCAAGCCTGGAGTCCCTCAGGTATTTTACGCTTTAAATAATCCTTCCGAATGGATGAAAAATGCCTTGTAACTTCCCAGCCAGCAGGGCTGGTGAGGTAGTCTGGTGGGATTTAGGCATAGTAGTTTTCTCTTGACCTGTGCCCTGTTCTTGGGTTCTCAAGGACAGGAGAGGATGGTATCCTGGCACTTTGTAGGAGCCACTGCTGATGCTGTGGGGCTTTGAGCACTGCCACCATGTGTGTTTAGACATCTTCTTCCTGGCCATCTTCTGCTTTGTTTTTTCTCCATACACTAAGACACCCCAAAAGACAGATGATGATCCTTCTCATGAGCCCAGCTGCTTTCCATCCCCCCTGACTTCTGCCATCCCTGGAGTGCTCTTGGTGAGCAGCCCTACAAAGTGTTTCCCTCCTGCAAGGAGAGTGCAGGCCTGTCCAGGCAGGTGGCAAAACGCACTCAGCCTCTCTGGGGACTAGAGATCTGGTTACAAGAACCACGTAAATCCCCAGATTTTCTTATCAGTCTGGCCACAGCTGTCTGTGCTTGCTCTTTCCCTCCCCCCCAGCCCATGGGATGGAGATGAGGGATGTGAGGCGGGTGGTGGGGGGCTGTGAGCCCACGTGTGCCTGCCCAGTGATGGTGGGGGCAGTGCAGGGATGCACCCATTAACAACACGGCTGCTGTAAGGAGGGCTTTGCTTTTCCAGTGAGTCAGCCCAGACAGTGTGATTCTATGCAGAAAGCTGTGCCTCACCTACCTCATGCTTTATTAGGCTATTTCCCAGAGCGGCTGTGCATGGTTAAACAGACTTTGAACCCTATTACATGACCTTTCAGGTCCTTGCCTGCCAATTGAGTTGCTTCCCACATGCTACTCTCCCCATTTACAGCTAGCACCAGACCTTGCCCTCTTCGTAAAGTATCATGTGAGTGTGACATACTGCCATTTTAAGTGGAGCTTGGCTGTTACCAGCTATCCCTACCCATATTCCTCTTTTACTGAGAGATCAGGCAAAACCAGATGTGTTCACAACTTGCTTTTTCTGTTCCTTCCCCTAAGTAGCCTAAAACCCAAAGCCAGGATTTTCCTCCTTGTACTGATAAATAGATGTACTGATGAAGAGAGATTATTGTTTGCAAATAGGTCCTACTGTGCTTAATTTGCCTTGCACCAGTGCATAACACTCTTTCTAAATTCAAGGCTGTCCCTAGGGGCTGGCTGGGGGCAAAAAGCTATAGTGCTTTATCTCCTTCATGTCTGTCCCCAGAATAATCAGGTTATAGGTATTTGTTCCCAATATGCAAAGGCAGAAAGAATAAAAGCTAAGAAACTGCTAGGGACCCATCCTCCTCTGCCTGGGTAGCCTCCACTTCACTGTGGCATTCCCTGGGGCTCCTGTGCTAGGAATCAACCATGGTTTGTATGCTTTGCATTTCCTAAGGGTTGAGGTTTGTGTTATAAGATCCTTCATGCCCTGCTGCAATTTACAGGTTAAGTAATAATAGGATAATTATTTGGTGTTGCTTATTCTTCCTATTAACATGTGTCGAGGTTTAACCCCAGGCAGCAGCCAAGCCCCACACAGGTGCTCATTCACTATCCCACCAGCAGGATCAGGAAGAGAATCAGAAGGCTAAAAGCTTAGAAAATTCGTGGGTTGAGATAAAAACAGTTTAATAGGGATAGAAAAGCTGCACACACAAACAAAGCAAACCAAGGGTTTAAGTCACTGCTTCCCATGGCATCTCCAGGAGAGCTGGGCCCCATCACACGTAACAGTGACTTGGGAAGACAAACACCATCACTTCAAATTCTCCGCCATCACTTCATGTTCTCTTCCTTCCTCCTTCTTCCCCCCACTTTAAGCACTGACCATGATGTCACATGGTCGGGAATATCCCTTTGGTCAGTTGGGCTCACCTGTCCTGGCTGTGTCTCCTCCCAGCCTCCCACGCACAGCCAGCCCTCTTGCCAGCGTGGCACAACTAACAGCAGAAAAGGCCTTGCCTCTGTGCAAGCCCTGCTCAGCAGTAACAAAAACATCTCTGTGTTATCAGCCCTGTGTTCAGCGCAAATCCAAAACACAGCCCCACACCAGCCACTTGGGAAGAAAATTACCTCTACCCTAGCCGCAACCACCACAGCATGAACACAGTCATTCAACAAGACCTAAACAAACAAAGTCCTTTAATGTGAGAAAATTATATGAAAATTACATCAATTGTACTGTTTTCAGTGAGTCTGGAAAAGGAATCAAAGAATATTTTAGATATTTAGGGGTTTTACCTCCTAAAAGCAAAAGGAAGAAGGCCCACAGTCATGTTTATAGCTTTTTTTTTTGCACATCTACAAGATGTTAATGGTAAGTGAAAATACTGTTGATTTGAGGACAAGTAGGAATATTTTTTCTGTTCTGATATCTGGTTTATTTGAGATACACAACAAATGCCAAAAGAAAGCAATTTTTCATCAGGAAAATTCCTGTTGAGGGATGTGCAGTATTTATTCTTTTGACCATGATCACTCTTTGTACTCAAGCATGTTAGAAGATAAAGTCAAGAGCACTTTTGCCTACTGTTCTGACGTATATCATTGCTTGTCCACCCCACAAAATGTTTGGTGTGTCAGAAGGGCACATATATCCCACTCTTGGATCCCCTTGGCATTGTTTGTAGTGGAGGAAACAGTTTTTCTGTGTAATGAAAGCAGAGCAAACTGGTGTTTGCATCATTGTGCCATTATTGCCTTGTTTTCTTGTGATGAAACAAGTCCAAGGTTCACCTGCTTATCAGTGCTGTCAAAAATGCCTTTTAAGGGATGATATTTTTTCCTTTCTTCTTTTTTTTTTTTTTTTCAGCTGCATGTTTTGGGAAGGGGGAACATGAATACCATGGTTCCTTTGGGTCTGAAATGTCCTGGTACACTCCCAGCCCTTTCGGCAGACACTGCTGCCACAGCTGGGGACTGGAGCTGCAGCTTTCTGTTTTTTGAGGAGCCCTCCTGTCCAAAGAAGAAGGCTGAGTCTCTGCCTTGTTTTACATGAGCTGATACAATTAGGTTGTGTGGTTGAAGAAGCTTCAAATGTAAAGTTTTACATAAATAAAACATAATAAAAAAAAATCAACAACAACCCTTTTAATGACAAAGGTAATTGTGACTTGCAAATGAAGAAATGCTTTACAAGTTGCTGAAAACTAGTTTTGTGTTTTAAAAAACAACTTGATTGCACAAACTTCCTTAAAAGCTGTTTTTTTGTTCAGTGCCATGGCTGCAAAGACAGCTTGGGGGCAAGGCTGAGGGCAGGGAAAGCAGGTGCTGCTTTTGACTTGGCTGCTGATGGAATATAAAACCTGAACTAAGTCACTTCATCTCTGTTTTGCCTTCCACCTCCTTGGATTTCTGACCTTGGTGGGTGCCGCTTTGATATAAGCTACAGCATCTCAGCAGAGCCCTGCACGTTTTAATTCTTGATAATTAAGTGATCTCAGTGTGGCCCCTGGTAAATCACAGGCTATTAAATTGTCTGGTGGTCTCCCTGCTCATCCCTCAGATGAAGGAAGGTGCTGGGGAGGCTGAGCCACCTCACACCCCTAAGGCCACATCCCAGCAGCCAAGGAGCATGCAGCCCATGCTTTGCATGGTGCAGAGGTGTTGGGACACTGCTGTGACATCCCTGGTAGCCGAATTCTATCCTTCAACAAGGTCAAAAACCACCCCACTTCCTCTTCTGCATGCACTGACCAAGACTACCACCTCTGTGTTTTTCTACAGAGACACAGCTCTCACTACCTCCCTTCAAGCTGAGGTGCAGACTGAGCCCATATGGCACGTGGGAGCCAACCTTTCCCTGCATCCCACCTGAATTACCCAGTTAGGGTGGTAGGTTCCTGCAAACCCAAAAAATCCCTGAGATGTGGCATTCAGCTCAGCTCATTCAACAGCCACAAGCCTGTCCTGCTCACTGTTCCATGCTGGGTGACCAGTACAGGCATCTTCAGACATCTTGTTGAAGTTTGTATCTTCTTTTGGAATATTGATTGAAAACATATTAAATAAGGGTGGCCCAAGACTCAGTCCTGTGAGAACCCTGCTGGATCTAGCCCCATTACTAATCATGCTTTAGGATTTACCAGAGATCCAGTTTGAATTTATCTTCATGCACAATTTATGCAATATTGTTTTGGAACCAAACCATCCATGTCTAGAACTTAGTGGTGTTTGAAAAATCATTGAATGATAGAACGGCTTGGGGTGGAAGGACCTTAAAGGTGGGAACCTTAGCATAAACCAGAACCTGGTCTCAAGGCAAGATTTTTTTCCATGCTCTTAAGACTCTTAGAAAGATATATGAACATAAATATGGCAAGTGGTTGTACCATATCTGCTAAAAGTCACAGTGGTCTGTGCAGTGTTTGGAGGCCAACTAGCAGGCGAAAGTTCACTGCTTCTACCATTTTTTTGTTTCTTGTTCTTGTTGTCTTTCTGGCTACTCTTTGGTATTGGTGATGATATGACTTAGGAGATGCTGAAGGCTTGAAGAATACTGATGTTAGCCTGACCAGGGACATTCAAGACAGGAAATGTGTTGCCCGTGGACAGGGCGAATGAGGCAGCACAGCCAGCTGTGATGGCCAGTGCAGGACGCACAGGGCAGTGGGGGACGTGCGAGGTGTGAGGACTTGCACAGGGGTACTGGGAGCCTGCAGATGGTGTGAGAACAGTGCAGAAAGAGGAGCATGGCCCTTCCTTGTCTGTCTTATACTTACAGCGTAATTAGGATCACATAAATGCCACTGCTGTTAACAACCATGGTGATGACTGTTGTATCAGAAAAATCCCCCTGCCGTCTGCCTCCCAGGTGTTTGCACTTACATATCACTTCCCATTAAAATGGTCTGCAGCAAGTGCTGGGGGTGTCAGAGCTGGGTGATGAAATTGAATTAGTTTGAATAACTGAATAAGTTTTAGATCTTGGACTGACAGCTTGTTCATATAGATCTTAACTGTCCAGCAGCATAATTTGCATTACCCAGGCACGGCTGTTCAGAGCGGCAGGGCTGTACACGGCTGGTGCTTGCTTTTAACCTCACTGCTGTCAGGAACCCTGCCTTGCAGAGACACTCAAGTGAGAGAGACACAGCCTCAAACGGAGTAATTGCAAATAATCCTTCCTTCCTTCCTTCCTTCCTTCCTTCCTTCCTTCCTTCCTTCCTTCCTTCCTTCCTTCCTTCCTTCCTTCCTTCCTTCCTTCCTTCCTTCCTTCCTTCCTTCCTTCCTTCCTTCCTTCCTTCCTTCCTTCCTTCCTTCCTTCCTTCCTTCCTTCCTTCCTTCCTTCCTTCCTTCCTTCCTTCCTTCCGAATTCCTTCCTTCCGAATTCCTTCCTTCCTTCCTTCCTTCCTTCCTTCCTTCCTTCCTTCCTTCCTTCCTTCCTTCCTTCCTTCCTTCCTTCCTTCCTTCCTTCCTTCCTTCCTTCCTTCCTTCCTTCCTTCCTTCCTTCCTTCCTTCCTTCCTTCCTTCCTTCCTTCCTTCCTTCCGAATTCCTTCCTTCCTTCCTTCCGAATTCCTTCCGAATTCCTTCCTTCCTTCCTTCCGAATTCCTTCCTTCCTTCCTTCCGAATTCCTTCCTTCCTTCCTTCCTTCCTTCCTTCCTTCCGAATTCCTTCCTTCCTTCCTTCCGAATTCCTTCCGAATTCCTTCCTTCCTTCCGAATTCCTTCCGAATTCCTTCCTTCCGAATTCCTTCCTTCCTTCCTTCCTTCCTTCCTTCCTTCCTTCCTTCCTTCCTTCCTTCCTTCCTTCCTTCCTTCCTTCCGAATTCCTTCCGAATTCCTTCCGAATTCCTTCCTTCCGAATTCCTTCCTTCCTTCCTTCCTTCCTTCCTTCCTTCCTTCCTTCCTTCCTTCCTTCCTTCCTTCCTTCCTTCCTTCCTTCCTTCCTTCCTTCCTTCCTTCCTTCCTTCCTTCCTTCCTTCCTTCCTTCCTTCCTTCCTTCCTTCCTTCCTTCCTTCCTTCCTTCCTTCCTTCCTTCCTTCCTTCCTTCCGAATTCCTTCCTTCCGAATTCCTTCCTTCCTTCCGAATTCCTTCCTTCCTTCCTTCCTTCCTTCCGAATTCCTTCCGAATTCCTTCCTTCCGAATTCCTTCCGAATTCCTTCCGAATTCCTTCCTTCCTTCCGAATTCCTTCCTTCCTTCCTTCCTTCCTTCCTTCCTTCCTTCCTTCCTTCCTTCCTTCCTTCCTTCCGAATTCCTTCCTTCCGAATTCCTTCCTTCCGAATTCCTTCCGAATTCCTTCCTTCCTTCCGAATTCCTTCCTTCCTTCCTTCCTTCCTTCCGAATTCCTTCCGAATTCCTTCCTTCCGAATTCCTTCCGAATTCCTTCCGAATTCCTTCCTTCCTTCCGAATTCCTTCCTTCCTTCCTTCCTTCCTTCCGAATTCCTTCCTTCTGAATTCCTTCCTCATATTTAATTTGAAAGACAAGTGGCCAGGAAGTGGGCAAATTCCTGAGAAAACAGCATATATTCTGATTCATTCTGATTCTGCCTGATCCTGCACAGCACAGGCACAATGCTGAGGAGGGGAAAGTTTCATAAAGGCCTTTTGTATATCTCGTTCTGAAATCTGGCATCAGCAGATGAAATGAAGACTGAGCAAGCAGATTTTGAAGAAATATTTAATAATTTATGGGGTACTTGGCACTTGCATAGCACCTTTCATCCATGGTTCTTAAAAGACTTCAGAGATGTCAATAAATGATACAAACAGAATAATGTCTTATTATAATAAAGCCATTTTGCATGTTCATAAAGAGGCAGAAATTGCATTTCTAGAAGAATGAACTGTTTTATGTATAACCAAAAAACAGGGAGTCTGTAAGAAAGTGGGACATAAAAGTAGAAAACTTAGTTTCCATCTTCCTTGTAAACTTTTGGAGGAAATACAAAGCTTTAAGCAGAATAATAATAAAAAAATACCTTCTTTACTGGCATTTATTACTCACAGTGCTTGTAAGGCCTACATTTGTCCTCCTGCTCAGTACCCTGTCAGCTGAAGGGGTTTTACCTCTCAATAAAGCAGAAAACTGAAGCCTCCGTGATTAGGCTCACCTGGAAGTATTTTTCTTTTATATGTTACCAATAAATAAGAAATTGTTTGTAAAGCCTTTTTTCCACAAAGGCAAAACAAGTAATGGATGACCACAAAAATCAGAGGCACCATAACCTGAGTCTCCTCTGGAGTTTCATTTTGTTTTATAGATTACATTATTCCTCTCCATCATCCAAAGTATACATGCACATATTAGATTAGCTTAGTAAGTGTATGCGCTTTTGCAGCTGAAATTTCCAAAAGCCCTTTCAACTTGTGACAGTTAGGCTTTAATGAGGCATAAAGAAACACAGAGAGGAGAAGTCTGAGACTCAGAGCATGGTACTATCCAGCAGTGTCTGCTACCCAGCAGGACTGGTCTCACTTGGTGCTGCTGTACCCTATAGAAATGTCCTTTAGCTGATGGTAAATACACCAGAAGTTCATCAAGTGGCAATGTGGTGGATGTAGCTATGAAGGTGGGTTCAAAAAAAGTCCAAAAATTTCCAAATGGCCTTCAGTGAGATTTTGTGACTATTTTACTGTAATCTTTTACCCAGAGGGTAATAAAAGCACCTGACTCTGGCTTGTGCATGCTAGTACTTCACATTGAATTAAATGAAAGCTAAGAAATTAAATGGAACTGTTCAGAAGGAAAATTCCTTAATGTACAAAGCCCTTCAAAATAGAATGTTACATGAAGTACTTACCATTAAAAACATTGTTATTCACCAGCACCTACCACATAGTGGTATCTGAGATATTATTCTGATATGCTATTCTAAACAGTTGGGTTAACTGTGGTTTCTTGGAAAATGCATGGGTTTTAATTGCAGTAACATTACCTGCATTAATGGACAGGGTAGGATGTGGGTAAATGTGTACTCCTGCTTAGGGCTGTCCTGTATTTTCTGCTGCAAGAGGCTGTTTGCTGCTGTTTATGCATCACCAGGCTTTGTCCAGCAGGAACACAGTGGCCTGAGCCAGGTGAGTGTTTTGAACTGATGCTGCTGTGGAAGTGCCACGAGCAGGGGGCTGTGCAGCCATGGTGAAGCAGCTCCTCTCTGCCCCATCTGAAAGCCTCAAACACATTCTCATTTTAAAGTTTCAGATGTACTTTGCAGCAGTGCAAAGTTTTTGAATGTAGTGGGGGATTAAGGTGGTGTTAGGCCAGTGAAAATCCTTTTCACACTGACTAAAACACACATGTGATCTGAGTAAGTTTGGTGGCATCTGACAACAACTCTTGATGCTTTTATATGCAGACAGACAACCTTGCTATGTATTTCACCATGTAGCTTTGTGTAGGCTATGCCCAGCCAGTGCCCTGGAGGGATGTCTGCTGAGATAAGGAGACGGAGCAATCTCCCAGAAGGACTCCCCCTGGGAAGGCAGCTAATTTTCAGTTACGGGTGAGAAGAAGACAGACCCAGAATCCTCTGGGAGACCCTATGCAGATCCTTTGTAACCCATTGGCCCTCACCCTCTGATACGCACCCCCTGTATCCCTATAAAGCTAGCCCTCTGCCCCTGTGAGAGAGGGAGAGTTTGTCCCTGGTCTCTCCTTTGTCGGGTCAATAAAGCTGCCTCGTGCGGAACCAGCTACACGAGCCTCTCGTCTCTGCCTGGTCTGGCCTGGAGGCTGCCCTGCAGAGCTGAGCTGAAATCACGAGCTGACAATCACTAAAGGGCTAACAGCTTCTGCACAGGCCCTCCTAGCTAGCAGCTGAGGGAAGACACCAGGCCCCTCAGGAAGGTGATTCCTTTTGGGACCATCTCTCCGGACTGGTCACGTCTTCCTCGGTCAGAGCTACTGACCCCTCACCAGCTGTAGTAGCTTTGCATTCCACTTTTGCTTTCCTGGCAGTTTTCCTCTCTTTCTTTATGTTTTATTTGGCTCAATTCTTGCTTCAGTTATAGAAATCTGCTTTCATTTTTAATGTAAACACATAGGGTATTAAAAAACCCCCATAAAAATATACAAATACCTGATGTTAGAGAGCCAGGCTCTTTTCAGTGGTGTGCAGTGACAGGACAAGCACCAGTGGACACACACTGAAATACAGGAAATTCAGCTTAAACATAAGAAACTATTTTTTACCGTGGAGGCAACCTAATGCTGGAATAGGTTGCTGAAACAGGCTGTGGTGTTTCCATCCATGGAAATGCTTGAAATGCAAGTGGACGTGGTCCTGGGCAGCCAGCTCTAGTTGACATTGCTTGAGCAGGGGAATTGGACGGGATGGCATCTACAGGTGCCTTCCATCCTCAGCTGTCCTGTGAGGCCTGTGAAAACATCTGGTTTCTGTAACATGCACAAATATATGTTAAAAATGATGACTTCATTATGTGGTCTGGGGACCTGGGTTTATCTCAGCCAGTCCATGCTGCTGCTCAGAAGAGTTTGGCTGACCTGTGTTGGGGGGGTGTTTCAGCTCTCCAGTGCTTCCTCTCTGGCACAGCCATGGCCACAGAAGGGACTGAAAACATCCTGAGACGAGAGGAAGGAGGAAAAGGATGTGGTTCAACTCCAAGTTGTTGGGATTGAAGACCTTCCAGGTCTCCTTGGCAGACCTGCTGTTCAGGGATGGCAGGCACCCTCCTCCCCTGTGCCAGTGCTGAGGGGCACATATGACAGGAAAAGAGAGCAGGAAAAGAAAGGCATTGCCATGTGCATCATGCCGGTCATTCTGTCGACTTCTGGGTCCTGTTCTGCAGGACCTTCCCTCCATTCTTTAGCCAGGAGCACCGAACAGCCCTAGGAAAGGGACAGCAGCTGAAAAAGCTGCAGGTAGTAGCTGGCACTAGCTTTCACTTAAAATAAAAATAAACACATACAAATTCTCCACAAATAAATGGAGAGAAAGGCTAAGTGAAGAACATCAAGCTGCTTTGACAGCCGCAGTACAGCTGATGACTGATTAGAGAGGTATCTTCACCAAGGCCCAATTACAATCAAGTGTTTAATTGCTTCTGGCCAGCATCAGCCCCCTGGGCAGGAGGCAGCTGGTTGCCTGCAGTCCTCATTCCCCAGAGGAGTAGGGGAAAAAACTTTTCTGGCTCTGTGGATTGTTTGTCTTTGGCACAATTTGGAAACAAATCACTCATCATTTTTATTGCTCTAAATACTACACAGTTATTTTTCCTTTAAGTGAGGTAACCTTTAATTAGCAGCATGAGTGAAATCACACCCTCTCTCTTAAATTACTTAAATTTTGTCTCATTGGGTTATTTATTTTTTGTGGGAAGGTAGCAGATTTTCTAACACCATCTACTCCTACCCTACTCATTGAAGAAGTCTGCTGCTGCAAGTCCCCCAGCCCCTGACATTTCTTCCTCCTGTGACTCTGCCCTTCATACTTCATTTCTGTGGGAGAGGTGAGGTCTCTGAGACTACTGGGCAGCTTGCTGTGCCTCACCCCAGCAGCAGTGCTTCCCTCCTTGCATCCACCACAGCCAGGATGCAGTGTACTGGGGCAGCTTTGCAAACCCCCACTGCTGTGAACAGGTTACAAGTTGCTGTACCAAGAGCTGAATATTGGCAGTTAATTTGTCACATAATCTCAAGATGAGTATTCTTTTTAATAGACATAAAATATATTTAAGAGAAGCTTAATGTATTTTTAATATAATGTAAATATATCTTTAATATCTTTAATATCAATGTAAACTACATGAGTATTTATATCTATATTATTGCATATATTTTCAGATATATGTCTGTCAATCAATCAATCATTCAATCAGTAAAGTTGGAGTTTTATGATCAATTACTGTAGGAGGGTGAATTGAAAGCAGAAGTTCCTTGGTGCTGGAGGCATCCCATTTTCCTTCCAGTGCCTTGGCAGCAAGATGTGCTGTGAGCACCCAGGCAGTGCCAAGGGCAGGGCAGGAGCTGTGTGGCATGTGGGGCTGGTGTGAAGTGGCAGTTAAGCTCGTGTCCTGCCTGTAGCTGCAGGTGGAAACACACCTCACCAGAGAAGGCAGTGGGGGGCTCTGTGGACCCCTCCCTGGAACAGATGGCCCGTGGCCCTCACCCCCTAGGGCAGCAGGCTGCTTTCCTTCCTGCTCTCACACCAGCAGCTTCTCCTCTTATTCTTCTTCCATGCTATGGGAAGGTTCAGTTTTGTTCCTGTGTTTTTTTGCTTGAAAGAGGAATACCCATGTGCCTGCCTTGTTTGGAATTTCTTCACAAAAGAGAATTCTTTTCCATTCAACTCCCTTTCCTTTTATTTCCTGTTTCTGCCACCAGACTCTCCAGGCTTCTGGAGTTGTGCCTTTCCTCAAACCTGCCAGGTATGCCGGGCAATTCAGAGGAGAATGTATGTGACAGTGACCTGGGACCTTGTGACTGCCCCTGTCCCTGCTGTTGGTTTGCAGGTAGCCTGGGACAAAATGGCTTCAGTCCTTACTTTGCCTGCTTGTAAAATGGGTCATCCAGCCTACTCTCCTGCATCAAAGTAGTCCCAGTAGGGCACGTAGCAAGATAAGAGGGAAAGGAGAGAGAAAAAAAGGATTTAAAAGGAAACAGCCTGAATTAAGCCCATTTTGAAATACATGAAGGTTCCCTGTGTTCTCCAGATCAGATTGAATGATCTGTGGATGCAGACAGACTTCCAGGCTAGAAGGGAGCAAAGACTACTTTTGTGTAACCACCACAAAGGACTGGGAGCATCCTTGCCACTGGCTGATCCTTGTAAGCCATACCCCTTCCTGCAGCTTCCACAGCACCTGTGTTTTGCAGTGCCAGCCACAGGAATGGCAGTGGCACTCAGGTGTTCCCCTTCTTATGAGGTGAAGGTCCCACAGACATGCCAAATCCATCTAAAGCACTGACTGGATGATCTGAGCTAGTGGGGCAGCTTTTCATTTCCATCATTAAAGCAACGGGGAAAGGCCACATATGTCTTTATCTAGGTCGGGGGAGAGTTTGTCCTTTCTCTTATATGACATAGTCACAGAATCCAAATATGAAAAATTAGTTTTTATTGCTTTTACACCAACTCTAACTATAAATAAAGTCCTCTCCATCATTAGAGCAGCTAGTAGTTCAATCTTCAGGTAGACTTGTTTTTCGTACTTTCATTAAAAAATTAGGATGAACAAAAAACCTGCTACTGAGTTGCATTTGTTATACAAAATGGCATGCTCATTTAAAAGCAAATACTCTGGAGACTACTTAGTTTTCTGTCAGTCAGCCTAATTAATGCATTCATATTCTGTTTATCAAGTGAGATCTTGTATCAGCTGTATTTATGGGTGAGATGGGACTGTCTAAACAATCTCTGTGTTGAGCTGGTTACACTGGGAGACAGAACCAGAACTGCAGCCTGTTCAGCTCCAGACTCCTCCATTTCAGAAAGCCCCTTCTTGAAAGTCAGG
Source organism: Coloeus monedula (assembly GCF_965178545.1). Taxonomy (NCBI): domain Eukaryota; kingdom Metazoa; phylum Chordata; class Aves; order Passeriformes; family Corvidae; genus Coloeus; species Coloeus monedula. Next base: position 15,240,398 of record NC_138822.1, on the reverse strand, counting down.
TTTCCCTTCACTGACTAGTATTTAGTATGGCTTATATAAATGTGTGTTTATCTGCATAGCGTTTTTAAACTCTAAATGCAGGTGTACTAGAGTTAGGAGATACTTAAACACACAAGTTACACTAAAGGAGAGCTCTTTGAATGTAGATGTGAATTATTTAAATCTTTGGTAACTGGGCACTCTGAATAAAGTGTTTACGACAGTAAGGAAGCGGGATGCATTTCTATTCAGAAAGTGTTTATATAACTGTGGTGCATCAATGCGGGCTTAATTACCTGCTGATCTCAAACATGAAATCTCAGTTAAATGCATTTTAATCCTATTAGTACAACAGAGCAAGTACAGCAGAGGATGAACAAAACAGTGCTACAGGCTGCAGCAGCCAAGCCCTATTCCTTTGTCCTTGGTGTTTCCAACACACCATGGGTACAGCTACTGGATGCGACACAGAGTAACCGATACGTCCATTTAGTGGGACATGAACAAGGAGAGTGGAAGCAGGCCCTGAGTCTGCAATTTACCTTCACAGGCATGGCATGGCCTTATGCCTGTTCAGTTCTGTCAGGTAGCTCCTTTAGATTTACTGGCTTGGTGGGCAGTTGTTCTCATGGAGTATCAAATGCTGTCTGGCCTGGGTTAGTTTAGAAGAAGCTCAGTACCATTCTTAATGTGGTTAGCAATGTGGTTTCTTCAGGAGGGGCCTTGTGGCCCTGCCCAGAAAAGCTGTCATTCTGTCCCAGTTTTAAAACAGGGAGCTCACTGGATGGAATTGTGCTTCAAGTCAACTGTTTCCCTGGGCCAGCATCTGTGTTGCCAGCAGGAATGCACTCCAACTCTTCCAGAGACCACATCTGGATCCAAATGCTGCTCTCTCCACTACCTGACAAATTCAGGAGTTCACCAAAATTCACATTTCTGCACCAACAGTAAATTTCAGCTCTTTGCTCACCTGCTGCTTGGACTATTCTGTGCTAATAAAGATGAGTTAAACTCTCAGGACTGTTCTGTGAGTTTTCCCCCATTTGTCAGTTAGCTGCAGCACAGAAATTCTCCAGGATTTCGCAGGACCAGAGACAAATACATCACCATGCACACTCCAGCTTGCCACTGTCCCAGACTTTGCTTGAGGAACAAAGGACCATCCTCTGCAACAAGGTAGTAAAACTGAGCAGCTGGAGTGGGGAGGCAGCAGTAAGGATCAGTGCACTGGGTGTGTGCTTTCCAAAGAAACAGTCTGGTTAACTCAGGGAAGTTTGTTGGCTGAGGTTGATGGAGACTGTCATCTATGAATGACACTGCTTAAATTAAGTGCAACTGTTTCTGAAATACCTGTTTGCCCTTTTTCCAAACTAGGCAAATGGAGCCCTAGCATCTAAATCATATCCCCAGCCAATGGTCTGTTGCAAAGCAACTGCTTGTAAAATACCCTGCAAGAAATGGGGTGTGCCTTTGCTTCAAGCCATGCTGGGGCTTTGGTCCTGTCTGTCTGGCTCTGCTGCCTTGCATTCAGTGTTGTAGTGCTTCTGCTCTCAGGCCAGTATGCTTTTGTAACTGGACATAGTGCTGGGAAGAATTGCATGGGTCACAGCTGGGAGGATGACAGACACAGCAGCAGCACTGTACAGGGTCATGTATTGTCTAGCTAAGGACTTCAGCATACTGGGGTGTTGAGAACAGCTGTGGCTGGGGAAAGGGTTTTGTACATCAACATTTCTGCAGTCTTTGACATGTACAGGAAGTGCATGTAATGGTATGTCACTATTAGTATCTATGAGAGTAGGAGAGATGATGAAAGGGAATGCAGCCAGGTAAATTCAGCTACCTCTTGTTTGGATAAACAGCTGAATTGCCCCAGTTAGGAACTTTGCATTTCTGGGGACACACTGCTTACACACAGGGAAGTGCTTGTCTCAGATGGGTGGATTATTAGCCTTTAATTAAGGAAGATCAGACACATGTCCAGATGTCTGAATAGCTTTGAAAAGCTTTGCAGTCTGTGGATATCTGCTTTAATCCCATAAATTTTTGTTGTGTGGTATAGACTCCACACAGATGAGAAACTGCACTGGATCAGGCATGAGGACTATCTGAAACCTGAAATTTGGCTCTCAGCATTTTCAGTCATTGTTTTTTCTTTGTTGTGAAACCACAGTGCTACAGATGAAAGGACTTGGTTTCTATCAACATTTTTCTTTTCTGTTTAGAGAAGAGATTTGATTATCAAAGAGGAAAATGTCCTTCAGACTGTGGGTTGCTGTGGTACGGGCCTGTTCTGTTCCTGTGAAACCATCAAAAGGTAAAATTGGCCAGCAATACCATACACCACACCAAGAAAAGAGAAAAAAAAGAGGGTCAGGAGAAACACACACTAGCACACACAAGTCCTTGAACTTCCACAAAGAGATATCATGTTACATTTTGCAGTGTTACCTAGGAAACCATTTTAGTGTAAAAGGAACTCTTTGTCTCCCGCTCTTTGTAAAATTGTTTGAACCACCATATCTCGTAAAAGGTTGCTTCACAGACAATTTATGCAGCATTTAATAAAAGCTCAATCTGCAGTTTGCTGCACCATAAGAAGCAATATTTCTATCAGCAGTCTGAACACTTTAAATTGTATTTGTTGAGAATTGATAAGATTATGTCATAATTTCCAAAAGTCAGAGAAACAAAATATTCTAGTTGTCTTTTTCCTTTTTTCTGACATGGAGTGTCTTTCTCTAGCAGCAAGGCTGTGTATATATTTAAAAAAACACAAAGAACACCCCTCCCCCCACCCCCCCGCTGAAAGGCAGAAATTGCTTTAGGAAGCTCTTATCAGCACCTTTTTACTGACATGTTCGCTGAAGCAAAAGTACATTTTGGTTTCTGTTCCTTTGAACACAGAAGAGGCTTGAACAGGATTTCCGCAATCACAGCTCTCACTCCCCGGTGTGGGCCATTGTGTGGCGGTGCCTACGTGCTGATGTGTGCCACCTGCTAGTCCAAATCCAGCAGGCTGGAACAAAGGGCTTATCTGCCTGAACTACTTGTGCCTGTCACTCAGGCTGGGCTTCCCCCAAACAGGGCAGGTTCTCAGCTGGTGCTGGTGGGGGATTTGCTGTGTAGGAGGGGCAGCCTGCTTGCTCTGGAGGGTGCAACCATCCCAGTCCCACTCTGCAGAGAGGGTGAAAACCCTGAATACTAGGGCAGGGCTTGCAGGCCAGAGTAAGAGGTGGGTTTCCACTGAGGTCTTTGCCAGTTATTGTCCGTTATTTATCATCTCTCTTTAAATCCAGCAAACAATGTCTGCTATTTCATCTTAAGGAGGATAAATGTGAGGACTCCCAGGGCCACCATGGCTGCCAGCAGGCTGTCCTGTGCTTCCCCAGCACTTTGTTTAAAGAGCTGACCTAATGAGTTTTGCTCCCTCCTGTAGTCCCTGTCATTTACAGTTGCTATAATTTCCTGTCATAGCTACTTTTTTCCTCCGCCACCTCCTTATGATATTGCAGGATTCATCTATAAGGCTGATATGCTCTGACTGAAGCATGCTAGATTTGTCTTTGTCTTAATATATTATTTATGATGCTATTATTCCTTGCAGTGGACTGCCTGCCACGCTCTGCATACAGTTGCTGGTCTTCCAAAGCATCATGGCCAGCCAAAGAAAACACTGATATAATTGAATTAACAGTGGTTCTGTTAGCCTTAATAGAGTTTGTCATGAAACACTAAGCAGATGTGACAATGATCTTGGTTAGTCATATTTTTGTCCCTACTCCTAGACAAGGTAACTGTTAGCCAGATCAGTGGGGAGGATAATTCTCCTTTGCTGATCAGTAATTGCCCTTACCCAGACATGTGGCAATCACTTTGGACTGATGGCTGAAATAAGCCAGGGACTTGAATAGCAGAAAGTTTTATATTCTGACAATAAACTTGGGTAATTAAAACAAGATGCAGATGGTACTGCCACCTAGCAATTTTCACCTCACTTACTCTGACTCCAATTATAGCCTTTCCCTACTGACTTACACTGTTTAAATTACATTCAGGGGATAGATGACTATTTACCTGTTTCTATTCATACAAAGATATCTAACACATCATTGTTCTGCACAAGGCATGTGAAGATGGACTTAGTACTTATTCTGAAAAGTGTCTTCACTTTTTATAAGAAAGGGAAAAAAGTAATAAAAAAGACTACTTAGAGACTCATTAGCAGACACATGCATCAGCAGGAAGCATATGAATATTACACACACAATGCATCTTTCTAACACTTGTTCATTGGAGCAGGTGCCACACTTCTGGGAAATTAACTTTAATTGGATAAATAGAAAACTGGCCTTAACTAAGATAGTCTAACCGACTTTCTGAGCTTATTATTTTCTTTAGACACTCTGAAATGCTTGATGTTGATCCCTTGGGTGACTTTCACTGCTCAGAGTAAAATACGTTTACAAGGAAAGGGTTAGACAATTGGTCATCAAGAATGAGTTAGGTTTGCTTGATCTTGCCTCAGTGCAGCAGGGTGGATAAGACTACCACTTGAGCTCCTCCACATTGCTTTAAACAAGCTTTAGAAACAGGCTTTAGGGAGCAAAAATCCGTGCCTAATCCAGCGAGAGAACATCCTGCTAGCTCTGTGGCAGAAGAATGATCTGGAATTGCATCCCCAAAATTACTCTGGCCATCGTCTGGACCATGTGTTGTGGTTAATGCTGATGCATTACTGTTATGGCACTTTATTCTGGCAACCCTTTCCATGCAACCAGCCACGTGTATTGCCATCCTGCTAGCAGCAAAAGTGCACTGAACTGAGCATGCTTTTCCCAATCGCCTAATTTTTTTCACATGAGGAGCTTTCAGGTGCAAAATATTTCCTGATGTAGAGCTGCAGTGGGGCAGGACTTGCACTTATCTTTGAAATCACACTTGTGGAGTTTGAAAATGTATGTCTGTTGGAGGGAGAGGGGAAGAACTGGGAAGTGGACCAGGATTTATTTACAGAGACCCATTGTTTTGAGTTATTCAGCTGGGTTCCATTCTGTGTAAAAATACGTATGCAAATTAATGTTGATAGGAAAGGAACTTCCATGCATCCTCAATGACATGCTAAATGAGGTCAATGTGATTACCATTAATAAGATGCATAAGATGACACTAACTTGAGTGAAGCGCTCAAAGCATCCTTGCTTTCTCTTGGCTTTCCTGTTTGTCCTGTTCAGCCCCAGGGAGCTTCTGTACTGTGGCACCAGAAGCCCCTGTAGGGGACAGATCTCATGATTCAAACAGAGAGTGAGTAGCTCAGTGGTCTCCTCCCCTGCCAAAAGCCACCACAGTGGCACTGCTTCTTCTGGGTGGGGAGCTGTGGGTTCTCAGTGGAGGGACCATTCCTTGGCAGGATGCTGCTCTGGGTGCCTGCACTCTGCTTGGCTGGCCAAGACTGCACCAGGGCAACGTTTCCTTCAGTTCCTCTCCTGATCCCTCCTGCCCAGCAGACAGCAAGACAGGTCTTTGTCAGAGGATCTGTGCATTCCATCTGGGAGTACACCTTTGGGGAAGTGTTGCAAGGGAATAGTGCTTTAAGGGGCTAAGTTCAAATCTCCCTTTGGCAGAAGGTTTTGGACACGAGCAGAGCAGTTACAGACCCCAAATAGCTGGTGCATCCGGGCACCTTCTTGCTGTCTCTCCTTCATGCCTGTGTTTTACATGGACTTTCCTTTCACTGGCAAGAGCCACACTGGAGGAGCTGTGCAAAACGAGACATCCAGCACCACTGCTGGGCATTCTTGGTCCCTTTTCTCCAGGCTTATCATTGTTTATAGGGGAACATTTATATTAATTTTAAAATAGAGGTACATTAATCTTTGAATAGCTTCTGTAGGTGCTGCTGATACAAAGCATTTTAGACAACTATAGACAAAGGGATTTCACAAAGGATTGGCTGCAGGACTGAAAATTATACAGGTCCCTAAGCACCTGGAGAGCTTTTGCTTTCCCATTTGCTGCACCTCTGGGAGCGTGCAGGTCAAACGCAGCAGAGAGGAGCACTGTGTGACCGTGCAATGTCCTCCGTCCCCAGGCTAGAGAGTCCCTCAGCATTACTCGCGGCACGCCCCAGTCCTGGTAGACATCCTCCCTGCATGCACACCACACATCTGGAGGCCAGTGTACCCAGCTTGAAGGGATCCTGCATGGGGAAAAAAACAGGCAAGTATGTGGGCAAGGCACTGAAAAATGATGCCTGCAATGCTCTGCATTTGCATGCCACATACATGGCACATATCAGGAAGGCAATAGGTCCTGAACAGGGTGTACTGGCAGGGCAGAAAGGCCCATATATGATCTGAGCAAGGGTAAATTACTGGATTAGATCCCTTGTTTCTATGGGGTCACACTGTTACAATGCCTACTCCTCTCACAAAACAAGTCCACTAAACCTAGTAATGGACATAACCAATGTTTATTTGTACCATAGTTAGTGGCTGTGCATAAGTGATCCCATTACACAAAATCAGGGTGTAGAATCACATATGTTTTAATGAATCTCAGGACTAGGTAGATTTTACACTTTTGTTATTATGTGTTTATTACTATTTTCTTGCAGAATAAGTCTCAGACAACATCTTCTAAATCAGGCCTGTGAAGCACAACAGATTTATGCCTGCTGAAGGAAAATACAGGGTACTCTGTTATTAATATGTAAAGTCTGGAGATGAAGTAACATCTGTATGATGGTCTACTTTGGTGAACCACGTGTTCTTAAATCCCAGCCTTGCTCTTTTAAACTATTAAGTCTGTCATAAATATTTAATGACGAACAAGCTTATAAAAAGAAAATGCAAAATATGAATAGAGGGAGAGCAAGTGTGTGATTTAATTTTTAATTAATTACCAGCATCTAAAGTCCATCTTCTGTAACAAAGTAACAAATTTCTTCCTCACTGTAACCTGATCTAAATTATGAACATTGCATTTATTTGTATTTTTTAAAGGAAAAGGATAAATCATCATAGAAACAACAGAACCAGGAAACAAGGTAGAACAGTCTGGTTTTATTACCATATGTAATCAAGAGCTTTTATTTCCCATCTCTCCTTTTTCTTTTTCTTTCCTGCCTTTTTTTTTTTTTTTTCTTTTACAACCGACATTAAGCTGTGAATCATATGTTAGGGGGATGTGGAAATGAAGGGAAACTGGTGACGTCACAATACTTTACAACTTTACAACAAATGAGAGTCTGAATTTGTTGCATCTACCAGTGTATAGCAAGGGTGGAAAGCAAAGGCACACATAGGTTTATGAACCCCTCAAAACAGAGGGTGGAAGGGAACTGGGGTTGGGAAAGGATGAAAACAAAAGACCCACCGAATACAAAATGAACATTTCGAGGTCAACCCAGTAACTGCGCTGTATGTTGTGAAGGCAGGTCGCTGCACAAGCTGTTGCCATGATTATCCATCTCTATGTTTTGGGAGAACGCTTTGAGGGATAATATCAAGGGAACTCTGCTTCAGGGGTTTGGAGCTTGGTAAAAACATTGTTAGTTGGTTCTTTTTTAAAAAAAATACCTTGCTACCTACTGTTTTCAAAGGGTTTTCATTTGTTTTTATTAAAACAACAACATTGCTTTGGATACAGATCTATCTACTCCAGTCTGCATAGTTCACTACGGGTGAACAAAACTGTTTCATAAAAGAAGCCATGATGAAATGAAAGAACATGCAAGCACCCTTGTTACACACTTTGGTGTAGACCATCCAGACTTTATATATACCATCTATAAGCTAGTGGACTTAAAGTCTGTCTTTTCAATCATTCAGAAACAAAACCAAAACCCTGAAAAACAAATGGAAGTATAAAATTTTAAAAAACAAATTGAAACAGAAACAACCACCTTACTCAAACATACTGTTCAGTAGAGATATATATATATATATATATATAAAAAGCTTAGAAGCGATCCCCATCATTTTTCTACAGTATGTTGACACAGTTATTGTAACAGATTAAAAACACAGCTACGTTTTTGCATAAACTGAAAGACTGGAAAGGAACTTACACGCCTGCGCGCACACACACGCACACACCTGTGCGCGCGCACACTCCCACGCTAGCTACATGCACAGTCACACCAAAGAAACAAAAGAAAAAAACCCCATGTTTTTCCCCAAAGAAGTATATGCAGCATCCTTCTGGAGCAGCAGGTAGCTACAGCAGGAGCCTGCCTGCCTGTCCTAGCTCCATGTGCCCTGCATGCTGCAGGATGTGCGGCTGGGCTTTCTGCAGGGCTTGGCCCCTCTCACCAGTGCTGTCCCCTGCCAGGGGACATACCAGCTCCATGGACAAGGGTGTTAGTCATTTTCCTGCTGCCAGTGAGAATGATCTTCACGCTGACATGCTGTAAAGGGGGAGCGGGAGGTGGGGGAAGGCAGAACCCCCAGCATGGTGCCTTGGGAGCGTCACTGCCTGTGGATGGTTTAGAGAGAGGACTTGGCACAGCTAGAAAGTCAAATTGGAGGGTATGGTGCTAGCCTAATTTCTTTAGGGATGTGGGGTTACGACAATAACCACCACATTCTTCTTTCAATGTCTTTACTCCAGTTTTTGAAGGGGCTTGGAGGAGGAAGGATCAATAAATATTTGCATTACTCAAAGGGGAAAAAGAAAAAGGTTTTACATACTACAGCTCACAAATATACACAACTGAGGGTGTAAGGCACAAATTTACATGTGGAAGAAAACAGGCTATTCACAGATATATTCCCACGAAAAACCCGTGTGATAAGACCATAATTTATGCATGGTAACAGCCGGCATATTAGCTAGTTCACACTGTCTGAGGATTTTGTTTGCCGTCTCACATGCAAGGTGAAATGAGATGGCACATCACAAGCTGGTGCCTTCACAGAAAGTATTAGCTACTGACAAAGCCATGTTGATAGCAATGGTGCACAGATGTGCAGCTTTTAAGTTTCGCTTGCAGTTGCTTTAGAAGTTATGAACTCGCGGTATTTGTTGCTGTCTTAGGTCAGAGGCCCAGCCAGCTAATTAGCTGAGAGACTTAAATAGATATCCCCTTTTTTTTTCAGCTAACCAGGCAGTCCAGGCACAAAGTTCAGAAATCCAGCTCCAACTTATCTAACTCAGTGAATTTCTTGGAAAAATAAAAGAGTTCTAATTACTCCAGTTAATGGGTTTCACGTTAAATATGTATAACTTTCAAGGTACTTCTCTGAAAAGCTGCTCATGGGATGATAATGCAGGTCAGTTCCTTAGGAAAAACAAAAGTTGAACAATAAATAAGAGGAGTTACTCATGTTAACAGTCACATGTTATTCATTAAAAGAGAAGGGTAGCAGAAACCTATGTTGTAGTTTGCCCAACCTGGCATTTAACTGCTGTGACCAAATGGCTGTAACACTGAAGGGCATCATTTCACAGTACCCGCTAGTAGTAAACTTCTGCCATTGTTAAGTCAGAGTTAGCTTTATCAATTGTTTTTTTTTCTTTTTTTTTTCTTCCTTCTTTTTTTTATTTTTTTTTTCTTTTTTTACATTTGTGTGTTTTTTACATTTGTTTTGCTTTTCAGAGCACTCTTTCCCAGTTCAGGAATGCACTGTGCAGTTGGGGGCAGGGGGTGAAATGTCACAGTCATTTTCACCTGTGTGCTTTTGGCTCAATGTTTGTGATGGAGGATTAGTCTTTTGAGCAAAGAACTGGCAGGTTGTAGGGGTGAATCCTGCAATTACAAACCTTCAACCATGGGTCATATGGCTCGGGTTTAAAAAAATATTCCACTTTTCCCAGAGAGCAGAAATCCAACACATCTTCAGCTTGCAACAACTATCTTCTCAGAGGAGCAAGTGATAACAGTTGCAGAACACTGGCTTCCAAGGGCAACTTCTGTGTAATTGCCATCCTCCTCCCGCTCCCCCTCCCCCCTCTGATTATGTACATGCATCGTTGGGCTTCATGGATGTGGAAAGCGGAGCAAAGGAAGGTTTGGGAGGTACGTCTGGCTTTAGCGAGGGCGTGCGTTTCAAGCCTGACCTCGTCAGTGAGTTGTAGGCAGTGAGACTTGGCTGCCGGGATACAGTCACAGCCTGTGCCTGAGCAGCGTGGACCTGTATGGAGTCCACTCGCTGCGGGGCCGGCGGTGGGTTGTCACCCCGGCCGAAGCTCTGATTGCGGGAGAGGTGGGATGAGTTGGAGGAGTTAGTGTTGTTTCTTTTGAGGGTTGATGCCTGATGACTTCTCGTGAGGGAGTTTGTGGGGTAGCTTCTCTTGTAGTCCACGTTGTAAGCAGAAGAGTGCATCTCCAGCCGCTTGCTCAGGCCGCTCTGTGACAGCGAGGCACCCGGGGGCCCCAGGGATGCCTCCCGCTGGGGGACTTTCGGTGGCATGCTGTCAAGATTTTCCACCAGGTTAACTCCATGGCTGGGGCTTTTGCTGCTGAGGTGGTCCTTGATAGTTTTGTACTCAAGGGTGGCATTCTGGTCCTCCACAGACATCTGAGCCCCATCGCTCATTTTTGGCTGGTCAACATACTCATGCTGGTAGCCTTGCTGGGCTATGGGCAGGACCACAACACTGGGGATGTGGCTGGGAGAAGCCCTGAGCGGCAGGTCAGTTGGGATCACTGGTGAGGCCATTGAGGGGATATCTTTTGTGCAGGCATTGATGAGGTTCTGGTTTCTCTCCCATTCCCTACTGCCTCGGCTGGGCTTTCTCTTCTGTTGCAGGGTTGGGGTGGACTCAGGGGTTGGCAGGGCAGCCAGGTCCAGATGGTGCTGGTCAGCTTTGATTAGCATCTTGGCAGTGCTGCCTGGGGTAGCCAGCTTGCCATTGTGCATCAGAGGTGTGAGGATAGCTTCAGGCTTTGGCTCCTTGGACTGAGCATCCCCAAAGAGGCCACTGAGCTTGGAAACACTGCTCATGGAGCCACGGCGGGAGTGGGTCAGCTCCTTCTCCTTCCTCTGCACAGCAGCCATGTCTCTGCGGCGGTGGTCGCAGATGCAGTACACTATGATTCCCGAAAAGACGGCCCCCATGACAAAAGCAAGAATAACAGCAATGGCCAACAGGGTGACTGGCACCAGCTGATCATGACCTTTCAGGTAACTCTCGCGAATCACTCCTGCAATAGACAGCATACAGTGGTTAAACAAACTAAGGACGAATGAGGAGCGGGGAGGTGGGGGAGGCTACTTATCATTAACTACTTTATTCAAAGGCATGCCCCTGGGAGGTTGGTTTGTGTTTTGCAGGGTGATTTTGTTTATCAGCTTGCTGATAAAATTTGGAGACATACTGTACCTGCCAGCTACATCTTCCATGTGCAGCCTTCAGCTTTCAGTACAGCTTTCAGATCTGGAGCTGAAGACTACAAAGTTCAGGAAGGGAAAGGGAATTCACTTGCAGGACAAATACAATTGGTTTGAAATCCTGGCCCTGGGCAATTCACACTGACTTCAGCAGATCAGAGCTATTAGCTCTCCTCCTCTGACATATTGCTCATTGCTGACCTTCCTCTTTCTGATCTCACCTAGGCTAATACCATCTTATTTTTGTAAGTAATCATCTTATTTATGGTAAGTAATTCTCATTGAAAAGCCTTTAAAGGGAGGAGAGGAGATAGAACCTCAGCGAATACCAGAGAAGTGTATCCCACATTGTTTAAGGCTTCTTTCTCTCTCTTCATTCTGTTTTCTCTGTCATGTGTTTTATAAGTCAGTGTCACATGCCTGAGCTTCAGGAGGATGCTTGAGTAACTATGAAAGATAGAGCAGAGTGTTGAAATTTATTGAGCCTGCTAGATGACTGTCCTTGCTATTTTAATTTTAAAAGCTGTCTCTTTTCTGAACACATGAATAGGTTGACCTCTGTGCTAAAGCCTATGCTTTCTTTTCTAAAACACCTGACTGAGTGCCTTATCCTATGGTTCTGTGCTGTGGTCAGAGGTCACTGTCAAATCCCACTTGGCCATCCAAGCACCACTGTCTGAGGAAGTGTCTTTGGCAGAGTGCACCTCCTCCATCTGAAGTCCCTAATGCAGCATTAATGAATACTCTGAATTTCTGAAGAAAGTCAGTTTTTTTCTGTTATAGGCACCAGGCCAGCGGCACTAATGAAACACAGGCAAAAAGCCTGTAGTATGTTTTTTTTCATTTCTGGTTTTGTTCTTACTGCTTACAAGGAGCAGCCACAGTTTGACAAGGAACTGAAGGAACATCTCTCCCATCTCTCTTCCAGAGAGGGCCTGAGTGCCAGGGGATTAAAAGCTCCACAGGGGATTAAAAGCTCAAAGGAAATGTAATACTTGTCCTTATTACAGAAGAGACAGCAAGGCAGAAAATACAACTCCAAGGCTCTCACAAGACTTTATGAAGACACAAAACTTTCACATTGTAAATCAACTTCTAAAATAAGGTCTTTTCATGTGTTTTGTACAGAAGGTATTTACAATGCAGAATTAGAACCAAAATACCTCTCACCAAACTATCTTAAAAGAATACTTATAAGTTGCCACTATCTCACAGAAGCCTTTGTTAAGTATTCTGGACAGATATAGTATTGTTCACATTTTTCTGTTCCAAGTTAACTGCAGCATTTAGGTGGAAAAGGGATATTTGTTTACAAGAGATGAACTTCATATTTAAAAGCAAAACAGCTCCTGAAATCATAAGCACCTGCATGTGACATCACAGCTGGGTGCCACAGAAATTATTGTGCTACGACAACACAAAGGATTATGATTTCACAAGGAGAATAAATAGCAAGAGCAGATGATCACTTAAGAAAATAAGATCCAGCATTCATATAAATATCCTAATAGTAAAATGTAAAGGCAGGAAAGTAAAACTCAGAAAACAACATAAAATTAGAAACAATCTTCAAATTAAGTGTTTCTAAGAGAACCCTCTTTTAAAGCCCAGCAGCTTCTTCAAAGGCAGATTCTACTATTCTTTGTCATCAGCACTTAACAAGCAGCAGTAAAACCTAGTTCTGTAATTTAAATCCACGTACAAAATTGCTATATGTAGAAGCACAGTCTAGTGGTTACAGCACAGTCAGCAGGAACTATATTTCACTGCAAATGTGTTGGTCTCCTGTGGTCCTTCACCTGCTGATATTCACATGCTAGTCTCTGCAGAATTGAGGCCAAATTTACTTAAACTTGTAAAACTGTTCGCAGTGATTAACTGGAGAATCAGATACAGAGTCTTAAATGAATGGGAAGAACGGTCACGAAGTTAAGAAAGGCTTTGCCTTAAAAATCTGATTTAATGGATTTCTATGCAGAAACTTCTCAGGCATGTCCCTTTGAGCACTTGCCCAATGTGTCTCGCATGGAAAAAACGCAAAATCCCTGCTCAGTGCCTACCTAAGGGTGTAAGTACCTACAGTCAAAGCCAGCATGGGTCCATGAAAGGAAAGTCATATCTTACTGTCATATCTTACTTTCTTCACTGAAAGGGTGGTCAGTCATTCAAACAAGCTCCTATGGAAGTGGTGGAATGATCATCCCTGGAAGTGTTCAAAAAGCATGTTAATGTGCCACTTGGGAACATGGTTTAGAAGAGATCATGGTGGTGCTAGGTTAAAGGTTGAACTTGATGATCTCAGAGGTCTTTTCCAACCTAAATTGTTCTATGATACTATGATTCTAACATTCTTTTATATATAGGCTGGCAGCAAGACGCTGGAGTGCAGCCCTGTGGGAAGGGAAATGGCATTTTTGGTTTATGGTAAGCTCAATATGACTCAACCATGTGCCCTGGTGGAAGAAAGGGCCAACCATATACAAATATTGGAATGTGCCCAGAGGAGTAGAACAGAACTGGGGAAAAGACTGCAGGGCATCAGTGATGAGGAATGGCTGAAAATACATATTTTTTTCAGCTTAGAGAAGAGGAGACCTCATTGCTATCTAAAACTTTCTCATGATGAGGAGTGGAGGGGAAAGTGCTGCTCCCTCTCTCAGGTATCTGATGATAGGATGAAAGGGAATACCTCAAAACTCATGTCCATGCCTGACATTTCCTACTGGCTGAGGGAAACTTCAAGTTCTGCACTCTCAGTCTTCTGCTTTAGGCTAAGTCCTACTCTGTCAGTGATAGCCTTCAGCACAAAACTGCATCACTGCATACAAAAGCAATGTGAAATCTTCAGTTTTAGGTTATCAATAAGTATCAAAACATTAGCACTCACATTACAAAATTGCTACACAGTCCAGACTGAGTGACCCTTTGTGTTCATGAAAGGGGTAGTTGAAATGAAGTGCACACTGCAGGTGTTTTATACACAGAAATTTATGACTGTCTTAAAACAGCCTGATTCCAGCTATTTCCCCTTGAACTCAAACCTTCCTGATGTTTATTACGTTTTCTACACTAAAAGATATTTAACATTATTGGCTTTGCTCTAGGCAGGCAGATCTTCTCTGGACACAGTGTCAGGTTAATATATAGTTTATTTTTTTATCAGGGATCGCTTCTATGTGTCATTAGTTATGCAAGCAATCCCACTAACTTAAATGTAAATAAAATAAAATAGGCAAGATTTGACCCTGCATCAATGTCTGTGGAATAGGTAAAACCAAGCAATAAAAAAGTAGGAGAAATGCTCAGCATCCTACTGTCATGACCACAGGGTGGGTGGGGGTGGTCTGGAATTTAATATGATATAGGCTGATAATGGTGGTTGTTGTCTATCAACATATTCAAACCTTAACATCAGCAGTAACTGCCTGCACAGTCTGGGATGAGTAAGGAAGTGTGTGATCCCAATCACGTCAAGTTTGAGGGGAACTGTTCATGCCACTTTACAGACTTCATTGTGTGTGCTTTTACTGATCCTGCAATTCTTAAAGAACCGCACAGTCCACATGGCAAGTCCAGCATCCTTCATTTGCACTCATTATTCAAGAAATTAAAATGAATGGAGAAAATAATCAGAAAAATCTAGGGTCTACGTTTTTGAAAGACAAGTAAAGTATTTGGACTCCCAGCTTTGAGAAAATACTTGCTATTAAAAAATCTTACAGCTATTTATTATCTGACATAGTTTTAAGACATTATGTACTGGAAAACTGACTGGCCTGGCTTCATAGAACCAGACTGTAAAATATGTCTGATATAAGTATCACCATATTGTACTTATTTAATAATACAATTATTATTCTAAATTAAATACTTTTAAAGTGTTATGTCTAAACTTTCCTGTTTGCAACATATCATTTACAAAACTGAAAAGACTTTGTTTATTTCATTTTATGTGGTCTGAATCCATACTCCTGACTATTTTCTCTAGTGTATGGAGACCTATCACTTTGGGTAACAACAAACTATTCTTTTGAAAGGGATAGTTTTGACAGAAATACCTATATAAACATTGTACTCCAGAGACATGTGATGGTAAAAATAAATCAAACCCAAAAATGTTACAAAGACATAGATGACATCAAATATGTGCACCTCCAAAGATAATATCTTACATGTCATGTCACTAATGCCACAAATATGCTGACACTGACCTCTCTGAAGTCTTCCATTTAAGTCAAGCTCTCTCCCTTACAAATCACAGCTGAGCTTACAACTTCAGGGTCTTCCTCCCTGTGATGAAGTATTACTTCTGGCTACTAAAAGAGCCAGTCTAGTCACCTGATATTCTCCCTTTTCCATGGCTATTCTGATTCCCATAGACAACCTGATCCTTCCACCTCCATTAACTTTCTGTAATTTCATCCCACATCCTTTTGTCTGCATCTCCTAACATTGCCATTCATTTTCTCAGTCAGTATACCCCGTGCTGTAACAGTCTGGAACACGCAAGCAAAATCACCTCTTCTTACTCATCTAATGAAAGAGAAGACCTGATATGGTATTGTGTTATTCTGCTATGCATAATTTATTCCTTCTTCCAGCAGAGCTTCTAGGTAAGGTACACAGTTTGGGCTGGCTGGTTGGTAAAGAAGACATTTAGAAGAATGTTTTCAGACCTCCAAAGTGATTCAATTCTGAAATGAGCTAGTGCTTGTACAAATCACATGTAGAGCATTGATCTAACTAAAGGTAGGTGGGGAATGACCAAGGAGACATTACATTTTATGTCAATAATACTTATTCTTTTGTTAAAGTTCTGGAAGATGTGAAAAGCAGACTTGTGGAATGTCTCTGGGTAAAAATAATACAGAAAAGACCAGAGGTTATACAAAGATATAGATCACTTGTATGCTAGATTATCATAAGCAAGAAGGTGAGCCTCCTTCTTTTCACCAATTAACAAAAGTATTCAGGCTTTTGGACAGTACATATGCTAAAAAAAAACAAGTTAAAAAGCAAGATGTGCAGAGTGCTGAAAAGAGTACTGTATGAAAATGCTGATGAAGCTATTCTGGAGATGCTCTGCTCCTTCTAATTCTAATAGGAAAGAAGTTCCAAGGGCAGAAATGTAATTAAGATGAAATAATCACAAAGGAATAGAGTTCATCATTCTAAGGAATACATGGCATGTGCATAACTTGTGCATAATAAGAATAATGAATATCTACATAAAAAACTTCATTAAAGGAGGATAGATAAGGGAAGACATGGAGAATGAATTATTTACTCCTTTTCCTGCTGCAATTTTTAACAAAAATTCCCACTCTGATCTGTGATCAGAAATGTAACAAAGTTAGGGAGTAAGTGTTGACCATGATAGAGAAAAGAAGTAAACCTATTTAAATAATAGACATTTTTGAATTGTCTTAAGAAATTTGTCCCAAACTGCTTAACTAGCCAAAGCAATTTCTAGACACAGTAAGGTATCTTGGACAACACTGGAGGAAGTACAAGCATAAAGAGCTCTGGAAAAGGACAAGTATATTACATGCCTTTGTGAATAGCCAAAGGGAGGACCCAACTAAACACAGACCTGCCAGCACAATATTTAGAATGGAGATGACACTAGAACAAGTAATAAAACAATCAATTTCAAAGTAATTAAGAAAGAAAAAAAAGGAAAGCAATTTTTCCAATAGTAAATTCCATTAAAAAAGACAAATTTCCTTGCTTGGCAGGATAAATGGCTTACTTTTTGTGGGGAAGGAGTAAGTATGATAGCCTTTGCCTTCTCTAAAGTCTTTGACTTATCTTCTTAGAAGTAAATGAAAGCGAGCTACAACCTGCTAAAAAGCTGCAGTTGCACAGTGCTGACCAAAGGTTTCCCTGGAAAGAGATCTGAAGTAAGGTGTCTGTCTCAGGAGAACAGCAATTAACAGAAATCTGCAAAAAGGACACCTCCACTCCAGAGGCCCAGCAAAAGCTGTGTCCTTTTAGCACGTACAGCATAAAAAGAAATATCTCATGATGAAGGCACATTTCCTTGTCTCACCTGTGATCCCTGTGTGACAGGAATGGCAGAATATCAAGAAAAGCCCCACAGTCACAATCCTTTCAGTTCTGGCGTATGCTTTGCAGTGAGTACAAACTGAAATTCCAGCTTGTAATCCTCACAACTGGTTGATGAATGAAAACAAACAGCAAATGACTTCCCAGTTTAAATAGCTTGATGGGAAGCTGTTTTAGTGATACAAGAGTTTGGATGCTACCTTCTTCCACAACTAGGCTGAAGTTGGTGAGGATAACTCAAAGGACAGACAGCCATATCTGGTCTGCCACGGCAAGTTCCGGTGTGTGAATAACACCTACCTGTCCTGAAAAGTAACACCTTTCAGTCTGAGCACTGCAGTTTGCTGTAGTGTGGAGACAAAGAAATGATTTATGGCTGGGAGCAGTGTACCCTGAGCAATGAGAAGACCACATGCCATGTGCACCACAATTGCTTTGTGATCAGATCCGCAGGGAGCTGTCACTGTCTGTCTTTCCAAAGTTGCCTGTAACAGTTGGTAAAGTAATAACCCAAAATGGTGATACACATGAAACTTGAAACACTGAAGTGGGAAATGAAGAATGATGTTTTGGGAGGGAAATGAGGGAATAACTATCAGGAAATAAGGTAATATTTATCTCCTGACCACATATTAAGAGCAGTTGAGGAGTGAGTGCCATTGCTGTGTTAAATGTCACCTCTCTAAATTGGAATGAGCCCACTTCCATCTCCAACAGCTACAAAATCACTTGAGACTTTCCACAGAACAAGTCATTGTTACAGAAAGGCACAATGATTTCTTTACTATTGTTATTTAAGGGAAAACTCAGCAGTTAATTTCATTCTTCAGTGCAAGCTTCTCTGTCAGATGTACATCTCCCTCTCCTTAGGCTTGCAAGAAACACTGGTAAAAAAACTCATTATGAATGGAGGTTTTTATGGGCTTCAGAATACCTTTTAAAAATACCACTGAATAGGTTTTCAACTTGTGTCTCTAGTTGTTAGAAATGTATTTACAGGTAGTCTCATGCTGCTAGAAGACTATTTCGGACTGGTAAATCCCTGCAGGTATTAACAAGCTTTCTTCCCCTTTTTTAACTAGCAATAATAGTTTTTAAAAAATAAAACAAACAAACAAACAAACAAAAAAAAACCCCAGACAAATTTAGACTGAACTCTGAGATTTCAGTGACAAAAAAATAGAGGAATGACCAAAGTCTACCCTGCACTTCTGAGATCTTATCTCATGTTTTCCCAAAGGAATAATTTCAAGATTTGACATAAACCAACCACACTATTATCCCAATGATTTGGTGTTTAAAATAATTGCTTTGTTGTAAACAGTAGGAAGGCTTTTTCTTCATCTTTGTCCTGGCTGCAAGGACTCATTGTGCTGACTCAGTGCAATACTACCCAGTACCCATTTTTCTGGACTCTTGGTGTCACCAGCTAGAAAAAACCCAGCTCAAACATTCATAGTTAAAGCTGCTGGAAAATGCTTTTCCCCTGCCTTCCCTCTCAGTAAAACTATATTGTTGACTTGTAAAGGTCTGCAACTCTTAAGTTTTGCATGACTGTGTTGAGAACAGCAATCCATCTCCTCTCTTACTCCACTCTAGGGCTCTGAAAGTCAGTTGCCTGAGCTAGTAGTCTGAGGTATCCAGCAAAGAAAAAGTGGGTGCATGCAGTTGGAGAGAGAATGAATTTGTTAAAGAAAAAACCTTCAGCTACAAGAAACCTGGGGATCATTGGAAGTGTGAAGAGAAATCATACTTCAGAACTATGAAAACAAAATCAGTATATATAATGTAACTGAAGTAACATGCAACAAAGCCCTGGAAAAGATCTAAGCAATCTGATCAGCTATAGTGGCCTCTGTTAGGGTTTTCTGGCCCCTTATCAGACCTATTTCAGAAACAATCCCTCCAAGACAGGTTTATCAGCTGATCTTTAACAGTGGTTTAATTTCTCCTTTCAGCTGGTTCATCGTTATATCATTTCTCTCCACTTTCCACAAATGACTGCCAACATGACTCTCTATAGAAAAAAAATGGTTTTCAAAAAGAAGGGAGATCAACATGTCCATATGAGATAACTTGTGACTCTTGCAGCAACAATTTCAGAACGGATTTCAATTATCTGTTTATAGTTTGATTATGACCCTGCAATCCAATTTTTCTGCATGCCACAGTGGCCATACAAAACTCACATCATGGCCTTTTGAATTCACACTTGTGAATTTTGAAACAAGAGATTATTATAGATGGAGATTACAAAATCTGAACCAGAAAATTCATGCTCAGATAACTTCCACCCACACTGGAGTGAAGGGGAGGCAAGACCTGAAAAAGACTGGAATAGCCAGCTCTTAAACCTTTTTAAAGTGTGTTACTTCTGACTTGTAAATGAACCAGTTTATTAAGTTTGCAGGTATGGGAGAAGGTTTGTTTGACACAGCCTCCTGCATATGTAATATAACAAAGGTCATTACAGTCCTGAAGCCAGCCCAGTTTTGTTTGTCCCAGAGGCTAAGCTCAGGGCCAGCTCTTGCAGTAGAAAGCATTTGACAACCTTTCTCCCACTGGCAGGTGGCACGCAGTGGCTGATCATTTTGAACTTTCCTGATTTCAGTACTTTCCTTCACCTCTCACCCTTTCCCACTGAGCGATGATAATTTTAGATGCCTTTGCATGATGGAGAGTAAGCAGACACATCAGGTCGTTTAAAAAAAATAAAACACAGGCGTTCACAGTAGTTAAAAACAAGATGTATAAAATCCAAATGTCAAGGAAAATTAATTCCTTTGTAGCTTGTCTTGGCAGAGACAAACTTTATGCTGCTTTGCATCTTAAAACACAAATTTCCTTTAAAGTCTGCAGCATTTCCTCTAATGACGTAAGAAACCTCAGTGCACATTCTGGGACCTTTCTACTATGCCTGGGATAAGCTTAAACACATACAGCTGCTCTTTATTAGCTTACTTCAGGGGATCTTTCACAGCTGGGTTAAAATAGATTTACATATGTTTGGCTGCATATGCATGATTTCAGGGCTCCAGAGAAGTTGTTGTAGCCTGCAAAGTGAATCTCTAATCTTCATAGTTCCCATTTCACTGCATGGAGCTCCTCTGATGGCACAGAACAAGTGTGTGTTTCTTTTTTTTCTGTTTTTTTTTCCTTTTCCTGATGCAGGCATTATGTATTCTGAGCAGCCCAGTGCCTTTCTGGAAGCAGTTTTTATGAACAGTGTCAAGGAAAAAGAAGCTGTCGCTGAGAAATTCTGTGGCTTTTCCTCTCCTTTTATACAGCCTGTTTTGAACTATGGCCTTTCTGCACAACAGGGAAAAGTAAAGCTTGCAGAATGTCAACATAGGCAGCTCTGCTTAGCAGGCTGAAGCTCAAAGCAGCCTTATGGTAGAATTTGGGTTAAATTTCAAATACTGCATATAATCTAAAAGCAAAAATTGTTTCCTCATCAGCTCTGATCTTCTTTAAAGACACAAAAATGTAAATGCTAATTTTGAGCTAGTGGTGCAAGTGAACACATCACAGCTGAACTAACAAAGGAGTCATCTATTAAACATTTAAAGACAAATAGTAAGACAGTACCCTATATTTCCTATTCCCTGAGGCCCCTGGAAATCATAACTAAATCGTTGAACAACTATGCGACCAAGCCAACAGTGTTTATTCATGCACATAGACTGTGTTTCTTAGGGACAGTCCTTCTGCCCACAGCTGGGCTGCTGGTGCATGTCAGGAACGTGGCTGGATCCCTTGTTAGCTCTGCCTTTATACAGAGGGAGGACGAAACCTCTTGTGTCATTAAAATGCCATCATTGTATATTGCATGACAGAAAGCAAACACTGTGGATTAACTCTTCATTTCTCCTCCACTCATGAATACAGCAGGTGTAGTCAAAAGGCCTAGACTTCAGAAGTAAAACATGCCCTGCCAGGGATACTGAGAAGACTGCTTCTTCCAGGAAGACTTGCAGGTGTTGTAGGCAAAAAATAGATTATACATGTCACTAGGTTTACCATTTCCCTTTGTACTTGCAGTCCCATTGCCTCATCTGCCTTTGAATACATTAAGTGACTGAGGAATTGTGATGAGTTTGGAACACTGGCTGTAACAGTTAGCAAGACTAATTTTACTGTTAGTTCTTCTTCGATATCTTACTACTCTTCAAGTATAAATATCAGAACCCTTCTTTCCTCTGTTACATTAATTCAAATCCAT
Source organism: Coloeus monedula (assembly GCF_965178545.1). Lineage (NCBI taxonomy): Eukaryota > Metazoa > Chordata > Aves > Passeriformes > Corvidae > Coloeus > Coloeus monedula. The sequence continues at coordinate 15,218,792 of NC_138822.1, read as the reverse complement.
AGTATGTCCAGTAAAGCAAGCATAGTTACTCCAGCCATATCCTGAGGTAAAAGATAGCATTTCCCTGATGGACTTCATGTGTGGATGCTGCTATGATCTCACTTAATTTTCTTAATTTACCTAATTTTCTTAATTTCCAGTGGTACCTTCTTTCATGCATTTTTCTGTCCTATTTATAGTTCTCTGCTTTTTTTGTAAACCTAATTATTTTTACCACCTCCCTACCTTGCAGATGCTGTGTGTACATTAATACTTTAATGCCATAACCTCATTGATGTTTCCTGTGTACATTTTTTAACATGCTCAGTAATTACTATGGCCAGTCTGCTTCCCTGAATGAGGTGAAAGTGCAGCTTTATCTCAGAGGACATACTTCGGCAAGCAGATGCCTGCCCCAGCTCCATTAAAGCTGTCCTGAGTCCAGCAGTAATCTAACTATGGTAGTGTGGGTAAACAAGCGTCCTCTCCAACCTACATTCAAATCCCATACAGACACCCTCTCAGTTGTCCAGCAGCAGGCCAGGCAGACATACCTGTCTGCTTTACCAAACATCTCACAAACAGCAGTGTTGCTGCAAATAACAACTTCCCCAGCCTTCCAATCAGTTCTGGTACTGGGTCAAATTTAACTTTACTAGAGTAATTTGTCCAGTTTCTGCTCATGCTCTTACTTCAACCCAGCATTTTCCAGTGCTGCAGGAAAACCAGGGAGCTTACACAGCTAGTTAGTCAACATGAAGGTAGCTCCTGTAACAAGGAACATGACTGGCTTTTTCACATTTGTAGACTAGCTCTCAAGACATGTTTACTGATCTACAGTTACACAGACTTCCACATAAGAGGTTAAAACCTCATTTCTTTTCCTAGCATTGGAACCCTATAAATTTTTATCACGATCTCTTTTCACTTGGTGACATATAGTTATTCTCCTCTTTTCTAAACACAGTGTAGGTGAGATCAAAACTTTCAGGGAAGCACAGCTGATGTTATCAAGTTGTCTTGCCGTGAGCAAGTAGAGATAAACTCTATTGTCTTTCCAGGTCTTGATGCTGGGTATATGAAAGTAGCTGCTGATTTGATATTAGTAATTTAGTTCAATGAGTGTGAACTTCACACTGAGATACGAAAAAAACCCTGCGTACACGAAATTAATTGGTCTTACTGGATGAGTACCTCAGGACCTTGCCTGTTGCTGGTCATATTTAACCAAAAAACATATAAAGTGCTGCAGAACTGTAAGATTTCTTTAACTGAATAGAGACCCCTGTTTTGCAGAAATAAAGCTGAATGCTGTCTGTAAAAAAAGAGCAGTGCTCTGTATGTTCCTTGTTATGAGCCATGATTGCACAAATCTCTGGGCAGGCTGTGGTGAATGCAGGGGGTTCAGTGTGGACAGCAGGCAGATGAATGGACAGAGGGCACTCCTGCACCGTGCCCTCCTTTGAGAGGCTCATTCAGCAGTGACTACACATGGAGAATTGCTGAACTGTTTGATGGGAGCTATAAGCTGGTAGCAGGAATTAAATTTCTCTAGCGACCATGGGCTCAATGTCACTACTGATGGCCTTTTCTGCACCACTTGGTAAGGTCACGTCCTTAAAAAGTGGGCATCCTTAAAAACCAGCAGTACTCAGTGTCCACCCAACATTGTGGCTGCTGTCGCACTCATCCTGCTTGCTTCCAAACAGGAACTCAGTATTGATTTAAGAATAAAAATACACCTATTTAAAGAATAAGAAAACACCTAGAATATATGCGCTTCTCGAAAGACTTTTGGAATTATTTCAAATGAAGGCTTTCGTCAGATGTTTCTCCACATGCCTAAATTGTCTGTCTGTGCCAGTACTGTTTGCGTTCAGCAACTGCAGATCTTTCAGGCTCTCCAAAAATACCCCTCTGTCTCTTTCTACAAGAACATGATAGTGGATAGCAGTAGCTTTGTAGGGCTTAAAAAATGTGCCTGCTTTCCCCCTAACCTCCTTTTTTTATATAACAGCTACTCTTTTATTTTCTACCACAATTGTGGGTAAGATGGGATGGAACATGAACAAGATGGCATGTTATTGACAACATCCAGCTGGTGTTATTTTCCAATTAAAAAATTCTTGATGGGCATATGAAGAACTGTCTAAGTTATGCCCAATTGTGACAATGCTATCAAGCTGCACCTTCAGCTAAGATTTGATTTCACAGAAGATAAGCAATCTTTGGTTGCTGGTAGAAGAACAACAGTTTAATATCCTGGCTAACATAAAGTTGGTGATGAATGTGCTGTTAGCCATTTCCAAATGTTTGCTGTATTGTACAGCTGTGCAGAAATGCTTCTTAATGCTTCCTGAGAAACTACTCTATAAACTGCCCTAAGCCCTTCTAATGCCATTGGAACTGTTAAAGTATGCTTCAGCAGGGACCCTGACTTACTTTGCTCTGCTGGAGCAGGGAGAGCTGTTAGACTATCAGCTGGTGGTTTAAGAACACCAATGCTCAGTGTACACAGAATTGTTTGCGTATTTAGTTGCCTAACTGTGACAAGTCTCTTCTGGGCATGAGGGACTGAGATTTTAAAAACACCCTTACAGCTTTGCCAACAAAACTCTTTTTTTTGCTCACAGGGATGTTAGGATGCACATTCTTGATACAATGGTAAATTTGCACTATCTGCTTCAAAACTTCTCAATAGAGTGCCCTTAAGACACTTTTATGGCAACATGAGAATAACAACAACATATCTTTTCCCTATCCTCTCTCTCAGCTACTGGCACAATCTTAGTACATGATTAAAGTCTAGCAAAAGTAATAGCAATGGTAACTGGATATCGGAGACTATAGTGCTTCACTAAATGAGTTTGAAGGAACACCTGCCTAAATACCTGACTAAACGAAGGAAATTCAGAGGAACAACTGCTTTCCAGACAAAATGGCATTTGTTATCTGTACTTAATGTTCAATAAAACTGAGATTGCAAAACCTAAATTATGCCTCTCCAGGTTTTTCATTTTTTAATTAACTACATCCTGTTGATCAGTAAGCACCAGCCCATGTTGACACAAAGAATTAAGCGTGCCTTTTTTACAGTCAAAGAAAACTAATAAAAATGGAAAAGTTATTTGGGATGCTTCCTACATAATTAAAGAGATGTTGATAACCATTAACTAGAAGTTAATGTGTATGAGAAAAATGTAGGTGGTGCTTCTTACAGGGCAAGTAATTAAACAGTTGACAGTTTACAGACCATATTAAAAGTGCTCTGAACCAGGACTGTGAATGTTTAGGTCACTGTAAAATTACTACATTACATCTGAGCTATTAATTAATACACTTTTTGAAACTGGGCACATCCTATATGAGAAAAATTAATTATTCAAGTATCTTTAACAGCATATTGACATTTTAATTGTACACTGGCATTAACAACACTAAAAGGTGCTTTAAATGTCTTTCAGCTACTAGGTTTTCTGCTATTAAATCCCTTTGAACGCAAAGCAGTTTCAGAAATGTCTTGTTTAAAGGGCTAGACTGTGCTCCCAATTCAGCATCTTTATATGGCACAACATCTCCTTATAATCAATATAAACATCACAAAAATGAGATTGGGTGTTACTCAACATCCTGTCCACCAACTATGCTTTGCTATTTCTAGATAGAGTAGTGGCTCTGTGGAGCAAGCACATCCTACAGCGAGTTCCCAGCTCTTGATAAATATGTCAGTGCTACAAAGGTCACACAGGAGCACGAGGCAGTCTGTGTTCCTCCACTGAGCTATCCTCTCCGGGTGACAGTGGATGAATGCAGCTGGGGATCTGGTCCCTCACACAATAGCTCTAGTGCCCTGAAACCTGAGCAGCTGCCTTGACAAATTAGGCGTGGCCTCTTTTATTGAAAAAGCACATCAGGGTCCTGGGGCAATGACAGCTTTCCCCTCTTTTAGTAAGTCAAGCTCGTACTGCTCATTGCAGCCTGGAAACGGATAGCCTGACTTGAAATCTATGCAGGTGGACAATTACAGGTCAAGGATACCTGCTGTTTCCAGAAGCCACACTTGACATTTGATGATATCTATTTTAAAATTCACCATTCTTTTATTTGTAGGATCTACTAATTTGGGAGCAGAGAAGCTCTGTTTTCATAACCAGAGGTTACACACCAACACAACCTCTTCTGTTACCAATGATATAATTTTTTTTTTGGCTACTAAACAGCAAATGGCTCTTGGTTCTAATCTTGCCACTCGACATTTCCAGTTCTGCTAGTTAAATCTGAAATCTGTACTGTTAGTGAAACGTAGAAACGTTTTGAGTTCTGAAAATGTTAAGTGAGTGCACCAGTGCTGAAGTATAGGCAGTTCTTTAAGTGTGGCACAGGCAGTTGGTGTGTGCTGGAATATACCCCACCATTATTTTGATTTCCTCATCCTTCCCTGTCTTTTGCAGTTAAATTTGGTCCTTTCCTTACACTTTCAGATGGCTGCTATAGGAAATCTGTGATGAAATGAGCTGTAGCTTTCTTTATATAAAGTTTGAAATGAAGACTTAGTCACAAAGAAGGCACACTGAATCACTGCCCTGTACTCTATTATAACCCCATGTTTGACTAAAATTGGCTTAAGGATGTGGCCCTGCTCAGGGACTTAGCGCCTGACATCTTTATTGAATGCCTTGTCTCTGCTTTGTCTCTTAACTCTTGTTCTCAGGGAAACTTAGAAAAACATAATAAAAACAAGTCTGAAGAAAGTCTGTTGTCAGAAACATCCTTCCAGCATTCTTATTTCATGAATTTTATATACAATTTCCATTTTATTAATTAGCATCTACTTTTCTACTGTCACTGTTTGAACTTGAGGATGTTATCTGAGATGATTAGCTGTCTTTAGCCCTGGGAGCAGACAGCTCATACATGTGAGACAGAACAGAAGAAGGATCAATGTCATTTCTCTGGACAAGCCTGGTGTGTTCCCTTAATCCTGACTGCACAGCCCTCCTGGTGCATGTCACAGGATACCAGTGATTCCAGTGTGGTGAGATCATCAATCTTCTGGCATGTTTGCGAGTTATTAGACTGGTCTAGTGACTTAGGTATCTGGCCACTAAAAACTATGCTGGGAAATTTGGTCCCACATAACTACTAACAATGGCTTTCTGGTGTTTATCTGATACAGCACTGAAACAGTGCTCCACAGTAGGTATGCTGGGATTGGTTTATGAGACATTCAGTTCCTGGACAAGTTGCTCATTAGAGGCATTTTAGGCAAATATAGGGTTGGTTGTTTGTTCTAAAAAAAATATTTTTTTAAAAATTTCAACCAAGCAACCAGTATATAAATAAGGCCTCCCTCTGGAAACAGGGATGTTTACAATAAGCTGATGCTAATTTACTTAAGAACATTTCAGAAAAAAATCTACAGATTTTTGTTTAGCACAGACTCATCCAACCAACCTCTGTTTTCATCCTAATGGGAAAAGTCGGTACGTTTTAATCTAGATGTGGCTCTATACAAGTTTAAATGGACTATGTCATCTTGTCTACATAAAATCACTTTGTGAACCACTACAACTCTGAGTAACCACACCTCTCACTCCAAATCTCAGCCACATGCTACAGAATCATAGACAAAATCAGAGCAAATTCTCTACTCCCTTTCTCACAACATTCTTTTACTAGACTATGGGCAGAAGACTTAAAAGTATAGTAAATGAAGGATCTGGTCTGATTCAATCTTAATTGTTTCCTCAGCACTTGAAACTTAGTTATCTGCAAAGTACTTGTAATTGTTTTATGTTTGTGCATACAATGGTTTGAGATATGGGAATGAATAGCAGTGTTTGCATAGTTTCCTCCAGAAGCACATGCTTTGGGTGAATACATCTCTTCCCAATCCCATCCTTCTCCCACGAGCCTTACACTTGTTTCAGCATCAATCAGTTTCTTCTGACCGTGTCAGGATGATGTCACTGATGAAATACAGAGTATTTGCTTCACCTTGACACCTTGAAAGTCCAAGCCCTTCCACTCAGACCTGCAAATACTGACTCAAAACCTAAGTTTTGACATATTTTGTGCCACTTTAATTCCTCATCTGATTTATTACATAATGCCAACAAGATAATAACATTCCTCTGTTTTCTCTGACATAGAAACTGCTTTGAATCTTTTAGATCCTGGTACATATTAGCATATAACAATATTTTTTTGTAAAAATATACTCTGCAAATATACTTCTTGGTGCAAAACTCAGCTCTCCTGTGATTAATATTAATTGTTTAACTTACGCAAAAAAAAAAAAAAAAAGAAGAAATTTATGCAAAAAAAAAGTCTGAAGCTTTGTTTTGCCACAGATTTTTTTCCCCACTCATTTCATGTCTACTTGTAAAGTATCTTGTTATATCAGCACTTTACATTCTTTATCATAACTGTACCTGAAGTTTCTTATAATTTTGTCTCACTGCAGCAGAATCTGCCTGAACATTTGCAGACTCTCCAGAGACAAGCATTGTCAGCACTTGGCAAATCTTTCAAGTAGTGATAATCACAGTAAAATTTAGTAACACTGCCACTTGTGTACAATATGAAGTATCTTCTGGAGGCAGGTTTTAAAAGGCACAGACCTTGGGCTCCCCAAGAGCACAGCCCTCTCCAAATAGAGGAGTTGACTATTGCTAATGATTTACCGGAGAAAGAGCTGCAGTAATTAATAATACTAATACAGATTATTCATTCTATAAAATAATAGGTGCTACCACATTCTATAAAATAATAGGTGCTACCAGATACTGTCTCTAAAGCAGCACTCCTGATATCCAAATAAACTAGCAACTCTTAACTCTGTAAACTGTGTTCATCACGTCCCACTTCTAATCAGTTTTTTACATTTGTTACATGGATATCAACAAAAGCCTTGTTAAGGAAAGGAGATACCACCTCACAATCTTTACCTAATGAGTGCTGAGACAAGTAAGAATACAAGCATTAAAGACTGCTAACCACTACAATTTTGTCGTTCAGTGCCCAGCTCAGCCACTTCCACCCGAATGCTGTGAAGAAGGAGCTGTAGCAGAGCCACAAAATCATAACCTGAATTTTCAACCAATTTATCAAAACTGTGATTAAAAGGCAGGTTCTAGGCAATTAGGGAATAAATGAGAAAACCGAGCTGTTGGCTACATTTGCACTAATGAACCCTGTACTAGAGAAGCATGAGGCATTTCTGAATGGAGGCAGGAAGGACAGAAGGCAGCAGAGAAGGGCAGCAGGGTAGTGAGAGACAGGGCCAGCTACTCTTGAAGAAAATCACTTTGTTTTCTTCATGGAGGCCTGTCGAACAGCCATACATCTCTACTCCCCCCTTTGTTAGTAGGACGACTACAGAGGGACTCAGCACCACGGCACTACTGGGGTGTAGAGGGTAAAGCCTTGGAGTGCTCCACAGCAGGAGCTTCATGACTCCGACTGCGGAGGGAGGAAGACCAAGTACAATGGCAGCAGGGGGGAAGGTTAGACAGCAAGGTTAGGGAAACTGTTTCAACAAAGGTGAGAAACACACAATTAAATTAACACTAAAACACAGCAAGAAAGAAAACAAAACATAAACATACTCTAGAACATGTGCTGTTCTTTTGGCTTTTTTTTTGGTTTGGTTTGATTTAGTTTTCTGGGGAGATGGGAGGAGAATAGGAAAGAGGGTTGTAACTTGCCCAATCAGAGCTTTTTTTTTTTTTTTTTTTTGCCTGCAATAGAAAGGGCAGATTCCTTAATGGCCAAAATGAAAATGCCAGTGGGATGGCAATGCACAATTCCCACTCTATGGGTTGCACTACACATTTTCATCTTGGCAAGAAATGTGATGTAGCTCAGAAACAACAGTCCCAGAGTATATTTAGCTACTAAAGCTGTGGCACACAAATGTCACATTCCCATGAGTCAACCCTTTTAAAGAACCCCATCTTCACACCCCCACAGATATTCCCCAAGATGCCAGCACTGAATTAAAAGTGAAGCATATGGATGGATGTGACATCATCAAAGCAACCATGCTACAGAAAAGAAAACAGCAAGTGGATTCTATACAATTAGTACAATCCGTAAGGAGCCATTTGTGAGCACAGAAAAAGAAAGAAAACACTGCTCAAAGGAATAGACACAACCAATGAAGAAAACCACAAAGCACCTTGCAAAACAAGGAGAAAATATTAAAAAAAAATTTTCTTTGTGAATGTGTGAAAGCAAAAGAAATCACAGCAAAAGTAGAAACAAAATCTTGATAAAAGGATTGTAAGTGTAACATTTCTTGATTAAACTTTGTGTAAGAACTCCTTGCTTTGCCCTTTTGAAACAACAAACCGACAGAATTTTGGAGCTAACTGGCTCTGACTGGGCAAGGCAAGGAGTAACAGCACACTAGTAGATGGTAATGGTAAACAACCATGCGGTCACCTCTGCCGCCATTGTTTTGATGTGTGTAGACTGCTTCCAGCTTTGTCAATATTCATAATCAGGCACCAAAGAATGCATGATATTTAAATGACCCTGTCAAGTGCTTATAAGGCTCTTTGGTAACCATCACTCCCTGGGGAGGGAAGTATTGAATGTAAGCCACTTCATCAGCCAGTGAATTGAAGCAAAAATTATTAGAATCCAACAGCCATACATTTATTAATATTTTCACTGCATGCTTTTCTGAAAGCTGCTAGTGGCATACAAGATGCTTTTAAGAGCTAGCTTTCCATCTATTAAGCATTGCTTTTCAGAAGACTTGTGAAGCAGGGACTCACACATAACAAATAAAGTGCCATTAAAATGCATACACATCTCTGCATTCCTCTGGGTACATAAAGGGGGAGATCTTCCCCTTTTGGTGGTTTCTGACACCACTCTCCTGTCTAGAAACAGCAGAGGAGCTGTGTTCAAGGATCCATCCCTCTATCCCTCCCTTCCTTCCTTCTGTCTGTCAGTCCATCCATCTCCCCCTTTCAGGGTGGACAAGAGAAAGGTACCACTTATTTTCAGAAGTGGGAACACTGGATTTTCTAAGAAATGTCCCCTTGAATGAAGTATTTTGTATAACAGGTGTTACTAACAGATTGGACAGAGAAAGAAAAGATCCTCATTTTTTGGCTGTCAGCATTATCATTGACATTGTTGAGAGGAAAGAGGAGTGCTAGGTAAATCACATGCCATCTTTAGGAGGGCATGCAGGTTTATATGCCTTCCCTCTGCTACGTACGTGATACCCAGAAACCACTTTTTTTCAATTGCCTTTCTACAACTGAAGAGCAAGGGATGAGGAATTAAAAAATGAAGATGATATCTCAAACTGAGCTTAAACTGGAATTAGGAGTGTGATGTTTCATCTTCCTTGCTGTCAGTCCCTTGCACCTGAAATGATGGTTTTGAGTCTGAGTACTGCCGCCACCTGCATTTCCTCCTCTGCCAAGGCTCAGCAGCCCACAGGTCTGCAGAGTGCAAAGAGGCTCTGTGCTTAACACACAAGTAAGACTGATCAGGTTCTAGAAATTCACTTTTTTAGTTTACATTTTGCAGTTATTCTCCCAGAATGTCTACAGGATTAAGCTCTAAGAAAAACAATTGTTCAAACAGGGGCAGTTTTTCTCTTTTTCTATAGGAAAAGCTAATTAGCTGGGAGGTGGGGGACAAGTTCACATCCTCTGCCTGTGGGAATTTAAATCTTCATATTCAATTTCCTGCCAATAAGCCTAAAAGCCAAGGATACTAGATTAATGTTTTCCATGGTATCTCAAGAAATTTTACTGTATCTCGTGCCTAATTTGACTGACCTCCTCAGCTGGAAAAGTGCTTCAGGCTTTGTCTCTGCTGGGCCAGCCAGGTGACGCCCATTGCCTTTATGGTTAGGAACTGTGAGGGCTCTTTGAGGTCAGTCCTGGGGAGTTCAGTGAGAAACCCTGGATACCCCTGGACTGTGGGAGGCATTGTGTATCTGGGGCTGTCATGAATAACAGGCACTGAGGTCACAGTCTGGGTCCAGACCACCAGCAGCTGTCGTGCAGCTCTGCTGAAGACTGTTCTGTGATGTTAATGTGCTCATCACACCCCTTGCTGAAAGCCTCCACAGCTAATGCAGAGAATTCAAGATTCAGTGGGTCAGATGGGGGGGAAGGAATATGATTTAGTAACCTACTAGTTTGGGCAGACAATGGAAAGCATCAGGTCTCGCATGCCAGTAGCTTCTCTAGGAACAGCTGATGCTTTTGTCTAATGAGTTTTTCATATAAAATGCATGAACAATAGAGACTGGAATCCACATTTCAATTAATATTTTAAGTGTTTTATATCAAGTATTCCTAGCAGAAAGAGCTGAACCTGTGTGTTCCTGCCCCTGGTGAGTGCCCTAACCACTCAGCAAGTGAGTTTTGCTCATACTCATCTTCCTTCTGACACACTGAGTACTTAATTAGTCCACACAGAGCAAAACATCTTCAACAGAACAGAGATTGAAAGAAGAGATCTAAGAACACCCTGGAGAAGAATAACAAGGATTCAGATCTCTCTAGGCAGTGGAGCTATTTGAACCTAATTCCCCTGTTTGAAAGGGTCCATTTTAAAGTCTCTGAGATACAGATTAAAAGGAGCTGGAAGAATGATCAGGGTCAAGATACAATGATGGGCACCACCATCTTTACATAGAAGAAAAGGTTCCTCTTCTCTATGTTCAAGTGGCAGATTTTGGCAATTCTCTGCCTAATTCCCTGTATGTCTGGCAAAGAGGAAGTGGAGGCCAAAGGACAGGGTTTGTATTAGACGCCTGTGCTTCAGCACTGGTCTGAGCACTGTGAAATGACACCTAAATCCCAACCTTTTGGTGTGTGAAAAACAAAACATAGAATCTCTCCACACAAGCAGTCATTTAAGCAACATTTAATGTATGCTAATGATTCTAAAAAGTACTTTATGCTCAGGTCTCATTGAAGACAGTGGGACTGAGGCCCAGTGACTAGGGCTACTCCCAGTTCTTCAATGGTTAAACTAGAGCAGGCTGTCATTATCTATATTGATATACGGGACCTGATGGTCACCAGCCCAAGTGAGCTGATAGGTGATGTCAAAGTGGCAGCAGTCTGGGCTGCAGTGATCATGCACTGGTGGATTTCACAGTCCTCAGGCACGTGGGTCAGGAAGAGAGTAAAGCCAGGACCCTGCATTTTAGAAAAGCAAACTTTCAGCTCTCTCAGGGAAGTCAGTAGGGCCCCCTGGGAAACTGCCCTCAAGGACAAGGGAGCAGATCTTTAAGGATATCTCCCAAGAGGGAAGAGTGAAACCCAGGTGAAAGAAATTGGAGAAGGAAGACAAGAGATTGGATGGCTGTATTGGGACCTGCTAGCTGAACTAAGGGGCGAAAAGGAAATGCACAGGTGGTGGAAAAAGGGACAAGTATCATGGGAACAGTATAGGAACACAGTCTGGTTGTGTAAGGATGGGGTCAGGAAGGGAAAAGGAAGGTTGAAGAAGGCATGCACACCTGCTCACACCTGGTGAGCAAGGCTGGCAAACTGCAGTGGATGAGGAGAAGGCTGAGGTACTCAACAACTTTTTTGCCTCAGTCTTCACTTGCAACCTCTCTTCTCACCCCTCTCAAGTGTATGGTTCACAAGACAATGCCTGGGGGAACAAAGTCCCTCCCACTGTAAGGGAAAATCAGGTTTGGGACCACTTGAAGAACCTGAACATACCTAAGTCTATGGAATGTGATGAGGGGTATCCCAGAGTCCCAGGAATTGGCTGATTTAATTACCAAGCCACTCTTCATGATATTTGAAAAGCGTGGCAGTCAGGTGAAGTCACAGGAAAAAGGGAAACATTGTACCCATCTTAAAAAAAGGTAGAAAGAAGGAGCCTGGGAACTCCCAACTTGTCAGTCCCATTATCTCTGTGCCTGGGAAGATCATGGAACATACCTTCCTTGAAGCTCTGCTAAGGAACATGGAGGACACTGAGGTGTTTAAGACAGCCAGCATGGCTGCACCAAGGGAAAGTGTTGCCTGACCAACCTGGTAGAGAGACTCCATCAGCAGACAAGGAAAGAGTATGTAATTTATCTGGAATTTTGTAAAGCCTTTGACATGGTCCCACACAACATCCTTCTCTCTGAACTGGAGAGAGACAGATTTGATGGGTGGACAATTTAATGGATAAGGAATTCACTGGACAGCCTTATCTAGAGGATAGTCATCAATGGCTTGGTATCTGAATCGAGATCAGTGACAAGTGGTATCCCGTAGGGGTCAGTTTTGGAACCAGTATCTTCATCAATGACATAGTGGCTTTGAGTGAACCTTCAGCAAGATTGCAGATGACATCAAGCTGTGTGCTGTGACTGATGCACCTGAAGGACAGGATGCCATCAAAATGGACCTGGACAAGATTGAGAAGTATGCCAATAGGAGCCTCGAGGTTTAACAAGGCCAAGTGTAAAGTACCTAAGTCAGGGCAACTCCCAGCCCAGAAAGACAAATGTATCCCGGGCTGCATCCAAAGCAGCTTCGCCAGCAGGCTGAGGAAGAGGACTCTGCCCCTCTGCTCTGTTCATGTGAGACCCCACCTAGAGTGCTGTGTCCAGCTCTGGGGTCTCCAGCACAGAAAAGACATGGGCCATGAAGATGATCAGAGGGCTGGAGCACCCAGGTCCTGTGAAGACAGGCTGAGAGAGCTGGGGTTGTTCAGGCTGAGGAAGAGAAGGCTCTGGGAAGATGTTACAGCAGCCTTCCAGTACCTAAAGGGGGATATATCAAGGCTGGAGAGAGACTTTTTACAAGGGCATGTAGTGGTAGGACAAGGGGTAAAGGCTGAAAGGGGGCAGGTTTAAATTAGATATTAGGAAGAAATTCTTTACTCTGAGGGTGGTGAAGCACTGCAACAGTTTGCCCAGAATTGTTGATGGCCCATCCCTGAAAGTGTTCAAGGCCCGGTTGAACAGGGCTTGGAGCAACCTGGTCAAGTGGAAAGTGTTCCTGGTCATGGCAGGGGGGTTGGAACAAGATAATCTTTAAAGTGCCTTCCAAATCAAAGCTCTTCATGATTCTATGGTGTTGAGAGATGGAAATAATGTGAAATTAACTGAGAACTGCTGTGCTGCCCTGGGAATACAGAGAAAGGCAATATAAAAACTCATCCTTAAGAACAATAGGAAGCCATGGCTCTTGCTTTGTCAGAGAACAGGGCAGATCAAATTTAAAGAGAGCTAAATCTCCTCTGTTTCCCTCATTCCCATACACATGCACAAAAATCTCTATAAAGGCATACACTTCTATTTGCTTTGTGTGGTTTTCTCAGGCAGTGAATTATCTAGGACTGAATCTAAGATTGGCTGTTTAGTTTCAGACTTTACTATAAGCTTTTAATTATAGCACAGGAGTTTCATTACATGTTACTCTGAGCCAGCTGGAAGCAGTTACACTTTAGTCCTCCTCCCCCTCCCTCCTCACCACAGGATGTCATTTCCAAGGCCTTACCCTTCTTGTCTTGATGATTATGGGATGAAACTGCCACATATGGATCTGTATTTTCAGATGAACCAAGCGGATCCTTCCAATCCAGCATGCGTCCCCTAGCATCATAACCCTGTCGAGCGCGAGAGTCAGAAGTGGTGGTGCTTGGGACTAGGGAACTGGAGTGTCCTGTTTACATTATAAATACAGGTAGGGAAGACAAGTCTCATTAGTCACTTACCACGCTACCTCCCCATGCTCAGGAATGTATGCACTGCTCTGCTTCTGTGACAGGTGAACATCCTGTCTTAGGCTGAGCAATGTTTCAAAAGTCCTTCAAAACATGACTCCAAAGAAAGGGGATTTGAACCTTCCAGATCAGGGTGCTAAGAGGTGCTGCCGCTGGGCTGGCAGTTCTGTGCTTCTCAACAAATGCATATGAAAGAGGGTAAGCACACTTCATCGAAGTCAAGCATCTTTTGGCTGGATTCAGTACACGTGCCTGACTCAAACTGAAGTGTCAGCCCATGCTGTCTGGTACTGGCTCAGTCAAAAAGCAAATAAAAAATCAATTTAAAACAGAACAACGTCTAAAATGGCTGAAACTCAGTGGGAATGCCAGAAGAACTACAAAATGGTGACATCATGAGGTACTTTACCCTCATGCCCTCCAGGGGAATGAAGGACTTCCTAACACCAGTGTGTTCACTCTGCAGCATTCCTCTCCAGGTGGGAAATGTCCCGGGCCAGCTTGCGCCATCCCTATTGGTCCTTTCTCAGCTGATGGTACAAAATGGCTCTGAAACAAGCACAAGGCTGAACACCATTTCTGCTCAGTGTGACAGTGCAGACAATGCCTCACCCCATGGATCTGCCCAAGAACCCATGACTCCAGCAGCAGCTGAGACTGACGTCTCACATGCCTTTTTTCCATTACAAATGCTCTAGACATTTTTACTGTTGTCCTGAACTGATCAGCTTCTCACATATCATATATACCCCAACAAACAGCACATTCACAGAATGTGCCCCACTGGAAATACTGCACAATTTGAAAGGTAGTTTGGCTGGGACAGCGACGTGTTTGTAGACTCAAACATTCTTTGCAGCTAGATCTGAGAAGTACATCAGCACCTAAAATGCTTGAGATGCTTGGGGTCTAACTGTCTCTGAAAGACAGCTCCCACCTGGACTTCCCAGTGACTCAGCTGCTTTGGGGAGAGGGCACCAAACGCCATCCATACAACAGCATTTTGACCTCAAAACCATCCTGAAAGTTTCCTTTCAGTACATGTGCCAAAGTGAGTTATTTTCATCAGGACTCAAGGAATTCTGGGCCTCCTTAATTTGATGTGGAGTAACTATGTCCCCTTACCTACTTTTCTTAAAGAGCCCATTAAAAGAGGGATTTTTGACACATGCTCAAACACAAACTAACAGAATTGGATTATTCACAAACAGAATGGCATATAACTCTTCTTCTTCAGATAATGCCAGACAGACTGACAGCAGCCCTCCTTTCTCCTGTCTCCTTTTGAACAGCCCAGCGAATTAATTTTCCTTCCCTAGATGAATCTCCCTTGGAGAGGAGTCCAATCACCTGGCTACAGGCTGCCCTAGCAGGGACCCTCTCCCTGCTCCTTCCCTTGATCTTGCTTCACTGCTCAGAAAAATAATTTGAGACTCACTGGGGCAGAGACAGATAAACACAAGGAGCTGAAATTTAAAGCCTCACAGAGAAGGCACAGGGTTGGGCAGGTAGAGCCTGTGCTTCTGGAGTTTATTTTAAACAGCTACTGGCTAAGCACAAAGCTTTTGAAAGCTGCATCTCAAAAAGACTGTTTTAAATGGCTTTTAAAGCCATGCAGCCCTCACTCTCAGAAGTGTAGAGAGAGATGATGAACCTAGATCCTCAATTCCACTTCAACAATCAAAAATCTAAATGTTGGCCACCAGTCTCCCCAAGCTTTTTGATGCACCCACATGCTTCATTTTATCCAGCCCTTTTACCAGCGGTGTTGAACTACTGATGAGGTCAGCAAAATGCTGCAACTTCTATTAAGATGCTGTTAAGATTTAAAGAAGTCCTGTTGAATATTAATTATTTTACATTAAAAAAAAAAAAAAAAAAGGAGCCTGTGCTCCTCTGTAAGTTTTGGAGGAGCCCTTTTGATTTACTGCACCAAATTATATATTGGAGCATTTTGGACTATGTTTTGCATAGGACATGGACACAACATGAACTCCCTTAACTTGTATGCTTAGAAAGAAAAATTGGTTAAATTTATAGTGCTCTCACCATGAAGCCAACCTTCAACTACAGCTGATTGTTAACTGATTTAGCTCTGGCTGTCAGTCTGAAGACTTACACTGAAAAGGGCAGTGGATTATTTTTTACCCTCTCATGGTAGAAAGTGAGGTTTCTCCCAGCCATCTTTCTTTAAAACAGCAAATTAAATTTGTTTTGTAAAGACAGAGCTTTGAATGTTGACCAAATAGAAAAGAGAAGCCAGACATTATCCTCTTTTAAAAGGTTTCCATAAGCCACAGCATGGCTGAGAATATTGGTAACACACAGATAGATGGCAATGAACTCCAATACAAACGTGTTGCCTGCTCCACAGCAGTCCTGCACCAGGACAGTTTGTGTCCAAAGGGACAGGCAGAGGTCCAGCAACTGAAAACACACTCCCTCTTGAAGCAAGAATATGCTGGATCCTGAAAGCGTTCACTCCAACACTATTTTACGCTTGTCAACTCCTGTGCTCATCCCCAAGCAACAAGACAAATAATAGGGCAGAGAACAGGCTAGAAAACAGAAATTATGGAATTTTCATGTTTTCTTTTTCTAAGGAGTAAACCACAGTGCAAGCATTCATGGGGTTCCAGTCTTCAAGTTAATACCCCATTCAGCAACAATAGTAATGTGTACAGTATTTGGTCAGCTTACAAATAGTGCTGCACTCAGCATAAGAAAGCAATTAGTCATTGCTTGATAAAGAGGTAAAAGAGAAGAAAATCTTGCCAAGTAGCAATCATATTTTATGCCTGTGTTTGATATGCATTTATATGCCTATATCTCTTTCCAAACACTTGCACTTTTAAGAGTGCTTAAAGGAGGGATTCCAAGGAAAAGCTGTAAGTATGGTAAAGAAAAACATTTCATAATACAGTAATCTAGAGGAAGTATATGCCTAAGGGACACATTTTCTGGGGAAAAAAAATAGATTTCTTGAACCATACGTTGCCAATACACAGAGAACTTCCTGGTAATGGAAGGTGAAGGCTTTGTGAAGATATTAATATGTACCAGATGGTCACTAGGTAGAGAGGGGTTCCACACAAATGCAAGAAATCAGCCTATTCTCTCTATTACCAATGTATTAGTCTAATACCCACGGAGAAGCAAGCTTACACAACTAATTGAGATAAACTTTCTTCCATTTGATTTTGAGGAAGCAGGGCAGGAGCAGATTAAACCTTAATAGCCTGTCCCAGTTGTGTTAGACCTGTATTTTTCAAACACTTACCATAGGCAGTGATCCTGCTCCGTAAGCAGTATCACAGTGTCCTGTAGGTGCCTGAATAGCCAGTCCCACTGGGTGAATTTAACTTCTGAGCAGAGTGGCACCACAAATGTATGAGCTACTTAAGTTTCTCTCAAAAACAGAGAAAAGACTGAAGTGGCAGGCAACCCAGTCCTGGCCCTCTCACACACAGCCATTATCAAGCCTTTACAATGCGCTGTATAGTTTGCAATGTGTAGTGGGCCTTTTTTTCCCATTACACCATTTTTTGCCACTCTGACTTGCAAATAAGCTTTGTTGAAATTTAACGAGGCTTTAGCCCATCTGAGATGTGGCCAGTACCTCTGTGTTAATAACGGTTAATACAAAAACATCTGAAAAAACAATTCTGCCTTTGTTTTAAAACAAAGCTTTTGAATAACTGTATGCATAGTGCTTTTCAAATGTCTCTGTTTAAAGAAAACATGTAAAAATCAAACAGACACACTCTAAAAAAATCTGGTTTAGGTGCTTCCATTATTTGCAAAAACTTTTCATTTGGAGTGCTGTAATCAAGTAACAGAGGCAGAGTAAAAGCACTTGGTGTCTACAAGCACAGATAACCATTCAAAAAGGCTGCACTTCTCTAACTATAGCTTGTTCTTGAAGTGCACTTGTAAAATGTAAAGAGGGTTTTTTTTCAGGTTTAAAACAAAGACAGACATTCAATACTATCAGTATTTGACAGTTACTCTAATATGCACAAGTCATTAGAATCTCAGAAGTTAAGATATCTGCACGCTATCCTATTAACAGCTATAGCAACCTAATTAGACAATTAGAGGGAAAAGTTAAATCAATACTTTAGAGAGAGAGAGGACTATGGCTAGGGGGTAATATAAGGGCCCAATTCACTAAGAATTGATGTTTCCAAAGGTAATTGAAGCTGCTTAGAATTTTGCAGAGGTATCCAGCTTAATCTCCTTGTTTAAATATGTGGCTCTTGCATAATTTCTCTCTGACTTTCTGCATCCAGACCGTCAGTCTGCTATCCTATCCTTGGGTGTCACTTGAGTCACCTGTGTGGACTTTGCACTTGTTTGCAACTGATAATGTGAGACTGCCTTAGGAAGAGAGGCCATGTGCCAAACTTAGGAGGAGGCTGGTGCCAAGAACACAAAGATTAAGGGCTTGGTTCTCCTTTCATTCACACTGCTAGATTGGCAGTAAGTCTGTTGAAGGAGGGTGATTTATAGTGGAGTAAATGAAGAGAATCAGGCCTTATGACTTCTTTTGGAAGTGTAGATGACTTTGGATATATTTAGCCCACTGAATCCAACAGAGCTCTGAGCATTCACTTGGTTGGTATTCTGGTATATCCCAGTGTTCTGAGGCCTCATCCATTACAACATACCATTTACTTTTGCATTAAACTGTGCTCAGTAACATCAAATTAGACCATTCATAACATTTTTGTTTTTTCAAGAAAAAGAATTACTCAGACCAGTTACTACAGTTGGCAAACATGAACATGTTTACTGAGACTGTTTTACTAGCTCACCCTAGAATTTTTGCACTCCTGATGTGGAAGATCAATAGAGGAGACGAGTGGTAGGTGAAAAGAAAGCCCAACTGCAATAATACAAGAATAGGTATTTTAACTAAACCCATAAAAGGAGGAGCTGACTTGCATGGAGACCATGCTATTAGGATGTACCTGAGAGGAGTCAATGAAATAATCTGTAAAAGACTGGGCATGAATGAGAACCCATGTTAATGCTGGGTCAGTGTTTCTCCACTGCACCTGTCTGTAAGGTCCTACTTTAAAAGCTGGGTTCATTTATGGAGTCTGTCTTTGGCCTTGACATGCCTGGACAGTAAAATGTGCTGTCTTTTGTTAACTGTGCTGTCTTGGACTTCAGCTTTTGTCATTCTGCTGCTCACTTGAAAAACTCTTCTGCTTTCTTGGTCAGATTAAAATATCAGTTTTTACTAAAGTACCTACTAATACTCTAGCTGGCAGGATCCAAACCGTAGTTCCACAGCTATAACTGCAGACTATGAATTCTCTTAGAAGCAGGAAATCTAGAACATTTCTGGCACATCAGCACTATGCCCAAAGCCACTCTCTTTATCTTTACATTCAGCAGTATGGATTTGATTGTTACTCTTCTTTAATTACTGCTCCATGCATTGGAAATACAGCAATTTTACAATGAAAGAAAGTATAAACTGTATATGCAGATGAAACTGTCAGTCTTCCATACACTAGAAAGTCTCAACTTGCCTTTGATTTTGTACATTCCCTCCACTGGTTTTCATTACCATACTTTCAAATAAGTTTCACCTGCACATTTTTCATTTCCTGGTAATAAACAGCAAGGGGAATTTGTCTGTATTTTTACAAATGCTGAACAGCATTACTGTCCCTCCAGTTATTTATATTCTGCTGTACTGAGTTGTCATTGGTTCGGTCTTACACCTACATATTCTGCAGGCACGAGATGAAAGGATCAAATAAAAGTTCATCACAACTTCACATTAACCTACCTCTTGCTATGTTCAGCCCAAAGTGTGGTGAATTTGATCCAGCCCTAATGAACTGCTAGTCTTGTAAGGCCTGAAAGCAACTTCACAAGAAAGCTTCCACCCCAGATGGAATTTTGCCATTGATTTCACTGGCAGCAATACCACACATCCTCTTAGCTTGTCAGTACTTGTCTTTGTTCAGGATGTCTATAAGAAAAGCTATTGCAGTATATGTCTAGGTTTGAATTTAAAGGGATTAATTATTCTGCATTTATTCCTCATGAAGACATTTACTCTTCACTCCAAGAACCAGCGTAATCCACTTCCAAATGTGCAGAACAAAGTGGTAGAAAGCACTGTGAGCACAGAGTAACAGCTGCCTCATGGGAACCTGCTACTCTAGGCTTGCAGAAATTATCCTCTTCAGTTCAGGTAATTTAATTTGCTATCTGAACTTGAATGGACAACATAAATGACTCACCCTAGAAGTGACAAGAACCTTCAGGAATTGAGGCATAATCCAGTCTCAACCCACATGGGCAAAAGGCTAATTTTCCTTATGAGAGATCTTTCTGTAACCCAGGGATAGTTCTGCTGCTTTCCCTAAGGTATCTGACTAGCTGCTGTAGCTGTAGTGACACCAGCCTGGACAGCTCATGAGTGCGCTGTGAACTACTATCTTGTTTCTCCTGGTGAACAGATAAGATGCATCACCGTACCCAAGTGTTTCTTTGAGTGTTCAGGTGAAGCATGCTCTTAATCGTGGCTGCTGGCATGCCATTAAAATAGGCCATATCTGAATTTAATTCAATGGAGACAGTTTTGAGGGAAGACAAGAAAAGAGAGATTAAAAATTGTAGGGACCCAGAGTGCCAAGAATATTTCTCTGCCTGTTTTTAAGGGTTCTTACCCCCCCTGAACAACACTGTTTTTACCTCCAACCTTGGAAAAAATTACCAATGATCAGACAGGAACTAGAAAATACAGTGGTGTGAATTAGGTGATAGACTACTATGTAAGATTGTCACAGGGTGAAAAATTTATAGAGGTTTTGGGCTGCTCTTTGTAGTAAATAGATAAGAGTAAAAAATATCAAAATGGAGGATTGTTGTTGTTCTCTAAACCTTCTTCTCCTTCTTCTACTACTCCATGTTCTGCAGTAAAAGTAGTTTGGAATGACTGGATAGAGAATTCCACAGCTCCTGGCTGTGTTACTGAATAATTGGTAGGAAAGTGAAAATAATGTACGTTTTTAGTAACTATTGGTTAAATTATCTTTAAAAGACCGTGTAAATCTTGATAATTAGAGACTTCTCTCCTGCTTTCTGTGCTCTATGCTCTACCTGGGTCACGCTAGTGGCTCTGTTCCTCTGGTAAGACTTAATAAACAACTATCTGGCAGCATTGAAACTCAAGGAAAAGTCTCGGTTTATCTTTGAAACTCCTTGCAAGGACTTTTAGAAAATTCTCTCCCATCAGGAGGGATTTGATTTATGGCACGGTTCAGTGTCATAAAATCAAGAGGTAAGACTCAATCCTAGTTGTGATTAGTGAATCGGGCCCTCAAAACCAAGACAAAACAAGTAAAATAGGGCAAAAACTATTTGAGTACAGGAACTACTAGCTGACACAAGGATTTGGGGAGAATTTTTAAAAACACTCATAAACTGACCATACACTGTGTAGTAAGACATTTCATGATCAGGTGAAGCAGTTGAAATGTCTATGAACAAAATAAATTGGGAAGAAATATTAAATATAACAAAAGTATGAAAATACTTAAAAGTTTAGTAAAAAGTGATTCCTCCAAAATGGATTTGCTGTCAATAAATAATGAAACTAAGAACTTCCTTACCATTCAGGGCTACGAAGGAATCTGAAAGAAAAATAACAGGGGAAAAATCATTATTTCTATCTTGTTTTTTCTTTTAAGTAGCTTGCTGCTACTAACCATTAATGTTTCAGCTGATATTTATAAATGTGTGAATTTTATACTAAGGACCCAGGCAAAACTAATATTCATACATACCCACAAACAATGTCTGGCTTTGAAAGTGTTCATGACTGGCTCTGTACAGGAGATATGGGAGTGGGAGGACCAGTGCCCTCCCTGCTTTCCTTGCAAGTCCTAGTCTAAGGCAAAGCATTGCAGGGGATGCAGCCAGCAATGTGAGTCAATGAGGACAAAACTCAGGTGACCCAAGACCACATGAAGTAATAAGATCAGCTGGGTTAGCAGGGAATGTGCAGTGTCAAGGGTCAATGCATCATTCAGGGCTAAAGAGGGATTTAAGCAGGGTAGGGGCTTTGTTGCTCTCTGCACAGAAGCAGATCTCTGTCCATGAGCACAATGTGCTGCTCCTGAATAATTTCCTACCCTTCTTTTATATGTAACTGATATCAGCTCCACTCCACTCCTGACTAACCTATTTGCCCAAGGAGAGCAGAACTGGTTGAAAAGGTCAAAGATACATTTTGGTGCTAACCCATTTTGCAGGGGAACAGAGGGGAGGCCTATGTGTACACCTCCTTCAAAAATCTTTTTACACCTCCTTCAAAAATATTTGAGACAGTCTATATTACCCTGTCTTAGGACAGAGACTGAAATCCTTGTACTCCTTCATGCACAGTGATCACAGGAATTAATGGCTCTTGAATAAGGATGCACAAGGCATGAGAAGGCTCTGGCTTTCTCCAGAGCAGCTGGCCCACACTGTGTCCCATGACAGTCTAGCCCTCTGTTATTTTCCTCTGTATTGCAGAAGTAATGACTCTCTCACTGTACGTTGATTCCTCAGCTTCATCTGTTTTACTGCATCAGTGCGAATTACACTGAAAAGAATGAAAGTCTTGATTTCATGAGGTTTATAAGTAATATTTGGAGATCAGAATTACACCAATCTCAGTGAGAACATTTGTAACAAGAGCTGTCCTGAACACAGACATTGGTATTCTTGAAGGCTCATAAGTCAGCATGCGAAGTTTCTTTGCATGCAGTGCAAGCTATGCACTTTTAAGCATTTCAGTACAAAACTGTAAATGTTTAAAGACTGTGTTTAAACTTCCAGCTCACGCTGTCAGTACTTAAGGTTTACCATTAAAATTTCTTAGGCAATGCCAATATTACCTGACCCTTAATACCACAAGGTTGTCCAGACTGTATGTAAAATTCCCTAAGACTCACAAACGAAGAAGTTGCCATTTCTTGATCTGGATCCAAAATCGAAGATATATTTCACTGTCTCACAGTGCTGCATGGGAATGTAGTGCAAGCCACAGACTACACCAAGAAACCAAGCCACTTCTGTACATCTATGTAAACAACCCAACCACCATGGCTAATAAAGACAATGACCCCAATTCATTATGCCATTGCTGTAATAAATATCCTCTAGAGCTGAGCTTTTCTCATTATGTAACCACTCTGAAGTCTGATGTTTGTATAAATCACGTGAACTGGGCTATTTTCCTCAAACATATTTAAACAGCCATTCTTCTTCTGAACCTGCATCATTAACTATATTGCTGTCTCTGTTGTGGCTTATGTTGCTACAAAAGAATGCCTGACAGGTACTGGTGATTTGAGGCATTCAGAAGGATACTGTGACACACGGTAAACAGAGGTAAAAGCTTTGCTTACTTTGGCAGTCACCCAGGCCATCTGTATTGCCACGTTCTACGTCCTGTTCAAATGCCAATCTAAATAATAGAAAGAAACAAAACAGTATGAATAACAACAGTCATAGGCATAACCAGAAAGAAATTATCATGTGTTCAATTGAAATAAATCCCTGCTGTGAAGCTGGCTATTTCTTTGAAAATTCCACACAAAGGCTGAAAAACTGCAACATACACGTTTGAGCTATTCATCACTGCTTAATGATTTCTTGGCTTCTGATGATACTTTATATTACTACTTTTTAAAAATCCACTGCATGCCTCATTACCAAGGGAAAAAAAGACTTGTGTTTTTTAAACTGTTAAATATATAATGTTATTGGGAGCAACTGTAACCCTACCTTAACCTTTGCACAGAGCAGACCATGTGCACTGGCACTTTGGTGGGAGAAGGAAGCCAACCCAGGGGGCAGGTACTGTGCTCAAGGAAGACAACCTGCATTTCAGCAATCACTTAGGTATGACACTGGATGAGGCTGCAAGGCATGAGGTCCATCCCTCAAAAGGTGTTCCCTTTAACACAGGGGGTTCTACTGACAAACACATGTTTTTCTAGCTGACGAGTTCAGCTTATTCTCCTAACCTCTCTCTGTGATTTTGGATAACTATTGAAGCTGTTCTTCCAACTTCCTGTGTGGTCAAAGGTGAATGACAAGAACCTTGGAAAACTTCCAAATACAAGGCCTTGTCTATATTCGTATCCTGCCCTTGAGGCATAATTACCCTTGCAGACAACTCATTCTAACTCTGTGTTCTTAAAACACCTGTTCAACTGTCAGCTACTCCAGGAGGGCACCTAACATCTCTACCTCCTGTTGGCTTGCTTAAAACCTCACCAGATATCATCACAGCTGATCTGGATCCCCTTCCTAAGCACTGGACAGAACATAAGCTGCCTTGCTCACTTTTTGACTCCATCACTGCAAGCTGCACAGCGTCTGTCTCGATGGATCTATTGATGAAAGTGGGAGCTGCTTTTAAAAGTGAGGTATGGAAGTCCCCTGCAACTTGCCATGGAAGTTGAAGAAGTCTCAAATGCTTTTGGAGTAACGAAAAACTGATGTGGACACAGGTGCGTTTTAACATTACCCTACCAAATGTCAAATCAGGAACAGCCCACACTTTTGTAGTCAAGCATATACAGACACATACGGCTATAGCATCTCCAGACAAAATAATTTGAATTGAAATAGCAAATTAAGAACAAGACAGAAGCACAGGGATTGTAACTTGTCCATTATATACTGAGGACCCGTACAGAAGCAGGGTTAAGTGGCATCAGATGTGGGACTGGCTGTCAGGGCTCTGTGATGTCTGTGCTACACTTCCACTACTACCATGAGGGAGTATAGCTGTATACCTCAGAGTGGGCAGTCATGTGGTGTGTCAGAAGTGGCCAAGAAATGTGAGCTCTGAAGTGGGTTTGGTCCCTGTAACCTTCACAGACCTTCATTATCATAAAATAATTAAATTCTACTGTTAAGCAAGGGGAGATCCAGCACTTCTCTAAACCTGTTTTAAGCCCTTACTGTGCTCTGTGATTCCTCTTAGTAATGCACAGTAAATTAGAAGGACTGGTTTTGTTTTCAGTGGACAAATTACTTCAGTAATTTAATTTGGATTCTATTGCCTCTTTAATCAGCTGTGATGGCTCCAGTGCAGGCTGGTCCAGACATATCCATCCAATTCGCTCCTTTCAATAATATGCAGACCTTAATACAGCTCTTTCAATTTCTTCTTCCTCCTCTTTCAGCAGTTACCAATCAGCTGACAGTTCACATCAAAAAAATTTGTGAGACATTTCAGAGGTGAATGCAAATAAGGTAGAAACAAACACTTCCCACATTTTTCCCTCTCTAAAAGCTCCGTGTTTCAAATAGCTTTGCCCAAGACTGCCTGGCACCACTGCCAGAGTTCCACAGCCCGTCCAGCCAGAGCCCTTACTCACTTGGAGCCAAGGACCAGCTGTGTGCACACCCCGCTTTCCTTCACCCATCCGCAGTACGGGTCTCTGGACGCTATGCAGGCCCTTGGGAGAGAAGAGCACAAGCTGGCATTCATGAGTGCTCCAGCTTCCCCCCTGCACAGGCCTCTGACAGCCACCACAAAACACATACTTTTTGCATTTGCCGTGGCGCTCGCAACGTCCCAGGGGAACCTTGATGACACAGGTGGAGAAGGCGACGTACAGGGCGCTGCTGGGCTTGTCAAGCTGCATGCCCATGATCCGCTTGTCCTCCAAGCCATCATAGCTGCACCTGGTTTGGAGAAAAGTGAGATGTGGTTACGAGTGTGCTCTGCTGGGAAACCAGGCGAAACCTTAATGATCCCCCAGGCTGAAAAAAAATCACAAAAAACTGCTGAATAATCTGCAAGAAAGGTAGAATTGAATAAGTCAAGGAAAAAGAACACAAAACAGCCACTAAAACCACTGATAGACATATAAGCAAGTACTAAAAATGCATGGGATAGTTAAGAACTGGAGAGAGACAGCACACCAGAGAAGCTTCTGACGGCCCTTCATTTTTGTGTTTATTCTTCTCCAGCAATCAAAGTAGCTGAAATTTCTGCATGATTATGGCTCACTTCAAAGTCCCCTTAGGCATATTTGAGGAAGACTGAAATGTGGAAAATTTCTCTTGGAGAGCAGCTTGCTGCTTGTTGAGTTATTTGGAGAGGAATCAGGGTTTTTTATAGGATTAGAAAATTAATCTTCCTTTCCAGAACTTCACTTTTAATTACCCATCAGCTGCTGCATAGGATGGACTATTTTCTACACATACTGAACAAAAAAATCTTATTGCAATGTAGAGACTGATAAGCAGACATCCCCTCCCTAAGCAATTTAAAATTACTCAAAAAACTTGGCTTCTCTAACTACTTCCCTTTCCGTGGGACAAGTTATTCTCTGGGAAATCAGAAGTTCAAAGTCACCCATACAGAAGTACAAAGAACCAGATACACACTTTTCAGGATTGTAAACATTGATCTCCTCCAGGAAAAGGCTGTCATTTAGGAAACCAGTGTTTCCCATCCGTGCCAAGAACTTCAGGATGATTCCCTTCTCTGACCCCAAGAAAACCACAGTGTAGTTCTGATACGGCCCAGCAGCAGAGTCAACAGCAATTTTGGTCAGGCGATATCTAAAATGATAGAGCATTTTCACAGATAAATCACAGAGATAATCACAGAATTGTCATTTATTTAATTCCCTTCTTCACATCAGATAAGTGTATGGTAGACTTCTAGCAACCATAAAACACATTTAAGCACTTTTCCTACCTGACTATAAATCAACACAGACTGTACCAATTTGGCTCTTCAGGTGTTCAGGAATTTTCACATGTTTGCATGCCCACATGTCCAATAGCTAGATACAGAAGTGTCTAGAAGTTCAGAAAGCTGAAGGGGTGCTAAGAGTCTGAGGGCATTCAGGAATTATCTGTCCAAAAGCCTGGTGATTTCTTCAGACAGGGATAGAGAATCAGCACAGTGAACTGTTTTAAAATTTCAAGCTCTGTCGCGTTAAAAGCAGCTGAACTAGATTCAACTTTTTTTTGTCAGGCAAAGCTGTGTCAGTGCACTACAACAGTGAGATGCTAAACACCATTTTACCTCACTAAAAATAATCACAAAACTACCACCAAGCAACTTCAGTGCTGAGGTGATATCAAATCTTGGGATGGCACAATTTATGGAAAACAAGTACTGGTGATTTGGTACCAGTTAGATGGTGCTGCCTATCAAAGGGAAGCACTGTGGAGCTTGCTGTTCCCGTCTTTGGTTGGAGCTATAGAACCTGACATAAAAACCTGACAGAAAATACATTACTAAAACTAAGTCAGACCCTTCCAGAGCTAACTGCCCAACACAATACTCTACCCTTGTTCAGAGGAAGAGATGAAAATACGGCAAAAGTTAGTCACATTATTCCGTTCACAGCTGGACAGTAGATAAGTAGTATAGTGACCACAGCAGAGTGGGAATGTATTTTGATAGGAAGGGGATGGTGTATTTAACACTTGCTGATTTATGAGTTTTTGTTCAAATCTGTTATTATTTTTTCTTGTTGCCATAGAAAGTATGGAGACTATGAGATTCCTCCTGCCTGTACGCTTCTGCAAACATTAAAGCTTCCCAGTACATAACCTGACAGACATCTACGTATCCTGTGAACATATCCTGGCAGACATGTTTGTATCCTGTGTACTTATTCCTGAGTTGTCTGCTGATCCTTGCCCAAAGTTTTTACAGAGCTGTCTCAAACACTGAGCGATAAGCCAACAGACGGGTAAACCTTCCCTGCACAGCATTTCCTGCAACATCCATTTTCAGCATGGTGTGGCTGGAAAGGACTGAGGTCTTTCCTATCTTGAAAGCTGCTCAGGGAGTTCCGCAGCATCTGCTCAGCTCTGTCACCATTCCTAGCTGGATTCATGCCCAGGATACCAAGGACATTTACAGAGTTGGAGGGTATTTGAGGCAAGGCTATTAGCACAGCTTGACAGCTACAGTGAGGACAAGAGTTCACTTGGTGGTACATACCTGACCATTGTTCTAAGGAACCAGGGTCGATTGACAATGGAAGGTACAGCCTCGTCCATCAGTGGATGTGTTTTGATGAAGTTCAGAGTATCATCTGGGAACTCATTAGATGTTACATATTTTTCTAATGACGTAGAGCCAGCACAGCAGCCAGGCCTATGTAAAACAAGAGAGTCAAGCCAGAAAACTTACTTGACATTGAGGGCAAGCTTCCCTTTGTGATGAAGCTCTCATTGAAATCTGACATACTTTACAGGAGTTTAACAGGGAGGAGGATTGAGAAGTGTGGTGGACTTGCTCAGCCCCTCAAGGGAAGTCTAAAATCCTGCTCTATCATTCAAAAGGACTTCATGTGTCACTTAAGAGCACAGTCATTTTTTCATCAGGAGTGTTACACACAGAGTTTGTAATTTATCCATTCATATGGAACATAATTGCTGCATGAGTGCATTTGGCTTGATGCTTCCCACTGGCACAGTTCTGATCTGTGACTTGCCTAGCTGACTGCTCTTTCCTGGAATAAAAGCAGTCCCTATAATACAGAAGGAAGTTAATTTTTTTAACAGGTGTGAGAGAATACCAGTTTCAGTCACGTCTGATAGAAAACAGACTATTGGAGAAGACAAACCTGATAGCATCCACGTAAACACCAGTTTTAGCCTTTGTTCAATTTGGATGAGATGATATAAGAATGGTAGCACACTGAGGACTTTCACTGAAAAGTTATCTGTCATTCTTTGACAACCTAAATGCAAATCTGCTCACACTATTTCTAAAACCTACCCTGCTCCTCCTAAGCGGTAGCGCAATTTTCTTGCCTGGACATGCCATCTCTCAAAGGAAGCAGCAAAACAAGCAAACGTTTTGCTTGTTAATATCGTGTCGGTAATTTTCTCCAATAAAAGGTCCATTGAATCCCATTTTCTAGAGCACTACGATTCTTCAAACCTTTGATCCAGTGTGAGATGGGAAGGTGAAAGATGGACCATTCACTCATAAACACACTGCATCATCCAATTTTCATCTATTCTGATGTGGGTAAAGGCACTGACATCAAGAGCAATGTCAACTTGAACAAATACAGGATTGGTCCTATCATCTGTGCTGCTCAGATTTAGATAAATATTCAAGCATTAAGTAACTAAATCTTGTATGGGAAGGTAGCATAGGATTTGAAGGAACTAGCTGTGTCAACAAGTCTGGTCCCACAAGAGCTCAGCAAGGAACATTACATGCAGACAATGTGTGCTCTTGTCTCTTCATATCCAAAATACTTCAGCTGTCTTGTAATTGCACATAGAACTAGCTATAGATGGAGAGAAGGAGAAACCAAGGACACCACTGGTTTCCTAGGTCCTTGCAAGGGCATTGACTCATCAGGCAACATTCCCAGAGAACCTGAGGGAGCAGCCTGCACCTTCTGGCACCGTGGTGTCTACGGTTTCTGTGTATCTAATCTGGAGGCCTATTTACTCCTAAATCCTAATAGCATGATTGGATTAATCCTGTTTTAATCTCAAAACTGGTTTAGTCGAGTCAACATAAATCCAAGCAAACCCTGCTGTCTGGCCAAACAGGGAAGCAGCACCCCTGAAGGGCTCTGGTAGGTTTCTGAGAAATGTTAGGATCAATAGGGGCAGTAATGTTTCTGCGCCATACTGAGATACCCAAATAAGAATGACCTTATATCAAAGGTGCCTGTCATGTACTTCACTGTGAGTTAGAGGAAATTATTATTTCTATTAAGCAGATTGATGGCCAAATGTTACGTGAAACACTGTTCACTATTCATTCCCCATTGTCTCCTTCAGGCTCAGGAAGAGCAATATTATCCCATCTTCATTGTAACAGTTAACCTGCTGTTGGCTCATCCCAAACTCACAATGCAACTTTCTCTTCCTCTTTCCCACTGAAAGTGATTTCGCCTTATTCTTTTCCCCTTCCCAGCCAATATATCTCAGTAAGGTCCAAACAAATGACTTTGGAGCCCTCATGCAGCTTTGCACTCCCAAGGCAAGCTATTGTGTCAACAACTTGTTTGAAACACAAAATGAAGAAGAAAATCCTGCAACACTGCTAGAAGCTGCATTACTAAGGCGTAGACTGAAAACAGACACAGAATTTACCAGATTTTCCAGTCATCTCTAGGCTCTTCTCTTGAGTGACAACTTCAGAATAAAGACGGCACAGGGATTCTACACTTGGTAAATCCAAAACATGATGGGCCAAATTTGGATTAGGCAGAAGCTCAGTGTCCACCATGGCTCTTCATAGAATCATAGGATATCCTGAGCTGGAACCGACCCATAAGGATCACTGAAGTCCAGCTCCAGCCCCTGCACAGGACACCCCAAGAATCACACCATGTGCCATGAGTGTTTTCCAAAAGCTTCTTGAGCTCCATCAGGCCTGATGCTGTGATCACTTCCCTGGGGAGCCTGTTTCAGTGCCCAGCCACCCTCCGGGTGAAGAACCTTCTTCTAATGTCTGACCTAAACCTCCCCTGACACAACTTCTGGCCATTCCCTTGGGCCTGTCACTGGTCTCCACAGAGAAGAGATCAGTGTCTGCCCTTCCTCTTCCCCTCATGAGGAAGTTGTAGATTGTGATGAGGTTGTAGACTGTGACTCCTCCAGGCAAGCCAAGCGACCTCAGCCACTCTTCACATGGTTTCTGCTCTAAGCCCTTCATCATCTTTGTAGCCCTCTTTTGGATGCCTCCTAATACCTTTAGATCCTTCTTATATTGTGGTGCTCAACAATGCACAGAGTACTTCAGATGTTTTTTTCTCTTGAAATTATTTAAGATATCGCAAGCAATGTAAAACATGCACTAAGGTGGTAAAGCTTAACTGAGATAAATGAATTTATCTATATACATATCAATATCTCAGAGCAAAATGCCATTGGTGTAAATGAGTTAAAAAGTGTCTGTCAACAGCAACTTGTATGAAATGATACTTGTAAGAAATGATACTTGTATGTAAATGATACTTCTAATACTATGAAGAGTGTAGTAGAGGAGATGCATGCAAACACATGGAAGCAGGGAAAACAACTCATAGGAGGAATGAAGTAAACTGAATCTCCAGTTTGGTGGAATGCTCTTTTTTTCTCTCCATAATGCATCCACTGTGGCATTTAAACTGCATGTTAATCATAGAACAGCAAACTGCAGAACTGGTGCAGGTTTTGTAATGAGATATGTCCATTACTGAACCAATTTGCAACGTGTAACTCACACCACTCTTAAGTGATTACTCTGACCAAGTGGATGCTGGCCTGATTTATGTTACACAAATCTCATTTAAGTGGAAAAAATCTCAACTACATAGTTTAGATCCAAATTCAATTCAACTTTTACTTTACTGCTGCAACATGTATGATTGTATCTGCACCTTACAAGGCTGTTCAAATTATCAAAAAAACTCTGTAGCCTGTATAAATGAACAGAACAATATCACTATACATGAAACATACCTGGGCTTGGGCACTCGTTCATCTGGAACTGGTGTCCATGTGGAATCTGGAGACTTTTGTTCTTTAAACCTCCCAGTAAACACATTGGCAATGTCAAGCATGTCATAGGCACAGACTGCAGAGCCAGGGATGCTGCAAAGTGACATTTCCCAGAAATTGTTACTCATTCTGCAGTTATGCATAAAACCTTGAGTGAAAAATATGCTCTGTAGAAGTCTTCCTGTCACAGGTTACTCAATTCTGAACTCTGAATCTGGTACTGACAGGAAAAGCCAGCCCCATGGAAAAGCCGGAATACCAATCAGCAGGCAGCTCCTGCCAAGAGAATTTAATTCAAAGCCTCTACAGAAAGAAGTAATTGCAATAATCTTGAAGAAGGGAAAGAATCTGTGAAACTCTGGCTATCACTGGCAATGCATGAGGAGTAATGGCCAGTCTCATTCAAAACCCATTACCTGGAAATTCTAAGTCACAACATCTCTCAGTACCAACTCTTGTAGTCCCTGCCATGCCTCAAAACCACACCGCAGACAGTTCAGAAGTTGGTTCTAATCAAACTGGAACTGTGCTGCAATGTGCCATTGACCTGGCTTTTACATGTAATTTTTTCATGCTCCCACAGCCTGACATCCACAAAGGGCTCCCAGTGAAAAGGAGTTAACTATGCTCAGGAATTTGCTCTACTCAATGAAATGTAAAGAGCTTATAGAAACAAATTTGATGTTTATTTTAAGATCATAGCATTGCAAATTTCAACTTTTTGAATACTTGCATGCAACTGCACGACAGCATTGTCCAAACATAGCTATATTCTTACCTACATACTTTCTGAAAGGCTTATGGGTTTACCATGGTCAGTCACTTGGAAGCATGAAATATTAATTTATCACTCATTTCTTTTTTTTTGTACGTGAACTACTGTATTTGTGTCTGACTTCTGTCACTTAATTTTATTGGGTAAATAGCATGAACCCAGCTGGCTGAGGCTTTCAATACTGCTCTTAGCCAGTAGGTTATTACACATCAAAGAAAAAATGTAGGAACTATAATACTGTTACAGAGGATTAAGCTAAACTCCTAAAGGTATATAAATTGATAAAAAACCAACCCTTTGAATAGTAAAAAATTTCAAAATGCTTTTTACTGAAGAAAAACAACAAGTAGGGAGACAGTACAGTAGTCTTACTTTGATCTCCACAGGTTTGTCTTTTTACATGGAAGGAAAGTTTAAAGCTCTTTATTAATTGATACTACACAGCAGGAGTTTTAAAAGGAGGCAGCCATACTTATGTTGATATAAGAGATGGTCAAGGATTTATTTGACCACACAGAGGACCTCTACAAGACAGCTCAAGATCCACTCCAGCTAGAATATTTTGCACATTGCTGAATTAAGTCCTAAAGAAAAAAAACCAATCATAAAATCTTGGGGTGTGTTACACACAACTGAAAGTGCTGACACCCATGCTCAACATACAGCTACACACTGATGGAGGCATTGCCATGGTGAAAGGACTGCAACATCTTTTACTCTGGAGGGTGGCAGATTGCAGGATGGAGCACTGTGGGTCACAGCCAAGGAGGTCCAAGCCACCTCTGAGCTATTGGACTAAAGCTCATCACTAGCTTCTGCCCAAGCGACCTCTGATGAGACTGAGGAATCTCTTCCACTTCACTCTAGAAGGAAATTTTGTTCCAGAGACCAAAGGTATTTCTTACAACTTTACTTTAGTGGAGCAGGAATGGGAGAGATGGTTCCATGTCAAAAGTAGGTTTCATAGAACTACAGAATCACAGAACATCCTGAATTGGAAGTGACTCACAAGGGTCACTGAAGTCCAGCTTCTCCTGCACAGGACACCCGAAGAATCATACCATGTGCCTGGTAGCATTGTCCAGATGGTCCTTGATCTCTGTCAGGCTTGGTCCTGTGACTACTTTCCTGGGGAGCCTGTTTAGTGCCCAACCACCCTCTGGGTGAAGAACCTTTTCCTAATATCCAGACTAAACCTCTATGACTCAGCTTCCTTGAGTCCTCTTAGAGGTCACCAGAGAGCAGAGATTAGTTCCTGCCCCTCCTCTTCACCTCATGAGGAAGCTCTGAACTGCTGTGAGGTCTTCCCTCAGTCTTATCGTCTCCAGGCTGAACAAACCAAGTGGCCTCATTCACTCCTCATATGACTTCCCCTCAAGCCCTTCACCATCTTTGTAGCTCCCCTTTGGATGCTCTCCAATACCTTCAGATCCTTCTAATATTGTGGCACCCAAAGCTGCCCCCAGCACTTGAGGTGAGGCTGCCCCAGTGCAGAGCAGAGCAGGACAATCCCCTTCCTTGCCCAGCTGGCGATGCTGGGCCTGATGTCCCCCAGGACACACTTGGCCCTCCTGGCTGCCAGGTCTGCTAACAAGCTGTCTCCAAGAAGATATGCCTTCCTGTCATCTTCAGTGTCTGGCAAAACCTTGAGTCTACAAAACAGTGTTTTTCTTTTTACACCAAGTACTTAGATTTTAAAATGCTTAAGGAAAAGAATTATTCATGACACACCACAGGAAATACTAGCAGAGTGGGAGGACAATCTCAATTTTGAGATAATTGTGAGACACAATCTATTTTCTGATGTTGCATCTCTATTTGTTCACCTGTTTTTACTATGCCAGATTGCATGAAAAGAGATCATTTTAGTTTAAGCCTGTATTCCCTATTGGTGGCATAATTATTCCATTGCAGTTCCTATTGTTTTGATGTCAAAAGTAGTGATTATAGATTACAGGCCCAGGCTTACTCTCATCTGAAGTCAGTCCTGGCTTTGACCAGAGGTGGCAAGGGTACAGCAAAACTAAATGAATTTCATCAATAAAATTCCTCTTTCAGCTCAAATGTTACTCTGTGAAACTGCGATATATTTTGTAATTAGAATGCTACTATTTTTTTAATTTCTCTGGGAGTTCACGATAATTAGATACAGTTATTCTTCTAATAACTTCCAGAGAAACATGCTATAAAAGCGTAAATGTAATAAAATCTCTACAGATGAACGGATGCTTTTGGATAACCATGCAAACAATGTTTTGGGTTAAACACAGAAGGTGTTCTGGGGACCCTCCTTTCCAGCCAGCAAGACCTTGGTTCTCCTGGGAGAGTCAGGGGGCAGCAGGGTCCATGCAGGGTCAAGGATCAAGCAAGAGTTACCAGGGATGCATGAAATAAAGAGAAAGAGATAACGCGGTTCTTGGAGGTTTGGATATAAACAGGACAGACTCAGTCCTTTCTTTCTGAGGAAAAAATACCGTATTTTCTCTTTGGAATAATACTTTGCAAGTTACAAGCTGCAACACTTCTTGGTGGCTAGTGTGAACTATTCCCATAAAGAAAAGTATGTCTGAGGAATGTGTCCAGATAGTAAACGAGTGAAAGTCATCAGGTATGAAATGCAGTAAGCAATACCAGGGTACCTTGAAATTAAACACAAACTATCGGTAAGCACAGAATACATAAAAATTACATTGTATGAGCAATCACTTCTTGTGCTTGCATAAAGTAAAAAGAAAGTGCAATGGAAAGCAAAACACAAAGGTAAAAGGTAGAAGGCTAGAGGTTATTGTGACTATTACCTATTATATGGAGTGGAGAATGTTGCTAAAACAACATCCCGGCCATTGAAATGGATAACATCTGTAACTGACTGCAGTATGTTAAAGTAGAAGTGTGAGTCGCCAGGAACTGAGCAGTTCAACCGAGCCTTGAGAAAGGAAGTCCACTGTTTTTCCAGCACTCGCTGAGATCCTCCCATGTCATTTTTGCAAACCTGGGCCACCCTCGGGAAAACCACCTGGAAGGAATAGAGCAAAAATAATGGAGAAAATTAAGTGTTTGCTTGAACTAAAGACTTTGTTGGAATACTGCTTTTAAAACACTTGGAATAACACAGCAAGGCGCTTAATTTAATACCACTTTTCTATAATCTGTGACAAATAAGAAACAGAAAAATTAGGCTTTGGAACAGTGTGCTATGAAAGATAAGACTGTGGCATTTACTATACAGCCATAAATCCTTCAGGAGATCTGTTCTCAACCCATATAAAACTTATTTCCATACGGACTGCTTAGCTTTCTATTTCCCCAAACAAAAGCACATTTCATATTCACAATCCCTGCAACCCACACTGCTGCTCAGATTCTTGTGTTTTCAGCACTTAAAAACTATGCAAATCTTGCTCGGCTTTTATTCCTGCTCTTCACCTTCGTGACCTTGGTCAGCTTTTCTGACTGCTTAGTCAGAGAGCTATTGTGAAGTTAGCAAAAATGCAGAAAGTGTTTAATTATTCTTTGCAGAATGGCAGAGAACAAAATTCCTACCCATGTTTACTCAGCACTCTAATTCATATTTCTTACATAAAAATTTCTTCCTGGTTTGGAATCCATTTTTAACAATTATCTACTATGCTGAACTAACTACATTAGCCTTGTGCTTTTTATAATTTCAGAAAAGAGACTCCAGCATACACCATCACTGTAAGAAACCACACAGTTTCCTTTCAAGACAGTGCAATGTTTCACTCCAGCCAACCTTTTGGCTTGAGCAATAGGAATCTTCTCAAAATGCTGACCTTGTCATCATGATTTATGGTTCTCATTTCAAGGTCACTCGTAACAGCATTGGTCCAAGAATAGCGTAAGTTTTCCTCCTCCTGAATCTGACAAAATCATTCAAGGCAATGTGTTCGCCCTTACCTTTCCCATGCTGTTGTACTCCACTGCTATTTCCCGGAAGAAGAAGTATATGTAATTGCCATAGTCAACTGCCTGAACAAAGTACGGTTCTAGAAGAAAACAACAACCCAAGACATCTGATTTAGGCACCATGTGCAGGATCCAGCATGCACAGAGAAGCCAAATACATTCACACTTAACATCCAGAGGTGAAATGTCTGCATTTGACAAACTTGATCAGTTTTCAGAATGAACAAATCACTGCCAGAAAAGAATCACTGTCTGGGGACAGGAGAGCTGGGAACAAGTCTGTGCAACATCACTGCAGGGTAGTTAAGTCTCTGCCACTAATACGTCTGCCCTGCATGGAGTAAGAGGAAAGGTAAACAGGCATTTATAACTGTATGCCTGAGGGGTCCAAGCAGTGCTCTTTATGGCATGCAGGCTGTGAGCTGAGGGAATAACAAACCACGTAACTGTTTCTGCCCACACGTGTCTGTAGCAGCAAGTAAAGTGGGACAGCTAAAGTTGACACCTGGCAAAACATTTCTGCATGCAGAAAAATACTTGAAACTATGGCTTTGCTCTCTGTTAAAATCACTCCAAATGCTAACAATTCTTAACACCTACATGAAGATAAACAGCACGGTCCTTAACAATGAGGGCATTTACAGCACAGAAATTGCCTAATTCAATGGCAGCAATACAATCCTTAAGAACCATAACAGAAAGGCTTTGTGCAATATCCCCATAATTTTAGTTTCATTAATGAATCTTAACATTACAGGACAAACCTTCTATACTTCATAAAGCCTTGATTGTTACCTAACAGCGCTGTGGCAGGAATATTTTCAAACACAGCCCAAGTACACAGAGCCCTGCAAGGTCCAACTTTTACATCCAACAGATGTAAACTGGTGGATTTCAGCTTGGAAAGCTCACTGTAACACATATTCTGATCTACCCAGCTCACAGCTTCTGTCAGGTCCAGTAACTTTGGGTCAGGAGAAGAGTGAAAGAGATAAACAGATCAGTGTAAGCAAGAGATGTAATCTACTTCCTTCTTTCTGCCAGAAAGCATTGGTGAAATGACATGACAAAGAGGTCTGTCAGAAATCCAAGACTCCTCAGAGATGCTGCTTTTTTCTCCTTGTTTGTTTATCTACCTTTCAACCACTTGGAGTCATGTTTAACTGTCCGCAGGGTTGGGCTGTCTCCAAGGCTCCGGTATATTACTGCATCTATTGCAAGGAAGTCAGTCACTGTGGCAGAATACAGTTTTCCCTCTGGGGAGGAAGGAAAGAAGAAACAAGGGGGGAGGAGCATTAGAAATAATAAAATTGCCTTCTCTCATCAGTCACATGAGAAGGGGGGAAACAAAACCATCACAGTCTCCTTAGGAACACTGAAGGAAGGGAAAAATCCAGCTAGGTAAATGGAACTGAGTACTGAACAAGCAAGTCACTCACCACTTTGCAAAATGGTAATTTCAGAGGGGTGCTATAGGAGAAAATAACCTTATGGAATAATTCTTCCTTGTCTTAGGTATGTCACACCGAACTACCCTATCCAGTCACATGTTCCTAGTTAAATGCTCAGAAATTCTGCCTAGGTATGTCAACAAAACAAGCATAACAGAACTCTTAGTTTTAACTGGGAGTGCAAACCAGACGGGGCTTGAAGACTGTGAGCTAATTGACACTTATGAAAATTTCTCCCCTTGAGAGCACTTCTGCTCTGTCAGAGATCACTAACAAAAAATTAAATAGCATGCTGGGAGCCCTGCTGAAACAGGAATGCAAAGAGATGGGGGAGGATTGCCCATCAATATTTCTTTTCTAGCATGTATTTTAGGCATTTCCTGCATGCATTATGCATTCCTCTCTCCTAAAGAATGGAGGAGAAGTGATAAGAAAGGGCCTACAAAATGGCACCCAAAGGACAACCAAAACAAACAAAACTATAAGGACATAAAAGCATAAGCCTCAGCAACAATTTTAAATTTCATTTTTTGTCTAATCTGTTTGCAGGTCATGGTAACTGTACAGGACTGTTTTCATGTGTGAGATAGGTCTTGGAACATGCTGTCTGCTAGAACCACAAGCACTGCATCACGAGCACACCAACTTGTATCTCTATTGTGTCTGCAGAAAAATCAGAATTGTCTACATCTCCTTTGACAGAAATTATGTTGGTGCCTTGAAGGCACCAGCACTGAGGACATACCCAGGACAAAGCAGAGAGGCTTCTATTGGTCAAGCGCTCCTCACTATACTTTCACCCAACATTTAATTTAAGACTGAGAGGGAATCTCATTAATGCATAGGACTATCTCAAAGGCAGCTGCCAAGAGGATGGTGCCAGACTCTCTTCAGTGGTGCCCTGTGACAGAACAAGGAGCAGTGGCCATAAACTAAAACACAAGAAGATCCACCTCAATACAAGGAAGGACTTCTTTACATTGAGGGTGGCAGAGCGCTGGAACAGGCTTCCCCCGGAGGTTGTGGAGTCTCCCTCTCTGGAGACATTCAAACCCCACCTGGGCACATTCCTGTGTCACTTGCTGTAGGTGACCCTGCCTTGGCAAGGGGGGGTTGGGCTGGATGATTTCCAGAGCTGCCTTCCAACCCTAACAACTCTGTGAGTCTGTGAATTTCAGCTCCAGATTTAAAGACTGTTTTTTATTAGGAGGACTGTATGCTTTGTTCTGACTTATGCAATTCTTGTCCTTATTTGGCTACCTAAGAATGATAATTTTTTCTTAGCAAAACAGAAAAAATATTTACAGCATGCCTTCCCCCCCCCCCCCACCCCCCAAATTCAAAATAGAATAAAAAGCTAAATTGTTTAGATAGAGATGTCTGAACTCATGTTAATACAACCACATATTTATTTTCTTTCCTGCCAAGTTCCTGTGACCAACTACAATTCACACATATCAGCTGCAATAGCTGCAGGCTGCAAGAAGAGCCATATTCATGTAAGTGCATCCAACAAACTCAGATGACCTGGATTAGTGCCCTAAACTGTTCTGAAACTGTTTTTCACTGCACTCTGAAAAGTCAGCGCAGGTATCAATACATATGACACATAAAACAGTGATTTTCTGAAGCCAGAAGATTTATGGGGCATATTCTACAAATATTTATTTGAACTGTATCAAATTTATTCTGAATCACCATGAGGGAGTATGATCCTTTCTATAAATATTCTCTTTACTTTCAAATAATGTGAGGGTTTCTTCAGCAACAAAGCCGGAGTCATCTTACTGAACTTCATCTGCATTCAAAGTGAATGTTTACAGTGGGCTGGTCATAAATGCTTTCTTGGCCAGTACAGTGAGGAAGACCCTTCTGAAAGGTCATTCAGACTGCACTAAGGATAGGGAGTCTGAGATATATGGGAAAAATGTTTTTCTGAAGGTGTTTCTCTTTTTCCATGCTTTATGAATTACCTGCTACAATTAGAGAATTTCTACTATATATTCTTGTGACTGTAATTAAGAAATCACATAATACCACTATCATCATCACCATTATTTTTGAAACAAAAGGACCTATTTATTTACACTATAAAGAGTTTAAAAAAAAAATTGAAATAAAAAAAATTGAAATAAAATCTCTCCTTTGTGAGGCAGATGATGATACCTCTAACAGAGTAGTACTTAAGAGAGCCCTTTGGGTATAGACCCATTTGAGAATGGCTGAAATACTTGCACATTCTCAATCTTCAGAGAAATAGCTTAACTATTTCCATGTAAGCACCCAGGCTCTGCTTTATAGCATCACACCTGCTGAAGAGGACTCACATTACCATGGATGACTTCTTTATTATCTTCAC
Source organism: Coloeus monedula (assembly GCF_965178545.1). Taxonomy (NCBI): domain Eukaryota; kingdom Metazoa; phylum Chordata; class Aves; order Passeriformes; family Corvidae; genus Coloeus; species Coloeus monedula. The sequence continues at coordinate 15,179,050 of NC_138822.1, read as the reverse complement.
CACCTATCTTACAGCTAGATCTAGGAAAAGATCAGCAGGATTCACACTAAGAGAAGTTCAATAAAGAAACAATTTAATCAGGAAGTCATGAAGAGATAGACAAAAATACCGCACAACCAACAGCCAAAATTAACCTCATTTATAAGATCTCACTTTTTTTAACTATTATAGTAGAAATCAGAGCTAACACTGTTCTCCTGCATGCAGCATAAATTACCACTGACCAATAAAGTTCTCTCCTTTGTCTACAGCAGCTCGTAAGCCCATATTAAGATGTTTTCAGGTTAAAAAAAAAAAATCCCCTTCCTCCTAGATCTAGAAAAGGGCATGGCACAGCATTTTCCCTAACTTCCTGTTATTATGAATATATCCTGCTTAATTCTTATTAAAGCTTACACAAGCTTTGACTTCCTTTGACGTTCATAGAAGCTGGATGCAGCCAGAAATGGTGCCTTACACTGGCCATATTATCAAGAATACAGGAAATACTGAAATATTGATCCAGGAAACTGAGGCTTCATGCAATGTTGATGATAGTGAGCTCCAGAGATAGGAAGGCTTTTTTGCTAGGGATTTCCTTATGCCCCCTATTTTTAGTCATTGTTCACTCCCCTTGACACCTTTTAGATTTAGGCATTCTGGGCTCAAGCAAGAGGCACAGTGTTCTCACAAGCCTGGACTGCAGAACAAAAAGTAAAAAGTTTGTTTCTGTCATTTTACCTGCAAACAATGCAACGTTGGCATGCTTTGCATCATAGGGGCACCTGGCCATTCCACTGAATTCTTCTTCCAGGTATTCCAAGGTATCCATCTGAAAAATGAAAGGGAGCTCCTCAGATAGAGAAACAAAACTTCTCACCCGGAATGAGGCTTATGACAGTGCTTCCTCTTGTCAGAGCAGAGGAGAAGGCCCTTTCTCTAACTTTACTCCTGACTATGAACTAAAAACCTGACAAGAATCATAGTAATAAATAAAAGGAGTCTGAAGAAAGTATGCCCAGTAAGTCAGGAATTCTTTTGGAGCTAATCACTCTCACCCTGACACATTTTACAAAAGTCTTCAGTCTATATTTTATCTGTACACAAGTTTTGTGTTTTGAACTTTAGCAGGCTATGTGGTGTGTGGTTCTGGCAAGGCTCCAAAATTTATCCTCAACAGTGACCCAACAGAAGCGCTCTTAGACACAGAAAAGACTGCAAACCACAGCAGTCAGAAGAAACAACACTAGGACAATTATCTCTGTGTGCATTTTTCTCCCCCAAGTTCAGAGATCCTTCTGCTCTAGTCTCAGCAATCGTGCTCTCTTCCTTGATTTGCATATTCAGAAAGATGCTCTTCAAGTTTCACTATATCAGTTGAGGTCTGTGTCCCAGAGAAATCCTCTTAACATCAGGCAAGAATTAGTCGGTGCAGGAATTGTAAATTCTGAGGCTTATATGTAACTCCTGGGAAATAAATTCACCCTGGGCACTGATAATGACACAAATATACAGATTGACTATACAAGAAGTTCAAGCAGGTTTAGTGAGCTAAGGGAGAATCGTACACCTCTTACCTCTTTAAGATTCTTACACTACTTTATTTTGGGAATAAGAACCTTTGTAGCATATTCAGGTTACTTGTCCAGCTCATACCGTATAGATCACATACAGTAAAAATTCACAGAGCATGAAAAATAAGCCACATCACCCCATCAACAACTTAAATCAACTTTTAATTCATATGTTACAGCTTCTAAGTCCCTCGGTGGATGATTTGGCATCATTTGTTTTCTGTCATATACCCTTCCTGGTCAAAATCCAGTCTGAGGGGAGTTAGTTGTGTTTACTCAAAGTCTGAAAAGCATTTCATGTGATAGTGAGAGGAAATGAGTTACAGTCCTGAGTAACTTTTCCTGCGCCAAGCTCCACACCCTGGGCTCATCCTCACAACCATTGGCATGCTTTCTGTTTGGCACGTTTAGTTCTCTCTCTGTATAATGAAGAAATACAGGGCAGGTGTTACAGAGGGATCATTATCCAGCCCTGCATCACGGGGAATGAAAATTCTGGAGTAAGGGTGAGGAAGCCATTTATATGCCTCACATCAGGATGCCAAAGAAATTGGTAGCTGTATCTAAAAGACAACTTCCTAGCAAGGGGACTGGCTGAGATTTGTTAGCCTCATTAATGGCATTCAGAGAAAAAAAATTACAAACTGTACTAGAAGACAAAATACAGCCCTAAGAGATCAAGAAGCTTCATTGCGTACTAGGAGCAGGCAAGGAAAGAAAGAATAAAATAAACAGCTGTTAACAGAGCAGCTAACTGTACCTCACAGTTACCATGACAGGCTTGTATTCTTACTCAAATTTGGTTCTTCCTCCACTGACTGGAAGAAAATGCTACCCTGCTCTTCTCTCCCATGTTTTCTAAACTGCAGCCAATATAGTGGCTAAATGAGGTAAAGTGGCATTGCACAAAAATCAAGGAAGAGCAGCAGACACAGTGAATACCACTAGGGAAGTAGTTTTCCTGGATGTTAACGTCTTTATTCTGTTTTTTTACTGTAACTCTGAACCCAAAAACTGAATGAGAATTGTGATTTGTCGGGAGCAGCATTAGTAAAACTGATTTTTATTTTTCCAGAAAAAAGATGAGAAATGACTTGTGGGACGTAACAGTGTCTAGAAAAGCAGAACCTGGATGTCAAATGCCTAAACAAATTCATTTCAAAGCTACTCCAGAGACATCCAGTGTTGGGAGTCATATCACAATACAGTGGTGAAAGCCTAAAAGAAAGGCAAATATTTGAATGAAGGGGTCCTGTTGGGATGCAGATTACTGAGACACACTATGCCAAAGGAATAAATTGGCTTCAGGGCATTAATGTCAAGAATGCATGGACCAGCACAGTTTTCTACACTGCTCTAGATAACGTTTTGGCTTTGCAGATCCCCAGCTAGTGAGGAATACCTCACTGTTCTGCTGTATTGTTCCTTGTGGAGATTTGCTCTTCAATCATTTCCACAGCACACAATCCCATAGGATCTCCTCAGTGTCCCTATCCAGGGGACTCACAAGAAACTCAGGTTTTGCTTGCATGCCCTGAAGCGTCCTGAGAACTGGTTTTGAGATTGAGAACAGTACAACATAAATTTAAAAACATGCTACTCAGAACCAATAACCCCCAATATTAGTCTATGACTTGATGTGGGTGTCAGTGACAAGCTGAGGAACTTTCTCAGGAGTGACTACATCCACAAGCAAGGATCTGAAGGACTCCGCATCTATGGAGGACAATGTAAAGTGGCAATAGTCTTGATGTGCAGGAGTTGTGAAGAACTAGGTCTTTAGTCTGAGATATTCTCAGAAACCCAATCAACATTGAACTTGGTAGCACTGAAGTAAGTCAGGATAAATGTTTCAGAGTTGAGTGGTGCACAGTTGAATGACAACCTCGTGCTGCTGCCAACATAGTCACAATAAATCCAACCAAAAGACAAGGCATAAGGGAAATCACAGAAACAGATTACATACCTTGTAGTTTCTGCAAGAAGGGTTGAATGCATTCGTTCCACAGATAAACAGTGTATCCTCATTTCTTTTTAGGAGAACCTTAATAAAGTTATGACATTCATCCTGAAGAAAAATAATAAAATCTATTTCAACTACTGAATTTTGGGCATCTGTTTTTATGTTTAAGCCGTGATATTTCATTGTCAGGTTTAAAATTAAATTGGCTGGTACCAAATTGGCTGTGATATTCTGGCCGTATTTTGTCTATGTTTAACTGACAATGAGCAAGTTCTAATTAATTTATATTCTAGTGGTTTAAAAATTACAAAGAACTGAAAATACAGCATTCATATCACAGGTCTTAGTTTGCTGTTGTTGACAAAGGTGAATTTTGTTTGAAAACTGTTGCTTTCCTCAAGAGTGAAAAGTCTGATCTTCTTGTCACCCATGTTGCTGTCAGACAGTGACATCACCACCACAATATACTGGCATAAAGTATCTGTAACTAGAAGGGGAAGTAGATGTAAGTAATCAAAGAGTCTGCATCTAATTATGATACTACTTGTGCCAGTCATAGGTTACAATAGGGCAAAACTGCTGTGAGAAATAGTCCTTCTACAACAACCACACACTTGTGTTTTCTGATGCTTTGCCTGAACTCAGTAAATTCCCACAGGGGGATGGACAGCAGCACTTGGCTTTTGAAGCAATGGTATGCAAAATCAGTAAGCATTGTCACCTTCTCAATGCCTTAAGTATTTCAGGGTATTGCTGTGGCTTCTGTTGTAATATTTTACCACTTTCAAAGTCAACTATTTTTGCAAATTAAAGCCTTCAGTAAGTTGATGGAAAAGGCAATTACTGGTAAGAAGTGAATGGCATGATCCATTCCACATCACAGTCAGCAGCCTGAGATAATAGTGATGCAACTAAAGTGGCAGTTGCAGAAGAAATGAAAATTGCCTACCTTATGTTTTCCCTTCATTCTGCATGTGTCTACATCAGCTTGTCTAGATTTCCATGTCAATTTCTGCAAGATTCAAGAAAAATCAATTAGAACTCAGAGGTTTTTTACTTTTGATTTCAGAAGTAGAAATCCCTTAGAGGAAACTAGCTTTTGAACATACATATATTGAAAGTTTTTTGCACTCTTTCTTCATGATTAATTCACCACAACAATGAAAGTTCAGTGATGTGGAGTGTTCATTTGATTTTGTTTTGCCACCAATTCATGAGACTGGAAACCCATTCCTCTTTTTTTAAAGCCCAAACTAACAGAATTCAACAATAGGCCAACTTTGAAAACTGTGTACTTTTCTTAAAAGTACTAGATATTCTCTTCTTTCAATTAATATTGCTTACAAATCAGAATTATCATTTACGGACTATGAACCTTCACTGGATTCTAAATGAAATATGCAGTCTCAAAGATGACATTTTAGATCTGGAAAGAAATCAAATCCAGGTAATTCTTACCACTTCAATTCATCTAACAAGCTCAAAGAGTTTTCCACCTGTCAAGACATATCTGACTTTATCTGCTAACAGTCTTCCTCCAGAACATTTACAGGTAAATCCCAGCCATGATTTTTTTTTGAGATGAGTTTCAAAAAAGGTCAAATGTGGAAGGCTTATTAATTATAATAAAACTTTGTTTAAAATCACGTGGGCTAAGATGGTATCACCTTAGACACTATTGCCATGATAGTTCTCACAGTGTTCTTGATGAGTAAACTGAGGCACTGTGCATTCATGGAGGGGTCCAAGCTGAAAGAGCAACCATGAATGTTTATTTCCATTATAAGCCTAGGCCCTCACTCTTTGATGAGTAAAAAGTTCATCTTCAGCATCATTCACAGTTATAATGAAGCACTGTCCCCTCCTCCAGTGGAATTCATCCAATGCCCAAATTTGTATGATCTTCTGCTGGACCAAGGCTGTGTTTAACATATTTACACAATATGAATACACTGCAAAGGAGCTGAAGGGAGATTATTTTCAGTATGTTCATGTTAATATACAATACAGTAATGTAGACAAAGCCTTTCTTAGTTTGAATGCAACTTCCCATGGAGATAATGTGAATTCATCTACAAAGTGACGTTACAGTAAGATTTTATTTAGTCAGTTCTTGCATGAGAGAAAAAAATTTGTGTGCATGTAAATATGTAACTTGCTTTTTGTGATGGAAGTTTCAGTAGATGTAATTGGGATAGTATAGCTGTTATAGAAAACTGCTGCATATAAATGAATAGATGTTTGACAGATGTTTCATCAGGGACCTCACCGTATTTCAGTACAGATTGCTTATCAGCCCAGCTAAATCACTTATCAGAAATTCGCAGAGGACAAGATTGCTATTCTAGCTCTCCCCAAATATGATTAGCAATGCCATCTTACTTGCTTATTATAGTTTTACAGCAGTGCTGGCAAGTTCTTTAAAACAATGTCATCATCCTATTTTACCCTAGCTTGTTCTAGTGTCCTTGGTTTCTGGGTGATGATAAAAGCTACTTACTTTGCTAAAATAAATTTCTTCTGTATGTGATGTGTCCATATCAACAGTATAAATATGGTCCCTGTAAACAAAAGGAAATGAAGTCAAATGGAGTAGTCAGACAGTTAATTTTCTGTAAGAGACCTATCTGTCACCAGATAATCCACAATCCACTTACAAAAAATCACAGGTCTCACTAGGAAACATTCCTGGCAGCATCTCCTGCTTCTCCCACAAAAGCATTTTCACATATAAACTGTTTGCCTTCCCATCAAGAAAAAAAAAGGTGCTACAAAACTTCGGAATAAGATTCTTTCCCAAAAGCAATTATCTGAACAAATGAGATTTGGGAAAGTAGATGAGTCTCACATGATTTCTGCTCTATCAGTCATACAGCAGATTCCACAATCTAGCATGCAGATGTTTTTCTGTATCTTGAAATCAGCTGCAATAGCTTTTAGGCAGCCTTTGCAAGATTCCTGGGCTAGCAGTCACTGAGTCACATTTCGCCATTTAGGGTTAAAAAGAGGCTAATCTTTTCTTTTTACTTTTTTCTCCCTTTCCCTTTCCCATTCCCATTCCCATTCCCATTCCCATTCCCATTCCCATTCCCATTCCCATTTCCCTTTTCCTTTCCTTTTCCTTTCTTTTTTCCCTTTTAATTATATGTCTAACCTTAGCTGTTATAATTTGATTGACAATATGGTAGACAAAAGGCTGACAGACAAAAAACTATTCCCAGAAATCATTCTTCTTTTCACACACTGCTGGCCAAACTAAACTGTAAAATACTTCTCTGAAAAATGTTCACATTTTTTTTCTTGCATTTACTTTCCTATTTTCCTGAGAACCTGTCCCTCTCTACAATTAGCTGCGAATCTCTTATTGGAAAGAAGAAATAGACACAGGTATTCAGGTAAAGAGATATTTTTAGACATTCTTCTCCATGTAAGCTGAGAACAAGGATAGCTTTGTACAGAACTCAAAAGTTGAAAAAACCCACCAACCCACAACACTGTAGTAACCAGCACATCAAACTGGGACTGACACCTCATTTTTCCTTGAAATAAAATTGGATTTTTTTCAACATGCAGAAAGCTGCACAGCTGATGCAAGATCCACGGCACTGGAGGGGTCTGCTAAAAGCACTATACAGGCTGTTTCCATTTTAGAAATCCCTGTTCTGAAGGTTGGCTTCATTTTATTGGGTTTTGGGGAAACAGTGCTAGTCTCTTTAAATAAGGTAAAAAAAAAAAAGAAGGAATACTGCTACAAGAGAAATAACACCTCTCAGGTGGGGAAAAGAGGCAGCACTGTGGTAGGGAGCTGGCTTTTAAAAATTTGTCTCCTGTGGAGCTTGAGGCTGTTTGCTTTGTAAGATGCCAAATCGAGGAGTTGATGGGTTTTCTTCTCCTCCAGACTGTAAAACCAGAACTGTCATTTACTTCCAAGATTGGTTTAATACTTCAGTTTGTTATTTGCCTGACTTCAGTGACAGAGCAGTGGTCAGGGTTGGTTCTGGAATAAAATTATCTATTAGTACAGTATCAGCTTCACAGATTACGTCATGGTTCCCCTTTTATGTGCATTGCTCTTTATTGCTGTCACTCCTCCTATATAAAAGTGGGGGGAAAAAAAATCTCTTGAATTGCAAATGAAGTGCGGGTAGACCTCTAAAAGCCTTCTTCCTGTACAGCTCTTGGTTTTAATCATCAGCCTCCCTTTCCAGAGGTTATAATTTTTCTTTTTCAACAAGACAATTAGAAAATACAGCGGTGGTGCTCAGAAAGAGTAGGTTTATTTAGTTTCACTCTCAATAAAACAGCCTTCAGTAGACTTCCTGGTTCAAGAAAGGGTTCAAAGGAAACTCAGATGCTAAGTTACGGGATTGTTGGAAAGAAGGTTAGCATCAGGAAAATTGCATATCATTTTCTCATGCCACAGATGAAACACAGTTGCTGACAGTGTCAGGAGAGAGCGAAAGAACTGTCAAATTCAGAGGAGGACTCCCTAATCACAGAAAACGTGGGATTGTCTTCTCCCTCCTTTTCCCGCTGCTGCCCAACTCCTACTATCTACTAGCTGTGGTATGTGTGCAGTTTGCTGCTAATTAAGTTATTCTAACACAAATTTACTTAATCCTAGAGCTTCCATTTCTCCCACCTCCAGTCAGCAGAATGGAGTTTTGTTGCCATGGCACAATCTTGTCGAGGAAGGGAATTTAAATAATGCCACCGGCTGTGCACGACCCTTGGCGCTTGGCGCATGGTTTGGAAACATGTAACTGCAAATGAGGAGAGAGCCATCCTAGCCCCTGCTCCTCATCTGTTCCCTTCATATGCACGGGGTGGCAGGTAATGTGAACAAAAGCTGCCACTGCACGAGACAATGGGAGGAGGAGACATAGCAAACTTAGAAAAGGGTGTGTGTGCCTGGGTGTGGGTGAGCTCCAGAGAGATGGCGTGCGAGTATCCTTCCCATGAGAAAAAAGACGACAGAGCTGGTCCTTTGAGACTGCAAGCCAGATATTCAGACAGTAAAGCTTTATGGCCTCTGGCTGAGTTAATCTGATTTATATTGGCTGCGTATCTCTGCCTGATAATATGAAATAATGCCTTTCTGCAGCGACACAAAACTTTATTTGGTAATAGCTAATACAGGAGTCAAGTATCCCATGTGACAAAACAAGTAGTGAACTGACAGAAATTTTAGTCTATGCCAGTTTCCCATTAATAAAATGTTAGCACTTCTCAAATCTGAGTTTCTGCTGCACTGAAACTGTCTGCAAAGTCAACACTGGATTTTCTAAAATAAGCAAACAAAAAAAACCCCAACCTAAAATAAAAACTTTCAATATTTAACCATTTGTTTTGATTGTTTTTTCAGATAACTGGTAAAACATAAACTTAGGATCACTATATTTCAATGTCTAAAAAAAGCATGAAAGCAATATCTCATATAACAGACCGAAGACTTATGTTAGCTACAGTTTTCAATGAATCTTGTTACAAAAGTCTTTGGCAAACATCTTTGATTGTGTACAAATTTGCTTTCAATCTCTAGATTTACTACTGCCTCTGAAGGAGATGCAGTATTTGGGTTACAAACTTTCATTCACACTAGATACTGAAGGATGACTCATTTTCTGAAGTTTGTTACTTAAAGATAAAAATTATCTTTGAATTTTAACTTGTATCACACAGCCTTGTCAGGCCAGGAGGGACTTTATTCAGCAACAAGGAAGAGAGAAAAAATACGTCAAAGAGGTTTTGAGTTACCAAAGGGAAAAAAGTGTAAGAAGATTTTTTTCGTGCTTGTGTAAGTAGAAAACAGACCAGGTCTTTATTCTTTTTTGTAGGTCACACAACCTTAGGACTATATAAGCACTCTCATTGTAGCAAGTTGTTTTATACAAATAGGGAAGAATGCATATTCACATACTAGTACACGTTATCCCCCAAACATTAGCATTCTTCATATAATTTGTGCACACAGTGGTTTCATTTCCCAGAACCATTCTCTGGGTTTTCCTGCTGTAATGCCAGTTGCTTGGGCACTGTGACAGTCTAATTGCATCAATCTCAGTCTGAGAACAAACTAGGAAAACAGCAGAACAAAATCTGCAAAGCAGATTTGCCACCGTCTCACTGCATATAATTTCCTAATTTAAAGGAAAACAAGTAAGGAAAGCAAAGGGAGCTCAGCTATGAAAAGGAGGAAATCCTGCCACCACCTTTCAAACTTATTCAACCTTCTGCCCTACCCCACTCATTATCCCACTAAACACAGCAAAAATACTAATCTCTGAACTCAGGCAAAGCGCAGGGCTTTGCCACTTGCTGCAGGGCTGACCTCTCCTTGTGCCCTATGACCAACACCACCGCAGCTCCTGTGGAAGGATACTTGCTCTCTGCCTGGACTGGATGCAAGGTCTTGGCGTGAGAACCCTGAGCTCTGCCAGCCAGACCCCATGCAGAGCAGGGTATGCAAGGAGCCCGAGGAAGCTGCGATTAGCCAGAGCAGCTGCGATGGCTGGGTAGGGGAACAGGTGTGGTCTTCTAGCAGCCAGGGACTGAGAATGTCACTCAGTGACCATGCTGGTGTAATGCAATTACCAATTACGTGGTGCAGCATGGAGATCCACAGGGAGCTTTCCCGCACAGGACACATCTGACCACCCAGAAGATGGGGAGTGGCTGTTTGAGAAGAAAGCCAGGCAGCTCCCAGCGGCTGCCAAGGGCTTTGCAGACAGGGCTGGTGGTGAGAGGCTGCCTGTTCAGCAGCTGCTCCCCTTCACTCCTGGCCATCCCACCCACCACTTCTCCCATCTGCAGCAACAGCCTGGTTTTATGTGGCACATGTGGAAAAGTGCGTATTTTTCCAATGGAGGACCAGAAAACAGGCAGAAAACAAGCTGCTACTTGAGAGGCAGCTTGCAGGGAGGTCCCAAACAGAATTTGGGTCCAAGAGCTCCTAAACTGGACTACTCACCCTTGCTAATCAGTACCACCCACCCTTGCTAATCTGGACTCATCTTGCACTCATTTTACATCTCTAATATAATTCCCACTCTAAGAGCCTCAATCTTCTTTGTTAACAACAGGTAGGGAGATGAAGTGTTAATATCTGATCTGTGCCAGGTTGGCAGCTGTGTAATGGGTGTAGCTCCATTGAGGCTGATAGTGCAAGATGAGCTAGGCAAACTGAATGGGTGGCTCTATGTGCAATTTTGCAAAAAGAGGTGCTCATGTCTGCACAGTATAGCTCTCCAAGCAAGACACTAGATTCAATTAACCTTTCAGAAGCATGTTTGCTTCTTTTTTTGGTCTTAAGGTATTAAAAACATGCCTAAATCAGCAAAATTACATTCTAATAACACTTATCAAAAAATGCATTTGTGCACTGAAGAATTATTCTCTAAAATTTGTCATTTTTGGTGAGCTCAGGAGGAATAAAAGGATGAGGATGGAAGTCCTTTTCCATGGAACTAAGTTATTTCTCTGGCAACTTCCCTCTTGCAGGTTTCAAAGGAAGGCAGACGCATGCAGTCCCAAAATACAGGTGTAGCATATCACAAAACTTTACCTGACCACCTAGCAAGGTTTCTAATATGCCTTTCTAACAGGCTGCAAAACTCTCTCTGAGTGTAACAGTCCTAAAACTAATGTGTCCATCGGAGAAAAACTCAGAATATTCCTTGTCTTCTCCTTCCTCCTCTTAAAGCAGTAAGAGAGGATTGGTGAAGCAGGAGATTACTGACCTAGCAGCAACGTAGAGGGTCCTGTTCATGACCATGACAAGCTGGATGTCCAGCCGGTGCCTCTGTGTGGTGTTCCGCCCTGGTTTGTGACCCACAAACACCGGATACTGTCTTGTATCTGTAGGAAGGAAAAAAATCAACAGGGTCAAAAGAGAAAGACAAACTGAAATTGTGCTAACATGAAGCACCGAGTGGCCCAGCTATAGCCAAAACCTGTGATTTCTGTTGTGTCCTGGAAGCACACCCTGAGGCTGGAAGGCATGAGCACAGAGAGCTGGAGAGTTCTTCAAGGTTACAGTCCTTGCAGCTGCAAAGGTGAAAGTCATCACCTTTGTAAAAGACAAAAACTGTGAGTTGTTTTAAGTATAAATCTGTTCTGGAGCTCTTGGCACACAGGTATATGGCACTTTCTCACAGTTTTTCTTTCACTGCTTGCAGAGCTTAAATGCTTGCTCCTGGCTGCCAAAGCACGTCTATCAGGACAAAGCTGTCCCACAGTGGCCCATCAATCACCACCATGACTGGACTGGTAGTGGCTAAAGCAAAAGCCTTGGCTCCCCTTGGTTCAAACTGCCAGTTCCTTGGGTTTTCTACAGGACTGGACTGCTGTCACAGAACAGCTGCAGGGATTTCTGAGAAATGGTGGGAAATCACCACTTGAACTTATGAAGTGAAAGTCACTGCACATTATTTTGGCAACTAGTCTGATGCTCCAGTCCTGGCAACTGGACAGTAATACTGATTGGAATCCCCGTACCGGGCTTATGCTATCAATAACTCAGCTTCCTCCCCACCTCTACCAGTCACCAAGAGCATCTATTGTCTATTCTCAATATTTTTTTGGGTGAGAACTCGGCACACACAGGGTGTTCCACTGCTCCTCAGATATGTGTACAACCTGTAGCAACAGGGAACACTTCTGATCAGGGCCACTTCACATTCACACACATCATATGATCATGGCATCTAGGTGCACAAACAAGGAGCTAATTAAGTAAATAAAAAGACAGAAGACAGGAGGAGGATGATCCTCTGATGAGCATTATCACTGCAGAACTGCTGCAAGTGCATGTTAGACAGGGCTGACAAGCATCTAGTATGCCTTTTCCCCATAAATTTTTCCCAGAAAATTGCAGCTCTTCGAGGGAGTCTATTTCTTTAGAAACTCATCTACTGCTTCAGTGTTTTCAGCTATTGTCTCCTTAAAAGCATTGTACCTGTTAAGCTTGGCCAAAGTATTGATTCATAGCATGGTTTCAGCAAAGCACCTCAAAGCACCATGTGCCAGAAAGTCTGGTGACAAAACTGGTCAGAAAAAGGAACTTCTCTCCGAACCAGATGCTGAGACCTCTTGAAGAAATAAATTAAGACACCAGGCAGGATTTACATGCAGAAGTTTAATCCTTCTGACCATGTCCTACATGCAAAATGCCAAGTCAGGCTATTTTCTGTTCAGTAATGTTTCCTCTGTGACTCATGGATCTGGAACAAACTGGGGGCATTCATGTCCACTTCAGCATGCCATGCTGCAGCGGAAAAATTATCCCATGTTCTATTTCTCCAAAAGGATCAAGGCTCGCACATTTTTGCAAGAATGATTAGCACTACCCTTCTAGAGTGTGAAAATGTTGGTGCTGAAGATCCAGTGGTCACACTAACCATGTTTCACCTGGGTTCACTTCAGAGCAGTTCCTCCCTGTTCTTGTATCCCAGTTGTCTATTAACATTTGCAGCACATCAGGTGTGTCCTGGAGTCTTGTCTTTCAGATTGGTGTTACACATGACAGACAAGTTTATGGGTGCCAAGGCCATTACAAAGCACAGTAAACATGGACAATTTAAAAACCAAATTCCTGAACAAAAAGAGAATTGAACACAAGCCTGCTCTTGGCTGACTTGCTACACCCTAGCAAGAGTAGGGAGAGGCCCAGATGCTAAACATCCTCATAAACATCTGAAACTTTGAAGAATTTTCTTCGCAATAATCACAACTGAGCTGAAACAAATGTGAAAGAATCAGTTAAGTCAAGCCTGATGTCCAGAGTAAAATGCACAGAAAGCTCTGCACCTGTTTAGCCAGCAAATTTCAATATGACTTGCAGCTGCTGGTGTTACACTAGATTTTGGAGAGTTAGCCAATCTCTACTGGTAAGAAAAGGGAGAACTTCTGTCATAAAAGATTCTTTGTCTTGATTTGGTTTTTAGCTACAATTCTGGCTTGGGAAAAAAATGCCTAATGCTCAAGCAGAATCCATCTGAGCTTAAAGAAGTAAGTTCAATTATTTGTATCAGATTAACAAATAATAAGACCATGTGAAAAGTCATGTTCCTATATTAGTATCTGAGAATGTAAGTGGCTGATATGGGTGAAATCAAGAAAAATCAACTTTATCCACTGCAACTGTAGTAAAATAATGTTGATTTGATGTCCCCTGATCAGTATTAAATGAAGTCCTCTGGCCCCCTCATACTTACAGTTGCCATGCGAAATACTGATAGGCTCGGAATCTTCTGGGAAACCAGCCCCAGCAAAGTGTAGCAGTGTGAAATATAGCAGCAAGGCTTCTGACCTCATAGTAGTTCAGCTGTGAGGCTTCACTTCTTCACTTCACCCTGTGGAAGACAAACAAGAGTTTAAGTGCCTTCTGTTGAACCAGAGCTTCAAAGAGTCTGTGAAAAGTAGAGGGAGCTGTCCTCCTCAAGCCTCTCACTGAGGAGGAAAGGCCTGAGGAGGCATGCTGTGTTTCTAAGCAGGAACTGCCCTGCAAAGCCAGTTATTATTCAGCCCATGCCCCAGCAGGGCCACATCTTGCTTAAGGACAGACTTAAGGACCTGTGTGTTACAAAAAAATTTCTGCTTCTGCTGCTTATTATGCAATGAAGATGCTTCATCTCCTGCACTGATCAACAGCTGACAAGTTTTCCAAGAAATATTTTATTTTCCCCTTCTTTGGCTAACATAATTAGATGCTGACATGATGACACACACCATAAATAAAAAAACCCCCACACTACATTATTCTGGTTAAAAAGAGATTAAGAGTTATACTACAGGACTGATTCATACCCTGCAGAGTTGTGAATCAAGTGAAGAAACACTGAGACAACTTGATGGAGCATTCAGAACATGTCATTGGGCTTTACCATAAAAATATATACCCATAAATTTAGGTGTCGTAAAACCAATATCCAACTTGTGATAAAATAAGGAAGAAAAGAACTGTCTAAATCCAGCACTTTTTTCCCTGTGTTCCATTAATGCATTCATTCATTCATTCATTCAGATTTCATGTACAAAAATATCCCTAAATCTTAAAGACAAAAGGAGCCACTGAGGTCTTTGGATACAGTGAAAGAAAACAGCACATAATACAGTAAATACTTCATAATTCTCAGGCAAATTTCACAAAGACATTGATCTGTAGGGGAAACCAGTGCAAAAGTGGGGTTTTCTTTTCATCCCTTCCAGAGTTTCAAACCTTTGATGCTGCCTGCTAAAGATTCCTTTTGAACAAAGCTATTTTACAGTGGTCTGTCAGTCATTCAAGATTCATGGGCAGAAAGTCAAACTTCATAACCTACATAGTCTTTGAAACTTAATCTGGCAAACAAAGTGCTAACTTGCCCTTCTGCAGCACTATTTAATATTAGATACCTGTGTCTCCTGTCTTGATGCCAAAAAAAGCATTAGCAAGTCTTAAATGTTGGATTCCTCATTTTTTAACCAATTGAAAAATGTCACAATAATTAATTTGCCTCATCAGATGCTGGCTTTCAAATAACATTTCAGTTCCTATAAATGGTTTGGAAGGGGGGATCTGTTGCATGGGGATAGAGTCCATAATGACTACTGATTTATGACACTTTCTGTTAGTCTATTATTATTTCAACATACAAATTGGAAATTTGGCTGATTCTCTATTTCTATTAACAAAATAACTGAGACACCAAGTTAGACCAAGTCTAGGGAAAAAAAAATAATGTAAGGCAATGACTGACACCTTAACAAAGTGTCAGACAGATGGCAAAGGATAAAAACAGCACAAACAAATGCAACACAATGCAGACACTGTCTGTTATACCTTATAGGAGAATGCATACTCAAAGATAGTACATACAAGCCCCAAGAGAAGCATTTCCATCTAGCACTGGTTAGGCCAATAGCTCTGTATGATTACTGACACAGCTATGTCTGCCTGCAGACACTTTCTCTATGCATTTCCTCCATTTCTCTCTTTAGTCACCTCTTACATTTTCTTCTGACTGTTAGCTCTCCGGCATAGGACCCATTTCTTTCTATTTGTTGTCATTTGGGGCCCTTTGGAATGCCCAAAGAAGAAATAAGCAGCAGAAGTAAATAGCATGCTTGGAAAAACAGTTTCCCTCAAAAGGTTTTAATGAAAAACAAGATACACACATTAAAGGGGCTAATTCCTTTATCTCTACGTAATTTTTCAAAATGTCACTTTGCTGGTTTAAAAATTTTGCCCTTGGAAGTACACTGCAAAATGACAAAACAAAATGCCTTACTACACAAATTGATTGAAATTATTTTCTCCTTGAAATTGCTGCAATCCAATGTACAAACCTTTTCTGAAATGTACATGAGCAAAAACAGTTTAATGGGAAGAACTTAGGAAGCAATCCAGTTCTTCCACTTAAACTGTATTCATCCACAGTATCAGTCTGCAGGCTAACAATTCAAACCACTTGGCTCACAGTGAGACTCTGGCGCATAAGAATAGCTGCTTTCTGTTACTCCCTATCAGCACACAATTCACTATCTAACAAGGAGTGTCCTGTGGGGAAAGCATCACAGTATGGCAGATGCAGCTCTGCCACTCCCCTTTAGAACCTGAAAAACTTTCCCCATGGGTGATTCTGCACCATCAGTCTCTACTGCTCATTCAGACATGTGTGCTGCTCTGTGTAAATCTGTATGGGAGAAAGCTTCCAGGAAAATGAACAATGCCCAGCAAGCTTACTTTGAGATTTCATGTGCATGCTATTGGGCCAGATCTGCTTTCTTTTACCTGGGGAAAAAACCCCAAACTGGCAAATAAACTGACATAGATTGGTAGGTTTATAAGCATATGAAATTCTCTCTCCTTCTTAAGGGGATTCTTTTGGGCAAGAAAAGAGGGCTAAGAGAGGAAAAAAGCATAATTCTCTGTTGCTCTGGTACCAACATAGTTCAAATTCACAAGATGTGTATGCAAAATATCTACTTTGACATGTCAGTGATTCAAATGGACTACACGTGTATCAGTGTCTGTGCCAATAAGTTGACACTGAGGAGGACTAAGCTGCATCCAAAGGCAGCTTTTTGTTCAGAGGTAATTATTCAAACATATTGCCACTTTTGCAGTTCTTACAGTGGCAGAAAGAGCCATACTGTTTCAGTGGGATTTCAGAGAAGTGTGTATTCAAGAAGGTCACACTTATTTTTAGTACAATTTTCTTTCTGGTTGGACCCCTGGGAGTGATGCAAATGTTCTCACTTGCAACTGTGCTGAAACTACTTGCTAATCAAAAGTGCTTGTGAACGCAGTGTCTGATGAAGACAAGTAGTTAGACAGTGGTGCCAACTGAGTACAGGCACTGTCTCAAAATAAAAGTTTCACAAACATCAATGAAGAGCTCTCCATCCTTCATGGAGAGATGTGAACTGAAACCCAATCTGGCCTGTGCTGAGGCATACTGGCTGAGAGAGAACTGGGCCTGAGAACTCCAGTTCTCCTAGTCTGAAAGATTGTTATTCTAGTTGAAGGAAGCTACCGGTGACAAGAAGAGTGAGTTTTGATGGTCTTTTACTATCAAGCATGCTATTAAAATACAGCCCTGCAAATTTTTAAGAGCATGTTTTATAATCTATGTCTAATCCAGTGACTTGTAGTTATTGACTTGGCAGAGTAGATTAGATTTCTTCCAAGCTTCAAAAAACCCACAAATAATCTGCTTTTTGCATTCTTAAACCAAGGTAAATAGGAATTTTTTGGAACATATATTACTGCTCTGATTCTTCTTTCTGAAGATGATGTTTCAAATACATATGTAAGACATCTTGTTCTGGCCACTTGTGTGTTCCCTCCTTTTTGTCTTATTATAATTAAATATAAACAAACCACATGATCTCTTAATGTATATAGAAATCAAAGTTTTGCCTTCTGAGGTGGAAGAGATTTCTCTGTTTGTGTACTTCAGCCCAAAGATGAATCACTTCTAAGTAGTATGTTTGGATACTAGCACAATATAGTTGCTATTACTGTTATTTTTACTTAGTCAAAGTCTATGTATACATGTACATATACATATACATATACATATACATATACATATACATATACATATACCACCCACATATACATGCTTGGCATAGGATCATTTACTTTTGTAAAATTCATGCTGTTGGCATGAAGGAGTTTCTGAAGCCAAGAAAGTAATTATCATTTCAAAACAAGGAGAAAAGTCTAATTTTCCTGTGCCAAGTGCCTTCCACAATGGCTATCCGTGGCTATTCAAGCCAACAAGAAGCCACCATGACAAGCTTTGCTTTTTGCTGCCTGGTATTTTCAGCATTTACAACAGTCTGGGTGGAAATGCATATAGAATATCTGCTTGGCTAGGCAAAGAATTATGTGCTTCTTGCCCTAATACCCTAGTAGGAAGGTTATTCTATCTACAGCTTGTTTGTTCCAGAAGGGTTACACAAATCCAGTGAAAAATCTAAACAGATGAGTGAACTTCCAGGTAAACTCCACAAAAGTGCAAGGCCAGATTTGATCCTGAGAGCAGATTCAACAGCAACAGCAATGACTGCATAGGCACATCTTTAATGAAAGGGATGCCCTTTCATGTTAGAAAACCTCCCATTTTATAGCTTCAACCTCACTGTACATTCAGCTAATCCCAGAGTAACTCCAAGAAAAAATCAAAGTATGCAACCATGAATTTTCCCATGGCACAGTAAAACTGCTCTGTAATGAACAGATCTTGTTATATTCATTTATTACAAAACTTCTTTCTACTATGATCGGTTGTGTTCATACACAACAGCTGCACTTCAATCCACAAATTATTAAGCTTAATGTGAGAATCACCAGAAAAAATTCCATGGTCTGTGTTATGCATGAAGCAAGGCCAGGAAACCTACTGGCCCTAAAAACTTGCGACTGTCTTCAACAAGCTCTTTCATTTCTACAAATACGTACAAATAATTTATTCTTCAAAAAGACAGTCCAGCAAGAAGGTACAGCATTTAACCAAACACTGAGGAAACTAAAACTAAAGCCAGATGAATTTGAACTACTGCATAAGGAAAAGTGAACAACAGGGAAAGCAGCAGCCTACATGAACTGGTCCTGGAAATACTCAGCAAATAGCCCTTAGAATCATAACCATCAAAAGCAAAAGTACCATTAAAAAGCAGGGAAGAACAGAGGTTAAAAGACTGGAGATTCTACTGTGGTAAGAGCTTTAAAGGCACACAGGTGATTTAGGAGCCCAAATCCTACTTCAGTGTCTCATCAAAACAGACTCACAGAGCAAGATCTGCCCATACATAAAAAGCAGGTATTGACCTACACAGCACGTCTTACCGTGCTGAAGGCAGAGCACACAAACTAGTTGGCCAACCTGCCTGCTGTTCCCTGCTATGGTACAGATTTGCCATGAGATGCTGGCAAGCATCCTTCAACTCCTTTGGCTAAGCCTTTGGAAATCTCTGAGTGGAAAACACCATCACTGCTATTTACCCTTTTAAATTCACGGCTCCTGGAAAGGGAAACACAAGAGTTCTGCGCAAGTCAGAGGAAGGAATTAGGAGTAATGCAACAACAACAGCAAAAGAGAGGAATACAACCTGAAGGCTGCAGCTTCCAGAGAATGAGGAAAGTTAGGCTGGCACAGCAGAGCTGTTCAGGAGAGCATCCTTTGTCTATGCCTGTCTGTGTGGTGTGTTAGCTGCGGCTCAAACACCTCGCATGGCTGCACCAGGCAGCAGAAGGGCTTGTGCAAAATGCCTGTTCTGAGTGGTGCCAAGGGGATCAGACAGATGTGAGTGAACAGAAGCTCAGCAGGTGCTTGGGAAGCTCAAGAGAGATGAGACACAAGTGGCTATCAGCAAGACACAGCATGGAGTGCCAGACATTGTAACTGAATTGGCAATGGCAGGACAGTGCCTGGGATGGACAGCTTCTTCACCCGTATTGTCCTTTCTCTACCAATTGCTGCTCAGTCACCTGAATGGTGCTGCAGGTGGCTACAGAGACTCAATGCCAGCTCCATGCCCATCATCACTACCAACTTCCAACATCTTTTTGTGACTGATGGTGCAGCCATCATTCATCTTTCCTCTCCTGTTCTGCTCCTGTTGTCTCTACAGCTGGCCATACATTTCATGTGGCCAAAAAAGCACTCTTGCACTCCAGGTAGCTGGCCCTTATGCCAGAGAGACTGGTGCATGAATGCATTGGTGTAATCACCTGAACTCCTTCAGGTGTCATAATAACAAGGGATTGCTCCTGAACACTGGTGAGGGCAGAGAGGCAGTGCCTAAGGGAAGCCCACACCTGTCTGGCAACACTGTGGACCCTAAATTATGTGAATGAAGCAGCACTCTCTCCCATTTGTGCATATCAAAAAGTTCTCCCTGACTATAAGAGTACTGCATGGGTGCCCTCTGCTATACATGCTTTACTAGCATTTTAATTGGATTCAGTACTGCTTACTCATTGCCCAGCTGCTGTGGGCTGCATGCCAGGCATGACGATCAGGCCCAAGGGAAAGAAACCAGTAAGAGCGATTTTGCCACATATAGTAAGCAACAGTACCTACCTTCATTAAAAAGAATAATATGGACTTCATTACTAGTTTAATGAAACACAGATACACGGGCCATGCAGATTTCCTCACAAAGACTTGCAAAAATGCATCTAAAATAAAATTTTGGCCCAAATACAAAGTATTTTCACGCAAGTTTCAGGGGTACTTGCTTATTTTGTTCAGGTTTACACAAACCTGAGCTTATACCAACTGTTCTCTTCCCTCATTTGCACCTTTACAAAGCCATACCCCATGCACAATAGTGTCACCTATGATGTGTGGCATCACTACCTCCTGCCTCAGTAAGCGATAAACTGAAAAGATCTGGAGAACCCCCAGGCAGCAGTGATGAGCCTCAGCCTGTCGAACGGGAGTAGCAGGTGTCAAGTCAGTAGGCAAAACTCAGCATGCTTAATGCCGGCAACCTGTCCTCTCAAGATCCACATTGCTGCTCCTGCCAGTGCAGTGCAAGAAGAAAATGTGAAGAACAAATGGAGGCCTAAATAGAAGAAACCCTCTGCTGACCTGAGTGAGACATCTCTGATGACTACAGCGTTAATAGGATGCTGCTGCTCAGACGGGAAACAGTCAGATGGAAGATGAACATCCCCCAGATAGAATGAGAAGCATCTCAGGCCTATCGATTTTGGTTGTAACCTTTACTGTAAACAGTCCACGGGGGCCTCATCAGCCACCTGTTCAGTGATATTTGCATTGAAATATAGAGCCAACGCAAATGAGAAAATGGCCACAGTTCCTTGCTAAAGCATCTGCTCCAGCAAGATGCATCTATCTGTGCATCACCAGCAGCAGCACAGGTACAGGTTGTAAAGGAAGGGGTAACGCAGTGGCACTAGCTCTCTCACTAGCTCTGAAACAACAAACGCTCCACTTGTCATGATGTTGATGGTGGTGGTAGTGATATTATATCATGCAATATTTCACTTTCTAATAATTGCTCAGTTTTATACTGAATTCAGGCTTGCCAAAACTGGGAGGAAAGCCATCTGTGCCTGGAGGATGACTGCCAGAAACATTTGCAATTTTATTTTGGGGTTATAAACCTGCAGAATGGAACAAAGGCAATGCCTAAATAACCTCTCTCACTCAACACCCCCAATCATACAGAGCAATAGACCTAAACTCTGGAACAGCTTGGTCAGTCATTACAAAGATGTCTTTATTATTTTTAAAAGTCTCACTCATTTAAGAGATAAAAATAGCTTTATTGATTATTTGTGGGACTTCAGCAAAACTGTCAAGATTCTGAATTGATTTGAGAGCTAAATGTAGCAATCACTGCCTTTTGACAGGAGAGAACACCATCTCTAATATATACTTTGCTGTTTCATCTCAGCATGCTTAATAGAAAACAGATACACTACCAGCAACACCATTACTCTCTCCAACACTCATTTTGCCTGGGAAATATCAGTGCCAGTCAACTGACCTTCTATTCCCGAATCTGATGGAGGGAATAAAAATTATGTAGCTGCAGGTGACCCAAAGCTGTAGTGGGAGAAAAATGTGCCCTCCCTTGTTTTCTTCTCCTTTTGGACAGCAAAGGTAAAACACAAAGTCTGGTATGTTTTCACAACAACATTTACAAATGTCACCGATTAAAAGTTACACATGGTCCTGCAAGCGTTGTCTCAGCTGCCACATGAACATTGCAAGCGCATGTAGTGATAGGACAAGGGGAAATGGCTTCAAACTGGGAGGGTGCTGAGGCACTGGAACAGGCTGCCCAGAGAAATTGTGGAGGTTCTACTGCTGGAAGTGCTCAGTATCGGGTTGGATGGTTCTTTGAGCAACCTGGTCTAGTAGGAGTTGGAACTAGATGATCTTTAAGGCCCCTTCCAATCTAAACAATTTCATGATTCTATGATTTTAATATCACCATGGTTAAAGCTCAGTGTAATCACAAATAACTCTCTTTTGCTTTTTGTTAATGCAAGAAACACTCAAGCACTTAAATATAAACCCCGGCTATATTCTTCAGGACACTTGTCCCATTCACTTGAAATTAAAGTGTCTATGTTCTAATGTGATGGAACAGTAGAGAAATGCAAATCCTCACATTTTAGTCAGCTGTTAATCAGAGCACACTGCTTAGCTGTTGTGCAATTTGGCCAGTTCTGCCCCTAATCCATTTATGCAAAAATTGACTCATTTAACCTGCCGTGATTTACTTGAAGAGAAATAGCAAATTTTGTTGGGTTATTTTTCCAAATGACAACCAATCAACTTTGTCATGAAGTGATTGATAGCACATCAAACTACATACCTACCCTAAAATGTGAATGAAATCTACTGTAGTACTTCAAATAGTCAAGAACCTTACCATTTACATAATAATTACTCCAGCAGTGGAAAACGCACTACCCGAAAGTGACAGTCACCACTGCAGAGTGCACCATTTGATCCACACAGCAATAGTCTAGCCATGGCAGGAAAACTCAGGCCAAACCTCAACATCATATTCTGGGCAGGGATGCTCAGCACAAGGACACAGTGTGGTCAAGCAATCCAAGTTAAGACAGGCAGAAAAAAGGGAAAGGCTTTTCCTTCTGAAAACCTGGCAAAGTCTTCAAGAAAAATTATGTTTGTCCCTGGCAGATAAAAAAAAAAAAAATCCAGATGAGCAAAGAGTTCTCAGTATGTATTTATAATTTTATCCCCTAATTTGTTTATGAATTAGTTATGTCAAGTTTCTCTATAACTTACAGAAAAGCGTTAAAGAAAAGCATGAAATAGACTACCACAAAAATGCAAAATGTCAAAAAATGCACAAAACAAATGTAATCCCTAAGGGAAAATTTTAAATTAGTTGTGGATAGACACAGGTAGAGGAGAAAACCAGAAGATTCCGAGTACTAAGAAAACAAAAACTAACTGGCAACATTGCCTCTTAGCATCACCTCTGAAATCTCTCTCCCTCAGACAACCATCCACTGCCATGGGCCCATACAGTCACAGACATTCACCCAAATTTAAAAGGCTCACATCACAGGAAAGGTTTTCTTGTTAAAACTTTAGAGTGATTTCATAGATCTCTATCTTTCATGATTACTCTTCATTGCCAATGTTTTTTTGCTGGTATTTTTGGAAGCTTTAAAGGAGTAGAATAAATCTGACTCTGAGACAGAAAATCTATGTAGCTTGCTTTTCCTCTGAGATGAGCATGATGCTTACAACAATCTAGCACCTGCAGCTTGCTAGTAATTGCTAGTTGCAAGTGTCAGACTCTGAGCTTTGCTCTGTCTAGATTCCCATGCCCAGTAAATTCCCAAATTTTAAATCATATAAAATCCAAGCAGCTTTATGGACAGATTAATACTAGAAAGTACCCTATCCTCAAGAATGAGTAAAGAGATCAGCTCAATATGCCAGCATGACATATTTTCCATTCTCCTCTTCTTTCCACCACTTCAGAGTTACGAAGAAGACAGAAGGCATAGCAAGAAGTCAACAGATACCTAAGAAAAATACTATTTCCAGGATAGTGCTCAGACAAATGTTACTGTATGCTAACCTGGACATAAGGCTAAATACTGTAATTGAGTATATTTTAAAGAAAAATATTATATGCAGATATAATCAATAAACCTCTGAATATAAAAAAAAAATCACAATTCCCGTAGCTAATAGAATAGTTTAAGATAATTTTAATTACTGAGGATCTCTTATTCAGAGGAAACATCAAATAGCTGATGTGATTGCATTGGCAAACTTAAAATTGAGGTGGTGTGGGTCAGAAAAAGTAAGAAAAGAGATTGTAGTTAGAGTACGATGAGCCCTTGCACCACAGAAATACACTACTGACACACATTCACCCACACACTGAAGAATACAAGCATCCTTATACATTTGTTCACACCTGCTTCTTAGCACAGCATGAGGGAATTAGAGCAGCATAGAAGTCAAAGCAGCATTGACAAATGCCTGTAGTACAAGCTACAAAAGCAGTAGCTCTGTTATTATTTGCTTTGCTTCTTTGGACAAGCTGTGGAGAAAAAGGTTCAGTGTAGCAAGAGAGAACAAGCCCACTGAGTATGACTGCCTGAATGGGGCATGATGGATGAGCTTCCTTGCAGATAGGAAAAACCTCTAATCCATTCTCCGGCTCATTGCTAGAGCGAGGCAAAGTCATTCTCTTCTTCTGCGGGAAATAACCTCTGCCTTTTCGATACCACGTGCAGGGCTTTGCAAAGCACAATCCAGACTGTCACCCAAATGAGACCGCAGCCTGTTTCCAGGTCCCACACTAGGGCAGGCTCAGCTATGCAGCCCAAAACCCCAAAGCAAGACAAAGATGTTTCTATATTGCTTGTGCTTCCTATGGCTATTTTAGGAATGATTGCATGCATTCAGGTTCCAACAACGAATAATGAGAGACACAGAAAGAGAAGTCATTTTCATGGCACCAGCACTCAGCTAGTGACTGAAACTGAAACACTTCTAATATTCCAGATAATTTTATGGAGCTGAAAAAACCTACTCTGTGTGTAACAGACAGATTGCAAGCATAATCTCAGCAATGAAATAACATCCACCAGCACCAGGATGGGAAGACTTGCTCTGGGGTTCACTGACGAAAGTTTGACTCTAACCAAAATACCAAGGCTTTCTCAGACAAACAAGGACCTGTTCCCAAACCTCGTCCTCCCCCACACCCTGCAACTTCAGCCTGTAATGGTGGGTGACACAGGAAAAGCAATGATTCATTAGCTGACTGCATTTAAGTGAATTCAGCAAAACTACTTCATGAGTAGCAACACACAGTTAAGGGTTTTTAACAAGCCTGCCAGGTGTTTTTTAACCCAAATGAATCCTTCCTAGCTTGCCTGACAGAACTGAAATTCCTGTGCAGGAACAAGGAAGGTGACTGCATAGCTGACAAACTGCTGCTGTTATTTCTTACCGCTGCTTATGCGATTTATATCAAATGCTGCAGAGAGAGTTTCCTCTAATTCTAGGTTGGCCTCCATAATGTGGACATCGAACTGATCAGCTGCCAGGAGCTGATCAACAGCCAAGACCTAAGTTCCTGCCAGCATTTAGAAGGAAATAAATGCACAAAAGACATTAGTCGAGAGAATCAAATTACTTTTCAATGAGACTCAAGGCTGTATGCACAGACCGTGCTGAGCTCACTGGGAAAGACTGAGGAGATCCAGGCAGGCATCAAGGTGTGGTGTTCTCAACTGGACTTCGATCTGGCATCCCCCCCTTGCCCACAAGTATGACCCAAGTCTTACAGGCTACGCTTGCCTGCACAGTCACAGAGCAGTGACTTTCAAGCTTGCAGCACAGTCACACAGCACTTATAACTAAAGGGCATCGGCTTGTTTTTGTTTATGCCAGTGAAAATGCTGACACTGACATCTGCTAGATTGTGGAGCACTGATTCCCACTGGACTTCAGAAGGACCTGTAGCTGCTTTACAGCTTGTACCACCTGCATCAGCTCATGCATGAAGTTGCTTTACCTATTTATAAGCCTTCCAGTTACAGAGAATTGTATATATATAACACTTTCATCCTCAAAAAGTACACATACTCAGATGAAGACTCAGTTAAATTCTGCTAACTTTACATGGGTTTTGGACCAAGTCTCCCATTTAATTTCAGGAAATGGAAATAACCACATCCAAATTCCCTGTGAAATTTGAGGTTATACCTAATCTTTTAAAAGAAGAAATTATTATTTTGCTTTGCATTCTTACTCTCTTAAAGAAAGTAAATCAGATGGTCTTGACCATGTTCCACCGTATTTCTTTTTGTTAAAATTTTCCTGTACGCAATCCAAAACAGAATTATTCTTGTGGTAAACATCACTACACCAGCTTGAAGCAAAAGAGATTCTTTGCACATGAGTGCCCCTACATTCAACATACACTTGTGAAGAAGTCAATTTTGCAGTGTCTATGACCATATATATTCATAACTTCTGGTACCCTGAACAACACAAATAATGCCAAAAAAGTGTACTCTGATGGCTCAATAGTAATAGATTTTTTGGAAGACTTCTCTAAATAACTTGCTGCAACAAAGAGATCTGAAGAACACAATTTCAGGCACTTACCCTCTTCTGATCGAAAAATATGACTTTGAAAGAAAGCACTTAACCAACAAAATCTTTTTTGGAAGCTCTGAAGGACCCTGTCACCTGACACCTCAGGGTGGTTAGCACCAGCTTTTTCTAGACAGCAGCAACAGAGGTACCTTGATGAGACAGACCAAAGCTTCCAAATGCTCTCACAAAGCTTTCAGAAAGGAGAAAGACTTTTACTTAGTTCACTTACCAGCAAGCTATGCTTACTGCATGTGAAGTCAGAAAAATGTCCAGCCACTGAACAAACAGCACTCTGAGAACATGCCAAAGAAAATTTTATTTTAAAAACCCCCAACATATGAATATTGAATGTGTTCTCACATGTTTAAAGCACAGAGGAAAAAAGGTGGGAATTTATTGATAATTTACCTCATTGAATACCAATGCCTACCATAACATCACTCCCCCATGCAGAGCTAGAAAGCAACTTTTTTCTGCCAGAAAAGTACCATGCGTTTTTTTCCTCTGGGATCCTAAAAGTATTACTTGCTGTCCCAGGCAGGAAGAAATAACCTGCACAGTTGCGCATGGAGGAGCATCTGCACAGGAAGGGCAACACAAACCTATGACTAGCAAGACGAAGATGTGAACTGGCAATGCTCCACAGTAAACTGCTTCTATAAAGAATGGGACTAGTTTGTGAGGCTGAAAACTCTGATGCCTCCATGATAAAGGCTGTGAAGAATGCTTGTATGTTTCCTTTCTGAATCCTAAGGAGCTCCCCACAATCCCTTCCCTTCCCAGCACTGACATGTAGGGTCTCTCTCTCTCATAAAAGGACTTGGCTTTCCTTACGCAAGAACAGATTCGGCTTTCCTAACACTGGAATAGGTTATTCCCCTTCTTCACACACATCCTTACGTTCCCCAAAAGCTGAGAACATTATTTCTGCTGCAGGCTCATGGGGACAGATTGTATCTTCCCTCCTTTTTTGGGCAGCTTAAAGAAGATTGCTGGTGCTTCCCATAAATAAAAAGCTAGCACTTGATGTTCAAAGGATGACTAAACTTGGAATATATCTTTTAATGTACATTTTAATAAAGCTGACTCGTGACTCAATTTCTCTTAGCTGAATGTTGGTAAGCTCCAAAGGCAGGTATTAGACTGAAAAAACAAAGAGATGTGGTAGCTTTCTCCCAGGTACTGGACAATGAAGAAGATGGAGAGCAAGCTCCTTCTTCCTGGAGTCCGCCAGGCATATTACTTCTTTTTCTGCCATGGAGACAGGCCGACTCCCACACTCTTTCTCTGTCAGCAGAGCTAGGCATCCTCCTTTCCCTTGACCTCCCAAAGATACCTGTTTCCCTCAGCCTGGAACAAAGTGAGTTGCCCTGCTGTGTGTTCCCCAGGGGTAGGACACAGTCATCCAGAAGAATTTTGCCTGACTGGAAATGAAAATGAGGACAGAAATCTTTTCAGCACAACTTACGCTTCAATCTCTTCTCTTGCTCTGCACGCGCAGAAGTACACAAGGTTAAGCATATTAAGACAAAAATTCTAAGCCATGCATCCCTTGTAAGGTCCTCCTGCCCAGTTCTCAAGCAGGATTAATTGCACTGTGTGAACCAACACACACAAACTGAAAAAAACTGTTGTTTCCAATATGCCGCTTTCAAGGTATTTATAATGCAAACATAGACAAAAGGTATGCTCTCTTTTATGACAAGCCTGAAATAAAGCAGCTCTAATTAGCAAAACCAGATATGGCATCTGAGGTAGCACAGTTTGCAAAGCAAGGATAAGAAACCTCTCCTTTGGTCTTATTCAGCAGCAAGCAGACTTATGCCCTTCCGTCTTACAACTTTTTCTCTTTGACTCTGCGAATAGATCTATCTGTACAATAGATGGATGAATTGATGATTTCCCACAATAGCAATTTGATTACTGATTGCTACTTTGTCACAAACCAACCACACATCATCTACAGTCAAGCAATGTCCTGCATCATCTGAACAAAACTGTGCACTACACAGCCCTTCAGTGCTATCATTTCTATTGCTGGCTGGACCTTCCTATAAACTAGTGGACTGTAAATTACTTTTTGTCTGCCTTTGCTGAAAAAAATAAAGTTTTGGCTACAACCCATATGGCAAAATACTGCTTGAGATTAAAACAGTGCTACCAATAGAAAGAAAAAAGGAATACCTCCACCAGCAGATATTACTGTACTGGAGTTCCTTTTGGTTATTCTTTCAACTTGTGTTTTATTTCAAGAATGCTACGTGCTGTGCAATTTTTATTAAAAAGGCATTGTCTTGAAAAGTTGTCCACATACACAACACACACATGCGTGGGTGAAGGAGATTTTTTAAAATTTTTACAGGTACCAGAGAAGCTGTTCCCAACTGCAATTCTCCTGATTCAAATACATAAGTCTTCTTTGGCCCCATTTTTAATCTAAGCAAACATTTTAGTTACTAAACTGCAAAAATACTGACAGCATTTCTACAGCATAACAGCATCCATAACTGATTTCCAACACCCCAAACTTCTCACATCAACATTTTGGGATCAAATGAATACATTCAACTGTTGACCTCCAGCCCAGTACCAAGTCCTTAAAAACTGAATCATGCACACATGCACACAGATGGGATGCATTCCCTAAGATAGAGGAGCTATTGCTTGCAGTTTCAGTGGGGACACGGTTTTGGAGCACAGTTTTGCACTTCAAGGAGCACAAACATGATGATTCATCTCACTGAGAAAATACTAAACTCAAAATCATGCATTTTTTTCGTTTTTCCATCGTTACCAACTGGTCTGTCAGGGCGACATTTTTTCTAGTTATATGTACAAAAGTCACACAAATAACAGAAGAGTTGTTACTGAATCTTTTCCTAGTCAGATTTTAGAAAAACACTAATGTTTGAGAAATCCTGCTCAGGATCTGGGAACAGACTACAGAATTAACCACTCAGTCTTGCTTCAGTACCAAGAAGAATGATGCCCCACATATTTCAGTTGTCTTATGAAAGATTTCCATCATTCTGTCCAATCAATCAAGTTAAGTTATATTTAATGTCTGGACTCAAACATCTTGGCTTAACCAGAATAAACTAATCATCACAACAAATTCACATTTAAAAGCAAACCTCAGTCACAATCTCTTGGACAAACTGAAGGTTTAATGTGCAAACAATTATCATATTATACAACTAAAAGAATATGTTTCACTAGAAAGTAATTAAGTTTAAATTCCAGTGTAATGAGAAGGAAGATAGCGAACATTACTGCTCAGAAAGAGAGAAAACAAGAAAGAAGGAGAGAAAGAGAGAAAGAAAGAGAGAAAGCGAGAAAGAAAGAAAAGAAGAAAGAAAGACAAAAAATCAGTATTGAAGGACGAGAGTGTCATGAGCACCAGGGACAAAACAGAAGAACAAGAACAGCCATCTCAGCACATTACAGCTTTCTGCTAAATCCACAGCTAGATCTGGTACAATATAAATGGCAGCAGCACTTCCCTTGGGACTGCAATGTTGTGTGAAGCTTCACGCAAAACACTTCACTGATGTCTCTTTGGGACCAGAGGAGGCTAAAGGTCTTTTTTAGCTAACTGCTCTAATCCTCCCATCACCTCCTCCCAAACCAACACTTACCGTCTTCTTCAACAACAGCAGTAGTTAAAAGCCTAACTATGCACTGCTTCAAGGATCTCACACTTGGTAAAGCTCTGGAAGTTTCATTTCTAAGTAGAAGTTACTAAAAATAAACTTCATAAACCTTACTAGTCTGTATTTTTGGTATCCAAAAGCAATGAAGGCTCCTGAGAGACTAGCAGGTATCCCTGAAAAAAGGAATAAACACCACCACACCTCAGTCTTGCATTGCTTACCACTTACTCCTCCCCCTCCCCTTATTTTGCTGACAGCAAGATGGACAATACATGAAAATTTGATTCTCGGTAAGCTGAGTAATGCAAATTAGCTTAATGAAATAGATGACTTTGTGTATGTCCCTTTGATACTGATTAAGCTCAAGTATCCACTCAGCTAATGACTAAAGCAATACCATGAGAGCTCTTGTGGAGGTGTCATAGCTATACTTCTTTTTTTTTCAGTAGCTCTTTGCTCAGCATTTATTTCTACCTCAATCCCCCTGTCCAGGCCAGCCTCCAAAGAGCAGGCAGGAGCAGTCAACAGCTTAAGACATGAGTGACGTAACATAAAAATCTGCAGTTACTTTACACAGCTTGGGCCTCAACATAAAAAGGAGATATGCCTTTGTGCCTCCAGTTTTCAAAGCAGATTATCAGTGTGCTGCAAGGGGCTGCTTTGACTCTGTAATTATAGCCATCTTAATAATTATCTGCTCCATGGCTGCCTACTGCTGGTGCCCAGACAGTTTAATCACTATGCATTCAGCTGTAGAGAGCTAGCTCTTCTTCCTGTCATTTGAAACATGGGACATGTTGTGTGAAGGCGGTGTAAACGAGCTTCCCCTGAACTAGCTGGCAAATACACTTTCACCATTTAAAGCCCAAATTATAAAATAGACCAGTAAAAGGGATAATGCATTGCCTCTTGCTACAAAAAGATGCTTCACCTCTGCTGCACTAGATGAACAGTCACTCCTACCAAGCCCATACATATATTATTCATTGAGCACCAGCTGTGTGCTTGGCACTGTACAGACACAGAGAGATGTGCTCCTCACTCCTGGGAAGCTTTTACAGTCTAAAGTAGTGGAGTTTGGCATTCATTCTGCCTGTAGAAATCCCACTGACTTCACTATGGGGAGCAGTTGCAGAAGCAGGTATTATGGCATTTGTAGAGCCAGTGTAGTATCAACTGAGAGGTACAGTGAGAGGTAACATTCAAGCTGTGCTCCTACAGGAGCTGTGTTTTAGGCCCTGAGGAAACTACTGTGAAGACTGACACTGAGGGGTTGGAATGTGCTAGAACATATCATGCAAAAGCAAAAAGATGATGCAGTGTCCCAAATCCCCTTCATGCTGATGCTGGCTGCATCTCCCCACACCCCACTGCTGTGTGGTTGCTGTCTTAGTATTTTCTCATACTATAATGCTTTCAAGGCAATCCTGATCCAGTAACATCCAGTGATGGATGAAACAATACCCTATATCCTCCAGTGTTGGGGATTTGCAATCACTCGTAGCCAAACACTACATGCAGGCCCAGCATGAGTGAGAATGAGGCATGAATCACCACCACAACATCCAAAACATATTTTAGACTTGAAATGAAATCCTACTCTCAGACTTGTACAAAGATTTCCACAATGAAGAATATAAGTGGCTGAAAGTACAGTTCTATTTACATGTGGTGGATGGAAGAACCTGGAAAAGAAATGGGGAAGAGCAAGAGCAAAGAGGGGAAAAAAAGGAAGCAGACCTGAGTGCAGGCACTGGGAAGAAGAGAACAAATACTGTGAAAACTGGGAGCTGGAAGTTCAGGCAGGTGAAACAGGCTAAGAAGGGAGAGCTGTTATGGCACCTGGACATGTAGGGAGATAAAAGATTGGCAAGTGGGAGAAAGCAAAAAATAAAAAGATGAGAAGGGTCTTTCAAAATTAAATAGCTGTAAAAAGGCTGTGAGGCAAAAGAACAGATGCAGGTGTATGTAACAGGATCTCTAGAAATGAAGGAATGCAACTATTAGCAAAGGGAGAAGA
The DNA here is from genome assembly GCF_965178545.1 of Coloeus monedula. Lineage (NCBI taxonomy): Eukaryota > Metazoa > Chordata > Aves > Passeriformes > Corvidae > Coloeus > Coloeus monedula. The sequence continues at coordinate 15,147,221 of NC_138822.1, read as the reverse complement.
AAGAGAAAAGATTCAGAGGATTCCTAAGAAAATGGAAATGAGAAAAGGACATCAGCTGGATGGAAGGAATCAAAGAAATAAGAAAGCACATTGTTTAAGGCTGTTGTTGTGTATCACACTCCTTTTCATTCAGAGTGTGTGCTTGGAAATTTGGTCTCTCGGGTCTGTGATATTTTTGTTTCTTTACTAACACATCAACTTTTTAAACTCACAGAAGTGTTCAGAGAGAGAAAAGGACAGAAGGAAGTCTTCTGTGTATTGACTGATGCGACGTAGCACAGGAGGCAATGATGTTATCTTCCCAGCAGCTGGCTCCCAGGAAAGCTGTGGGTATGAATATGATGGCTATGTCAAAACACAGTTCATGGTTTGTGTCTTGTGCCTCACTACAAGATAAAAGACAACTCCCTAACACTTCTGTCAGCATCTTGCTGATCACAAGCCATCTAAATACATTAAAATACATTAAAAACCTTCCTAAATGCACTCTTGAGTCCAGTGTATCTGACATTCAGAGTCAGCAATCACTGCATTTGTCTCAGAGATGAAATTTAATTACAAAGGAAGGGGAAAGTAGTATTTAGATCATGGGTGAGAAGACATGTAGTCCACCAAACACCATTCTTATATCTACACTGAAAAACCTGGAGACTTACTGAGCCAAGGGAACTTTGCCTATGCAAACTGTCCTTATGCTTCAGAGATGAAGGATTTGGTGACTGGGCCCAGCCCCCTGTGTGTATCCATGTGTGCGTTGATTTATATAGTAATCGTGTCTGTCGCCTGTAGCACTGGGACTTGTTATAAAAACACAGGAAAACATCCTCCTGCCCAGCACTACCATAAACCTCAGTCAGCAGCTTCCTTGGACTGGAGTGACAAATGGCCCACAAGGAGGAAGAAAAGAGCTCTAATCCTCAAGGTACAAGAGAGAAGAGCAAGACGAGAGGGACAGAAGTGGGGGAGAAGGAGAGGCAGAGTGAAGGGAACCTTCATGAAATAAGAGAGAGACTGGATATATACAGTAAGCCCAACACAATATGTACCTAACCTGCCTCATGAGAGTTGAGTGGGTGAATCTAACTGGAATAGACCTCTATTTTCATACAGCTGCAAAGAAGTATGCTTCCCATGAAACCGTCATAAAACCCTCATCTTCAGGGTTGATTTAAAAATTGTAACTCAGCTGTTGCAATTTGTATCGGACTTGAATTTGGCAACCCCAGACATCAAGTCAATTCAAACTGAGAAGGGGACATACAATGCCCCGTTTTACAGCCTGAAATTGTACTTTCAAGGGTTTAAAATGTTTTCTACACCGCTACAAAGTGAATACAAAGTATTAGGTTAGTTTTTAAAATGCAAGTTTAGTTTAGTTCTCAATAGTCTGTAGAAAGATTGAAAAGATCCAGTTGGAAATACAGAAAATTCAGAATTTTTATTCTCAAAAAAACCCAACCCCCTTGACCCCCCAAAAACCCCAAACCAACAAACAAAGCACAGATATTTAAGACCAGAACATGTAAGTCCTTTGATAGTGGTATGTCACTTAACAGCCAGCCATGCTGTTATCAAACTCATTGCTTGTTTGCATACAGTCATTCATTAATTTCCAAGCTTTTTAAAAAAATTGTGTCATATTCTAATGGGGTTGTATCTCCAACACAGGGCACAAAAGTTAGTATCCCACATGGCAAAGATCAGGAGCTGTGCACTCTTACACTTTGAAACTGTTAAAAATATGCAAACTGTGTGTCTGGATCCTGAAAAACATAGGCAGACGAAGCTGCCATTTTATTTAATAGAGTCAGTGGGAGTGTAGCCAGCAAGTCAGACCTTATGAAATTAATATTCTGCACTAGCTAGGCTGTGAGTTTATGTTATAGGATGTGTTGGGCAGCGTGAAACACAACATACCAAATTCAGCCTCACACAACCTTACAGCAGGAACGTTCTGTTTGTTTATATGGAAACGTTACTACTAAACAAGCACTGGAACCACTGAAGTCTGGCTGTTAGGAATTTGTGTCCTGATGCTGATGTCTTTAAAAGGCTAGTTAGCCACACACACTTTCCCTCTCTGAAGCCACTCTTTCACCTTCTTGCCTGATTCTGAGAGAAGCCTTGGAAAATAACTATCTTGCAGGCTGAGCTAAGTAAACCCGAAAATTCACAAGTTACTGGGAGCTGACAACCACCTATACACAGACAATGTGATCACACATGCCTTGTTCCTTTAGGATGTCAGGCTAAAAATACAGCCATTTGCATTAATTACTAAGAAGAATTTTAGCTCTGAACTACAGTGGGAATTGTACCCTTAGTTGCACAGAGACAAATTTAGGGATGGAGGATGAATGAGGCTGAGCTATCTCTGATCCCCTTCTCTTGCAGATTTCAGACACTTCCTTCACCCTGTCCTGACACAGTTGTTTGTGCTTAATTTGAATTTCCTGTTAACTCATAAGCAAACAAAGCACCCTCTCCACTAGCTCTGCAATCCCGGCTTGGCTGACTTTAAATAGATGAGGCTGACCAGATACTGGCCATCAGCTCAGCAAAGAAAGAGCCATTGTGTGAGACACCCGCAGTCGCCGCCAGGGACCCAGACAGCACACTGCCCATCACAGCCTCACTGCCAGCGTTGAAGAGCTGGTTTTGGAAGACAAGAAACATGGACCTTTATCACGTCGGGAAAAGGGTCATGATGCAAAAATCGCAGAACAGATGCTGGCAAGTAGACAAAAATTTGTTATGTATTTACAAGGATTGTAGTGGGAAAGGTCCAGGCAGAGTAAATACCTCAGTTCTCCACACAGAGATGTGGCAGATCTCCAAGCCCAGCTTCTCCTGAAAAGCTCAATGTGTCAGTGTTACCTGCAGGTACTACTTCAGTGTCAACAGCAAGATGTTCTCAGCAGCAGAATAACAGCTGCACAATAGGAGCAGCAACTGAATGGTTGAACAGCTCTTTTTACAGGCATGGTGTGACAAAAACCTGGTGTTCTTTTGTACTTCACAAAGCCCCTACTTTGCTGACTCCAAGTTCAAATCTCACGGGCTATTAGGAAAAGGAAGAAGGACAATGCATTAACATGCATGGTAGAAAAGAATGTGCTCTATTCTGGAAACCAAGCCTGCACTAGAAGCTGTGTTATGTCCTAAATACCAAGGCAGAAGCTGCTTTCATGTCAATTAAAAGGTATGTATTTTGGCATGCAAGGATCGTACATTTTGTCAAGTGTAACTCAAGCTTGATTTTCATGATGAGGTGCTAAACTGAGGGTTTTCCCCTCACTAGTGCTCCTCAACAGGGACAAACACAGGAGATACAAAGCTATCACCAATTGGTGGTCTTAGAATTTATTTTTTAAAGGTTGGGAAATGTGTGATTTTTACCAGTTCCCAATTTTTTCTCCCCGAAGAATAAATCAGCCAAATAACTGATAGGTGAAACTCCCTTAAGATTGCTTAGTCGAACCCTGTTAGCAGACAGCTAAGCCACTGCTGACTAATTTGAATTGCCCTTGAGGAACAAGAAGCAAAACAAAATAAAGCATCAGAAAATAAAAGCAGAGCAGAACAGGAGTGGCTCTTCAAAGTGGAAAGTGAGTAGCAAAAAGAAATATCAGGTCTCAAAAGTTCCAAAAGTTTTTGTTTGTGGATGTTATTTTTGTTTGTTTGGTTTTTTTTTGTAGGATTTTGTTTTTGTGTGTGTGTGCGTATTTTTTTTTTTTAATTTTTTTTTTTTTTGAGAGGTGGGGAGGCAGCTCTTTAATATTCTCCTTTAAACATTCAAAGCCAACTTTGAATGGAGTGGGATGCCAGGTAGATGTGCTGAGCAATATATGGGAGATTCACCTGCAGCCACCTGTCCACCAGCACATTATCTCATCTTTGGGTCCCCCTGTCCCAATCTCACTTATGACTTTGCTGAGAATTCCAGGATTGCCCAAGACCTATGTTTACATATTTGCAAATCAGTGTTGCAATGTAGTACCTGCTTCACAAGGAAGTTACGAGCTTCTATTAATTACTATAATGTACTTCAAGACAGTCAAATAAAGGATGCCAGGCAAGAGTATGATATCCTTCCCTTTCCTAGCTGGCACATTTTACCCGTTTAATTTTAATCTCTCTTAGCCCTTGGGCTACAGTTTATTGCTCTGTCTCTAAATTGAGGCAAAAAACCTCTTTGCAAATATATTTCTACTAGCAAAGCTGAGTCAGTGTCAAAGTTTTGAGCGTAAACTACAGGAATTCAAACATGCCAAACTGACAGTAACACAAAAACTCAGTTGCCTCAACTCTGCTGCAAAAACTCTTTACGGAGCTCACTAAAAGATGACAAAGTGCTTGAAGGTCAACAATTGCTTTTGTGCCATATGGGCTGAAGGCTGAGCATCCCTGTGAACACTTGCAGAGATTTGGGGGTGGGGACAGGTGCAGGTGCAGGCTGTAGTGAGAAAAAACCCAGCAGTAAAGGAAAGCTTGAATTACATGCTGGCCTTGGTGAAGCAAACTACTAATTAACTGAAATTAGCTGAGTTTAAAAATCATGAACTTGTTGGAAGTGAAACCAGATAATGCAGTCCTGTCTATCAGTCATACAAAAACAAGGTGTTCATTTTGAGAAGAAAAAGAACAACTGCAAAGAAATTTCACTTGAAAGCCACGATGTTCTGAATAAATAATTTGTATGACCATACATAGAAGGATGACACAAATCATGCAACACATATATTATACAACTATATACACTAAAAATAAAGTTGAAGTAACTGCTAGAAAGATTGCCATGGACATAGGAAAGGGTTACATAATTATTATGTACTGAAGATGATAATCCAGCCACATAACTTTTGTCTTCCAGCACTTAACAAATTATTGTCATTACAAGTTCAAACACTGTAGTAGTTCTAGCACACTTGCTGCTATCTTACATGTGGCTGGATATCTAGGACAGGAAAAGCTCTAAATTCTGCAAGCTGCAAAGAAGATTGAATTATCCACACGGGAATTCTCCTGTGTAGCTGTATCACACCCTTGTTCCCATGTTTTTTTTGCTTTCTGCAACCCCCATTAGAAAATTAGTGCTCTCTTATTTCAGTGAGTTATTTCACTTTCCAGGTTTCATAAAATCCCTCCAGTCTCAAGGAGAGCATTTAAAAATGTGCAACAAACCCTACTGTGGTGGAACGCAGAAAGCGCTTTTGATGGTCCGGAGACTCTGAGGACAATCTCAGCCCTCACTGATGTTTATTCACTGACATGGTGCTCCTTTCAGCAGACCAAAACAAAGGACTTCAAGCTTCAGTTTACCAAAAAGATATGCAGTCTGCTAGTCCCAGCAAAGGATACCATGCTAGCAGTAGTGAAACCTATGTAGGAACTCTCCCTGTTTAAATTCTCCTCTGCAGCAAAATTCCACATTAGGGTCATCCCACTAAAGTAAAAGATTCTTTCCTAACTGCCACCAGGTTGACTCATACTAAATAATGGTATTGGATTCAGTGGTATAATTCCTGACTTCCTCTGCTGTGAGAATGAAATAAGTTACAACATGCTTTTTACTAGAATTCAATGGACAGCTAAGCTCCATGGTTGCCATCAGAACCCATACATTTTTAGCCTTTGCAGTGCTTACTAACATGGTTTTTACTAAGCAAGCTGTGGTCTTTTCTCCTGAAATAATAAATAATATATTTAATGCATATTGTCTACTGCCCTCACACTTCAATTTTTTTGCTGTTTTTCTCTTTGCCTAATGAATTGAAAAGCCTGATTTAAAAATGGCTAAGGAGAACAGGTAAGTTCAAGTTTGAAGAATTCTTGTTTTCAAAAGTCGCACTCATGAAGGTCGTGGCATTTCCGACATCAAAGAACTTTCAGAATACCTTAATTTCACCTTTTTTTTTTTTTTTCTGACAGGATTTGTATTTCATTCTTTGCTCCTTAAAAAGCTCAGTTTTCCAGTTACAAGGCTCCTTTCCCTTTTTTCACTCACATTTGTTGACTCAACTTGTGATGAATAATCAACATGTTAAAACAAGCTGATAAATCTGAGTTTCCATAGATCCCAGCACTGTGACTAGAGACCTGTTTGAGCCTATGTGGTACTTTTGTTTATTTGACGATTATAAAAAGTTGTGCAGATGAAATAAGGGGAAAAGCATATGCCTTCACCTTTTAGCAAGAAGCTCTTTTGAAGGCAATTAAGGTGACGACAGGTTTGAAAGAGTGCCAGCTGCAACTGGCTCAACTTTAGAATATGAGAAGGTGTGCTTCTTATTTTTTTCTGGCCAGACCTGAGCAACTGTATCCTGGATACACTCCTTGTTAATGTACTGAAACAACCCTTGTCACTAGGGATTCCAGCTGGACTGTTTCTGGGATCCACTTGCAAGCTGAACTTGGGACATCAAAGGTGATCGGACTCTTCCAGATTTTCTCATCCTCCATTTCTCTTTCCATTTTGAGAATTTGTTTTCAGTTGAAGGATTACCTCCATCTCTGCTTTCACCTTTGTTCGTCATTAAAATGAACAGAAGAAACTGCAAGCTATGTACATACCAGAGTTAGTATAAAAACGTTTAAACTACTACAGGCTTTCCAAACCAGGAAGTAGCATATACTGCTCTTAGATACACACAACTGATGTGTGCACTGGTACTTCTTCTGAATTCCAGCTTTCAGAGCAGCAGAGAAGGCAGCCTTGATCCAGATGTGAGAAGAGATGGATCTGCATCAGAGGCAGTTCTGTCTGCTGCCAGTTCAGAGGTCTGAGAGCACAGACAGGGAGTAATGAAGGGCACCCCTGCTGTTTCATCCCCAGATAAATCTACATGTTCAGAACAGTCTGCCAAGAACCTGGAACAAAATCACAGTTAGTGAGAGTTTTTCCACTGACCTCACAAGAACAAGTATTGGTGTCTTGCTGGGAGGCTCACACTCATACTGACGCGACCAGGAAAGCACCCATTTTTCCTTAAGATGAAGAACAGCAAAGCACCAATTCTTTTAAGATGAGGATATGATGATGGATATTTCTGCCTATTTTGTACATAAAGTCCATAACAAAAGCTGAAAAAGATGCAAGTTTAGCAGCTAATCATGTAGTTAGATCTACAGATGTTTGGTTCCACTGACACTTATTCCCAAGCACACACCATAGCTAACATTTTCTGTTGCTGCAAGAATAGGCATCATTAAAAACCATTTAACTATCAAAACAGCTCTGGTAGTGATGATTATTTTTGTATTAGCAGGTTAATTATCAAATTATTTTCAATGATACAGAAAAATGAACACAAGTATTTTCCTTCAATGTAAGGGTAAATTTTTGGTTTAGTGGTAGCTGCTGGTGTTGGGAAAAATTAAGAACAAGCTGCAACTGGAACTCCGGCTGAAATCCTGAACCCCATCCACATTGTGTTCACATTTGCTTCATTTCTATGCTGGGCTTATTATTTTCAAAGCAAGTGTGTTTATTAATACGATGTAGGGATCAGCAAATAAATTATCTTCTTCTCAGGGATCTCCTAAACTCAGAGGATTCAGGTTTTCCTCAAAGACTGATTCTACAATGGCTCAAAGAGCCTGAAGATCAGACCTCTTAAGATGTTATCACATACTAGAAGACAAGGGCAAATAATCAAGAGGTAAAGAGTCAAAATTTAAGCAAAAAATAGAAGAAGGAGAAGGCATCACTGCAATTAAGATGTAGAGAGAAACGCAGTTGAAGTTACAGAGGGAAAAGGAGAAGGCTTGAAGTATGAAACCTTCAGAGGAAGAAAGGATTTGGTTGAACTGCAGTAAATATTAGAAGCTTGTACTGAGATACTGAGAAAAGTCAAGACAATTGAAGAAAGATGTAAATTCAAAGGTAATTCTTAAAACATACTAATCTTCCAAAGCATGCAGAGTTAAGACTCCTTCAGAATAAGATCATTCATGCAGGGGTCAAGGCAGTTTAATTAAAACCTAGTTGTACATAATGAGTCTTACCTATCTGTGTCCTGGAGAATAAGCACATGGTGACATACAGAAATGGAGATATAAGAAAATAAGACACAGAGGAAATAAGAGACCTGAAAATATAAGAGACGTGAAAAGTCTGTTTGGCAAAATAATGGTGAGACTCCATCCTAGCCAATGAGATCCTCATCTTCTGACAACCTGTACCCAGTTTCTCCAAAACTTGCATATGCATTGCTGGTAAATTGTAAAGGTTTGTTCTGCAGGTTCAGGAAGAGATTACATCCTAGAAGGTTCCTGTGGATGTGAAGATCACATAGCCTGCTGTGACTAATCAGCTGGATATCCTGTGCATTACTACAGGAAATAATGAAAAGCAGCAGAGGCATTTCAAGTAAGAGCACAGGATATTTCACCTCCCCTGTTCCTGTTATTTTTAAAATTTAGCTTAGAAGGTAAGAGCACAGAACTTTGACACAAAATGAACTGTTCCTTCACACACAAACCCGCTTCCCATCTCAATCCTGCCAGCAGAAATTTGCAAGTACCACAAATTCCTTTCCAGCTACCCATGTGACACCTGGACACACAAGTTGTTTGTTTCTCTTGCTCCTTTCAGACAAAATTTTTGTGATTTTTTTTTGTACTGTAAACTACAAGACCTCACTGAACAAATAAAACAAAAGTTCCTTCTCTCAAGCAACTTGTGGAATTCTCCGATAAGGATATGGCCAGTACAAACAACTGCCTGACGTGGGGTAACTCTTTCCACCATTTCCAGCCAGTCATGTCTGGAGTCTCTATTTACCCTGATAGAAGACGGCTCCAGAACTATCAGCAGAGAATTCAGTCCTGTGGAGTGCAGGTGTTGTACTCCACAAGGCATGCAAGAATGCTGAAGTCTACTGTAATTAGTTTCCAAATTCAGTCTGGCAGTTTAGTATGACTTATGTGCAATAAGTAATGAAAATAAAAAATGTGTCCTAAAATTAAAGAGAGTTGAAAATGAAAACAAAGCTAAGAAATATTTCCTTATCCCTTCTTGTTTCACAATGAAGAACTATTTCTGCTTTTGAACTACAAATCATCAACAGCACTTTTTTGTCCAGCTCATAGAGGTTTTTTGGTTCAGCCCCTTTCAGCATTGTCATCTGGGCTCTGAGGGTAAACTGGACACAGATCTCTGCAGCTGAGCTGCAACGAGATTATTTTCAGAAAGAGAACTGTCTGATGTTGGCACAGAGCTGCCAGGTTGTGTCCTTAACGATTGCTTCCCAAAACACCACAGTATGGGAAATAAAGCAGGGAGAGAGGCTGTGAACAATGCCTCTTTGTGTCCTACCGATTTCCAGGAATAGCACGGCCGGCCCCAGGCTGTGACACTGTTTTCACACACCTCTCCCCAGCACATCCCTGAGCCAGGCTTTCATAACCAAGGGCTGCTCTAAGGGGCCGTCACGCCACGTGCCAGGTTCCTGCGGGCTTCTGCCACTCTCGGGAATCTTACAGGCTATTATGAGCAATGGGAACATTCTTCTAGAGAGTCTGCAGTCAAGGTCTATAGCTTCCCCTGCTCCTTTCAAATCTTGAAAATTACAGTATTGTTACTTCTCTAAGGAAGGAGTTTCAGAGCACTGAAAATCAGCTTTGTGAGACTGGGTTGAATAATACCTTCTAACCACTCTGAATTCCAGCAGGGAATTAATTCCCACTAACTGACTTTATTTCGTAAGTGTTCATACACTACAATGGTTGGCTGCAAAAATGATTTCTACAGGAACTGAAGAGGTAAGTTTTTTTCAATGACAAGTAATTATCAAATATTTGGTTTTCTTGTAATGAACAGAAATACCATTTAGCATCATATTAATATACCTACTTTATCTGGAGACTGTATCTTGTATGTTGAAAAAGTGCAAAATCTTAATAAATAAATCTATCTGATTAATTTCTGAACATTATCAGGAAATACCTATGTTTATGGTTTTTATAGTCCTTTTCAACTTCTCTACAGAAATACTCTGGTCAATGAGTTAATTTCCTGAAATATTCCATAGGACCAACAAGCACGGCTTTGTGTGAGCTTCATATATAATGTAAAACAACAGTGAGCCTACATCAAACAAGGGAGTGAGTGTATTAGAAGACTCTGAATAGCAATTTTTAGACTCTGGCAGAGCCTTGTGCTGACAGATCCACAAAGGTTCTGCACAAAATCTCCAAGTGACTACTGGTAAAGCTCTGCACACTGAGCTGTGATGATGCTCCTCCTATTCCTGCACTCTAATGCCTACATGCAGTGGGGCAAAAATACTTTTCCTTGTCAGCTTGCACTACAGGAGCACCTTGCTGCAGTGGGCACGGGGCTGCTGCAAGTTCATTCACCAGACAAATTTACTACACTAATTCCCAGCTCTTCAGCAGTTTGTTTTAGTGGTGTCATAGCTAGATTGCTATTTTTTTTTTTTAAGGGTAACCTGCAGATGATACTTCTTTTCCCAGTGATAGGCTGACCACTGATGACAAATTTCTTGTAAAAATTTCAAGCATCTAACTGCAATGTCACCTGTCTCATATTCTATATGAGCGGTAAAAAACAATTTCGTGAGCGTCATGGTGTTCCCAATTTCCTTCTTGTGCTGCCCTAGCACCCCAGAATTTTTAAAGTTATTCTAAGAGTTTCTTCTCAGAAGTACAGACTCACAAAAAGACTCCTTGAACTTAAGACGCTTTTTCTTGGTTTATTTTTCCTTTAAATATGCAAAGCAGATGCAGATGTCTGCTTGCATTTTTCAACCATCTGCTTTAATAACTAGCTACAGGATGGACTCTACACTGACCTTGTTTTCCAGTCCCTGAGTATATGGATAAAGCTGTTTAAAACATGATTTAAATCCAACGACTGACTTGTAAAAAGCAGGCCTGGAGTCTGAAGGCGCACTATTAGTTTCACACACTGTCTGCTCAAAGGGAATGTCTCCTTTTTTACATACCTGACAATGAGTGAACAGTAACATCAAAGTTTATAAACTCTTTATTTCTTTATTCACCAAGTGATCTTTTGTTTTAAGAGGCAGTTGACAAAGACATACACTTTTTTGAAGACAACCGAAGAATCACTAGAAGATTACTTGCCAGCTAATACAATGGATATTTATATCTTTAAAGAAAAGTTCTCCTGTGTGCCAGTTTTGCTAACCTGTACAATTTTTTATCACAAGGCTATATAACATTGGGTATTTTCTTTGATGGTCTGGCTTCTGAAATGAAGATATTAAATTAATTTTTCAGGAGTAAGAGAACTCTTTGGTCCCTTGGGACATGTTGCAAGCTTCCCTATTTCATCATTTTGAATATCTGATCAGGAAAGCTTGGTAACACCATGTCTCTTCACATTTCCAGAGACTCCAGAAAAACAACACTCCTATGAATGTTACAAAAGACTTTGTGACGTATTTTATCACCACTCATCAGAGACCCAGGTTAAGGAATTCAAACCACTGATAGAAACGAGCTTTCTGAGTACCACTTCTTGCAGACAGAAGTGAGCTTGTTCTGGCCTGGAGCAGAGTTCAGTGCAACCCAGCAGAGCCCATAGAGGGGTGGAGAGGGTTGGGGTGCCAGCACCAGATGGTCTGATTCCACCTGATGCCAGTGATTTGTGGGGATTTTGCATCAACAGAAGTTGCAGAATCCATTTAGAGAAAAGACCGTTGGTGCCTATCCTTGTAAGCAAAAAGTACAGGTCTGTGTAGCCTGCCCTGCCCTTCGAAAGCATCCTGCACCTTAAGTGCCATCAGGACTCCTTGAATATTCAGCAGTTCTGAAAGTCATGACACCTTCCTTAAGCCTCCACAAGTGGAAATTAAGCTAAACCATAAGAGCAAACCCCTGGAGAAAATAAACCCCTTTATTCGTAAGAGAGGAAAAATTATCAAACACATCTCCAGTATGACATTCCCTTCAGCATTAACCTTTATTATTGAACAAAATAATAAAATCTACAGCTCCCTAGTATTTCCATTAAGAATACAGAGCAAGTAATTAATAGTGAACCTCTCCACATCCCTATATAGAAAAGAATATTTTTCTCTGTTTTGAAATAACTGGACAATATTTTTAGTGGTCAGCACCAAGCCATGATCACTGGAGAGATCAGAATCAAAATAACTCTAGGCACAGTACCTTCTCTGCCCGTCGAGTTTTCCCATGTACAGGTAGAAAATATGTCTCAGATAACTAACACACATTCCTCTTCTGCATAGTTGCACAAAGAAAAATTATTTAGCCATAGTTCCATTTTACTTTACAAAGCCTAGATCAGTCCTCATACACACTGAATATTAATGAACTACCAAGAAATAGAAAGCTCATCCTATAGAGCATACACATACCCTTCAACACCTTTCACAGATTTTAATGTCTTCAGATTTTCATAATCTCAATGCAATTTATTCCTAATGCCAATTTCTGAATTTGCAACTTCCTCACAGGGAAGACACAAAGGTAAGTACCACTTGTTTCCATCTAATCTCTGCAAATGCACCATCGAGCCTGATGGTTGCCACAAACTCAGCAACACTTGCGAGGATTGGCAAAAGGTTAAAAATGGATCTACTCCCTCAGGTATTACCGGATACTGCTAGACCTGCAGCCGTTTAATCCTTAGTCTTGAAATTAGCATCATGAGGTTAACTGTGGGAAGTCAGTCATTACTAATGCTATAGGGAATGTCCATGGAAATTACTGTGTTACCAAGGTGGCTGATGGGTACTTCAAATTTCCCTTTATTATTTGTTGCCTGTTTCCAGCAAAGAGCTAGAGTAGTAACACTGTATTTTTTTCATTCCGTCTGCATACAGAACTCCACCAGTAAATCTTTAGCTGAACAGCAGACAAAGGCACATGTCCAAATTTCTATATACCATCAGAACACTGGAATGGAGATACTGGCCATTATGACCAGAAGTTCACGTACCTTGCCATCCCATCTTTAGCAACAATCATGAACAAGCCTCCAGAAAAGAGCCAAGAACAGAAGCATTACTGAATGCTTGTAGCACTTCACAAATTTAAACTGTCTTATGGCTTTGTGCCATTTTCTACATATTTTTGTGAATATACAAATTTAGTGCTTTAGCTACCTCACGTCTGTCTACAGAGGTGGATAAAGAAGGGAAGAAAGGAAAAATCTGTAACTAATTAAAAATTCTAAACCTCAAAATGACCCAGTCTGAGGGTTTTTTTTATGCACATTAATGCTATACTTCTGGTACCTATGTAAGTCACATGGCTAGGAGGCAAACAGCATATTTCTCCTAGGAGGTACGGAAATCTCTGTCTCTGCATACTGCAGAGCACTGATGCTTGATAGGGAGCAGTGAGTGAGCAGATACAAATCACCTGGGGGTCCAGCCATCTGCCTCTCACCCTACCAGATCAGAGGATCTCAGCTTCAAACCTATTTCCTGCCTCAGCAAAAAAAATATGTTTTACCCTTGGCAAATGCACATCCAGGTGGGACACTCTTAATTTGCTGGGTAAAAAGTCAACCTTCCTATCCCAGAATGGGTTGTTTGTTTGTTTGTTTGGGGGTTTTCTCCTGTAAGAAAATGCCATCCGCCCAAACTATTCAAAAAGGCTGAAATTGCCAAAAGTAATCTTGGAGAAGAATTAGGAAGTAGATGTAAGGTGGTAATAAATGTTATTTAACTTCTGACTGTCATTCATCATAGATGTCACTGAGCACATGTGGCATACAAAAAAAACATTAAAAAAGGCCCTTCCCACGTGGCTTTTTTTTTTTTTTTTTCTTTTTCTGAATTGTAAGTTTGGTCTGGGTTAAGTTTTACTTTTTTCTTTTTTTCCCCCTTTTTAATTTTTTTAAAATTATATTGCATTATCTGGCTTAGAAGGAACAAAACAGTATTTTACAAACTTTATTTCAATGTTGATAAAACATAATACAAACTCAGCAATTGCTTACCATATCTCTTCCCTCAAGACCACCCTGAAATCCTAAACAAGTCAAAAGGGCCATACTGAGAATAAATATCAAAGACATTGCCAAATACGCCTTTCTATTTAATTAGCAGCCAAGCTCATTAGCAGAAGAGCTGTATAGGAGAGTTTGCCTGCAGCCCTTGCTGACATCAAGGACTGCAGAGAAGTAGGTTGCAGTCACAGATGCAGAAAGCCAGCCAGTGCTGGCAGCAACAGCAGTAGATGGCAGAGCTGGGGACAGGGATGTCTGTCCTCTGATGCAGGTGTAACTCTGCAGCACACTCTGATGAAAAGTGAGATTTGGCGTCTTTGGGGGGCACCCAAGCAATGGATTCACCAGCATAGAGCTCAAGTGGCAGAGCACACCCCTGTTCCCCAGGTGGGAACATTTTCTGCATGCGGGAGGAATGGGTGGGAAAGACAGCCCTTGTCTACAGCGTGCGGATGCTTGTCTTGTCCCACAGAGCACCACACGGTGAATAAACCAACACAGTCACGAGTGGTAAACAAACACTACCATCAGAAAACATATGCAATATCTGTGTGTGTGGGAGGGGATGACTGTCTGCACCTAGTCTGCACGGTGAAAGGGAATAGCTCACAATGCAGCCTCGGCAGCCTGCTTCTGGGTCAAACAGCCTGTCACTGAGCAGCACCATTTTTTACTTGGCTAGATTTTAGTACTTTTTCAGCACAAAGCAGCAAATACTCACAGAGTGCTCCAGGAACTGCAAAGACTATTTGTCTGAACTAAAGGCAGTTCATTGCAGCCTCTCCAAGAAGAGCGTGTCCACGTTATTATTGCTGGGCTGTTGTTGAGGACATCTTAGCTCAAAATACCAATGAAATCTTCATTTACAACAATTTGAGGATTTCTTCAACCCTTTTCTATTGAGAAAATAAAATCTGGGGGACTTGTGTAGTCACAGCTGTTACTAATCAAATTTATTTAAGAGAGTAATGTGAAACAGCATGTTTGCGCAAGTTCATAATCACAGCAGAATTAAATCATTTTTACAGAGCATTTATTTGAAACGTTCTGTACACAAACTTTGAATATGGCAGAGAATATTTCCCTTGCAGTTTAGGTTTGATTCCATTCCTGGAAACCACTATAAAACCCCTGCTCACTTGTGGTAGGGCTATTTATTTATGCTCAGTTTTAGTTTTAAGACCTGTGACAAACACCAGATTGCTCACATTCGTCACGACACAGGCAGAGTCACTACACATCCTGCCCTGCCTCCTGGTACTACCCTGCCAGCATAACACACTCCTGGCTCACTCTGGAGCAGCCTGCTCAGCAGGTTTCCCCTCTGTAGGCATCCAGGTCTGGAGCTGGAAAAGGGGCTTTGAACTTCGCATGCCTCCTGGCCCATCTGCAGTTACAGCCACAGTGTCACAGTCACTTCTTAAAATGATGATCCTTGCATCAGTCTTACTCTTCCCTTACTGCAAAGATCAGCCCTGTACTGGTTGTCTGTACAAAGACAAGTCCTGATCATCTTGGCAAGAATTTTGGATCCAGCAGAGACCTGGAGGCCTCCTGCTTCCAGAGCCACTAGTTTCTCCCTTTCCCTTCCCCACCCACAAATCCCCTCTTTTAAAAAAACACATGCTGCTAATTTTTAAAGGGGTATAATATATCAAAATCTAACTTTTAGGGCTTTTAGCCTCAGTGTTCACCAGACTTTTTCTTCTCCAGTAAGTCTACTAACTGTTTTCCTGAACCGTGTCAGGTGCAGGGACTTTTTTAAAGGAAGCTTTACTAGTTCAGTGGAAACTGGACAAAAGCCATGAACTTGTTCCAGGCAGCTGACCAGCCAGCTGCAACAGGTGATGCCAATGCCCTTTCCTCATGGCTGAAACATGCCAACTCACCACAGGCCTGGCAAGAGGATCACACAGCCCGTTAGCAACTTCCCTTGAAACACACATATTTGTAAAGCCTCCTTCCACCTCTTTGCCCAAGCCTTAGTACAACTAAGTTGCTTACTGTCCTTGTTTTTAATGTCTCTTATCTCTGCATTGCTGTGTGTCAACCTTTTTTCCCCACAGAAAAAAAATCACTTCTCCAAGCCAATCTCTCAAAATCCTTGGCAGTGATGGAAAACCTTCTTTACCGATAGCTTGTGAGAGAAGTTGGAGTCTCATGAGGTTTCTGAGGGCAAGGAGAAACATGTGGGGATGGAGAAGAATCACATCCGGGTTTTTTTGCTCCCCCACCCACCAAATTGTATGTGAACGGCAGAGAAATCAGGCAGAGACAAATGATGTCACTTCATCTCCCATGTGCCATCTGTTTTTTCCACTCCAAGCTTCCATATACTTTAGATGGTGACAGCACATCAGAAAGGAATCATGCCACAGCATGCTGCTGTTTTGTAAGGCAGAGAGCATTTCCACCCTGCCCTCCTCTCCTCTATTTCGGCACTTCAGCTATTCCTCTGTACCAGCCCTGACTATACACCTACACCTACTCCCTTAATCCACCTCTTTCGAGAAATCTTCCACATCTCAGCATTGACCTTACAGCTACTTTCCTTGCCTCCTATAACCATTTTTTCCTTAAAAGTTACTCTAACATATCTGTGTTTGTCCCATGACTTGTGGGGGAAGTTGGGAGCTAGCAAGAGCAGTATGGCACCACAGCTGCATCCACTCATAATTTCAAGGTTTTTGGGCTTCTTGTTGACTTAGTCTTTATGTTATTTTTTCAAAGACAGTATTTTTGAGAGATTACACACAACAAAAGCACTGATATGACTCCATAAATTCAACTTCAACTTAATTAGCTGGAAGCATCTGTAAGAAACAACTTTCTCATTATTAAAATACTTTGAAGATTCAGTCAAAAAAAAAAAAAAAAGTGGTCAAGATAAAGTGGTATCTCAACTGGGACCATCTTAGTGGTTTTATTATGGAGGAAAAAAATCCGCAAATTATTCATTGCTTGCAATTTCTCTTGCAAGCTCAGAGAGCAGGCATTAACCTGACACATAAACTTTTACAAATATTATTAGCACTTCAAAGACACCACAAATATTGAAGTAGATAAATTCTCTATTACTTATTCTCCTCCGATATATCCTTAAGCAGGACAACACAGGTTGTCATCTTCTGCCTGCTGAGTTATGGCTGATAATATGCATTAGGTATGATGTATTCGGTTCAAGGAAAGGGCTTCATTTTAACTGACAAAAAGTGAGAATTTTTCCTGCAATTAAGGGAGACATCTTGTCCTTAATTTTCTATTTAGACCTGTAGGTTCCAGAAATATGTTTCATCTTTTTGTATTCCACACTATAACATAAAGTTGCAATGGAGTTTTAAGCAGGGAATAACAGCAGTGACTCTACGACATCCTAATATTTTCTAAGTCTACAACATGGCCAAAGACACTGACTCTGTTTCACACTGTTTAACCTGTTGATGTCAATGGAAATACCCTCTATATTCTTGGGAAGTCACAGTTTCCATTATGAGTGTGTTATAACATTTTACGGACCATTCCACTTATTTCTTAAAAGAGAACCAGTCTAACTAGTTAGTATGAGCCACCTAGTCACTCGGTGGCACTTGTGTTTCCTTCTAGCTGGTTTCACCACACTGTTGCAGAAAGCACTTTTCCTTCTCTCAATCAGCAAGACCTAAGCTGGAGGTGGCAGTGGGTCGTCTATGGAGCTAGGGCTGCTAAGGCACCACTCTCAGAAGGATGGCTTGGTGCTACAACATATCCTTCGTGTCTTGTGTTTGTTGTCCCAAAAATCCCACCCACTCTCCAACCTCCCTACTTCCCAGGCTATTCAGTGAATATTAAGATGGTCATGGGACAGATAGCTTGAGCCTGTGGTTTGCACTGAGACAAACTGGCTTCCAGACTTGTCTTCTTCACACCTGAAGTTATGAGCCTGCACAAAGTAGAGATCTAAATAAACGAATGCCTGGTCTGCAAAGTTTGGTTTACCATAAGGTAACAAGTGTGAGTGAAGAAATCAGGAAACATCTTTAGTTGTAGATACATTTCCATGCATCACCAATGCATTTCCTGCACAACATCTTCATGATGTACCCAGGAAGAGAAAGTTAAGAGCATTTTATAATTCATTTGGCACATCTGATTTATTTGTGTATACATATGAGTTGTATCTGTAAAATGTCTCTAGACATTTTAGTCATGACACATTGAGATACGAAAAGCTTGCTAGTTTTTTAAAAAAAGTGAGACCTGATCAGATGAGACTGAAGAACTAAGAGCTTTCTTTGTGAACACATCGCCTTCCTTTTACACACAATGCCTGCTGCTTGACAGCAGCTTTCTACTCAAGGTTCTGCCTAAAAACGCCTGCGGGCTTGCAGAT
Organism: Coloeus monedula; assembly: GCF_965178545.1. Classification (NCBI taxonomy): domain Eukaryota; kingdom Metazoa; phylum Chordata; class Aves; order Passeriformes; family Corvidae; genus Coloeus; species Coloeus monedula. The sequence continues at coordinate 15,128,880 of NC_138822.1, read as the reverse complement.
CTAGGACTTGAGGCATGGATTGAGTGGTGGACAAAGGTGTGAACTGGGGTCAGAAGCAAGCATCTGTCCATAGGGCAATCGCAGGATGCAAATACAAACATGCCACATTTTCAGAAAGGTTCTCTCCAGATACAAATCCCCTGTACCCTGGCAAAATAGATTTGGGGAGGGACACAGCAGACACACACAAGTTTAAAGCCACAAGAGGTCTAAAATCAACATGTGTGACCACAGGCATCCTGATCAGCCAGCTGTGTCCTTCTTCTGATTTCTCAGCCTGTGCGGACCTGAAATCAGCAGGACAGGGAGCAGAATTACACACGTGTATTTTGCTTTGAAGTAAAAAAACTACCGACTAGCTAAATAAACAAACAAAACCCCAAAACATGCTAACCTCTGCAAGTCCTTTTTGTTAAGACTTGAACACCTGGGTTTGAGTCCTTAATGCATAAATAACTCTTAGATGCCTAAATAAAAAACCTTTCAAAATCTGCATTTTACTCTCTCTGGATTCATAATGACTATGGTTAAGAAAATGAAGACTGAAAGATGTTATGTCTCAAGCAAGACATAAATTAAATGGTTTGAAATAAGCCCTGAGTTCTCATGGGACTGACCTGAGGTAAAATTTCCTATCCAAATGCACAGTATTTCTCAAGAAAAAAAATAATAAAAAAAATAACTGGAAAATTGAAAGTTAAAATGACCTTTGATTTGTGGATCAAGCCAATTTTTAGCTGATTTTAAAATCACTTTTAAAATAATAACTTGAAATACTATTTATTTTTTTCTAAACACTGGGACAACATACAGCTGCTGCAGTCTCTTTCTCTGCATCTTGCAAAAACTTTAGATAATTCTGGAAGCTCTTTAAACATGAGAGAATATTTAAATACTCTTTTGAGCTACAGAAAATATACTTCATATGAACAAGGGGATGTGGTCGAATTACTGCCAGAAATTACTAAATGGCTTGCAGCAATATCTATGCTTCTGTTTGAAGAGGAGAAAAAAAATGTTTAAAGTACATGGAATTCTCTCCTCTCCTCTCCTCTCCTCTCCTCTCCTCTCCTCTCCTCTCCTCTCCTCTCCTCTCCTCTCCTCTCCTCTCCTCTCCTCTCCTCTCCTCTCCTCTCCTCTCCTCTCCTCTCCTCTCCTCTCCTCTCCTCTCCTCTCCTCTCCTCTCCTCTCCTCTCCTCTCCTCTCCTCTCCTCTCCTCTCCTCTCCTCTCCTCTCCTCTCCTCTCCTCTCCTCTCCTCTCCTCTCCTCTCCTCTCCTCTCCTCTCCTCTCCTCTCCTCTCCTCCCCCAACTAATTTTCCTTAACCTAATCTGTGCTTTTAGCCTCCCTTCCCTACGAGTATTGAACAATAAAGCAGTAACAGAAAAGAAGCCCCAGATAGAACAAGTGAATGTTAATCTGGCACAGCCATTGTTTCTGCTCAGTGCAAATTGTATTATTTTGTGTTCAATTGCTTGCATTTGTATATTTTGACTGTCTTATCTATGCTGTAGGGCTGAGCAAAGTGGCACACCCACTGAAACCAAACACGAATTTATTTTCTGTAAAAGCAGGGCTGAGACATGAAAGCTGTGAAGGAATCTTGTTAGCAATTCTCTGTGTAGGCAGCATGTTTCACTTTAATCATATGCATTACAGCTTCTACCCATCGCTTCAAATTCACTCCTAGAGCTTTTCTGCACATCAGTTTGGCTAACCCACTTTCTGATGTTGCCTCTGTATAAGAAAGCTGAAAACTATACTCCTTTTTACACCGCAAACAAAACAGCAAGACAACGCACACGCACGCACACACAGAGGCAAAATCAGTGCCTTTGAAGTGCACGGCTCATGCCTATCATTCCCTGGTTCTGCTCCATGTTTTCCGCTACTCCGTTGTCTCCCGGACGGCTGAGGCGCCTGCACGGAGCTCTTCAAACACAAGAGGGCAGGCGACACGCGAAGGAAAGCGCGGCGCATCGCAAACAGCCGACCTTGAACAGGCTCTCGGCAAACTTCAGAAATTAGACAAGCGCTTCTCACATCCAGCATAACAATGTATGTGACCCAGCTCTTCTTCTGTTTCTCCAGTCATTACGCTATTAGTTACAGCTGTACTCCTGCATTACAAACTGTGTCAAAAAGCGAATGTTCTTACTCTCTTGAAACCTGCAGCAATTTCTAAGGCCACTCTGTAACAGGAAGAAAAGTTACTTTCCTTCTTTCCGAGTCTTGACGTGCAGCCTAGTGAAAATGCGACAGATTCTCTCTCAGTGTGTTCCACCCGCTGAAATATTTAAGGCTCTCCCCACCATAAATGTATTTCGGTAAATGTGTTCGTTCTTACACAACCCTGCTATTTAAATGTGGGTAGTTGTTAGAGCAGGCTGTCATACGACGACTGTCTAGAAGTAGGCAGTGCAGCTGCGAAGTAGCACACCAGCCCCCCTACTAACACGTTCTCTGCTGGTTTACTGTTGAAAAATTTCCAGTACTTGAATCTTTGAAGCTAAAATACCAATTCAATATACAGATTCTTGGCAGTCCCATGCCCTCTTGACAGTTTTGATATTTTTATTTATTATTATTGGTATTTTGAGCTTGTGAGTTAAGTTCCTAAGAAAAATAATCAGCAATTAATAACTCCTAATGAAGTCAGCAAGCTTTATGTCACCAATACGAACAACCCAGAGGTTAGCTCTTTTAGACAAACTCCATGCCTAGTAAAATAAGCATGGAGATACAATCTGAAGCAAAACTGTGCCCTCATTTTTCTGTTTGATGGTAATGGATCAAAAATTAGATCCTGCCCACCTGTATTTTTTAGTCTCCACCCAGCTCCTCTTCATTTATACAACATAAGCAATGTAATTGGTTCTGATGACATGTTCATGTAAACTAAGGACATTCATTGGAATAGACAGATCTGGAGCCTGGCACAAAGAAGGAGGTGAGGAGTAGTCCTTCTAAAAATGCAGTGGTTACACATCTGTGTAGATATTCTAGGTTTTGAGTTTTTTGACTGTGACAATGTGACAACAATGAATTCTTTTATCTGCTTCAATCTAAAACAGATTACTGACCATTTATGGAAAAAAAAATAAAAAAAGGTCTAATGAATTGATTTGATATTGAAAGTTAATTCAGTGCAAGGGTTCTCACATACCCGTTCTCTGACATCAGCAGACATTATATAGTCTACATTTTCCACCCCTTTGCAGAGCATCACCAGCATTTAGTTGTACCAACATGTTACCAGCAAGGTCCTGGCTGAATTGTCCCTCTTACATAAACAACACTTGAGTTGGGTGTTATGTCTTTGGTGGTTTGTTTGTTTGGTTGGTTTTTTTTTTGCAGCTGATGTTATCTCCAGGATTTCAGCTACACGAGAGAGATTATGACAAAGATTAACACAATCAAAAACAGTTACAAATGAAAAGGCGCATTGAAAAGCAATTAAAATTCAGGTGTCAGAAAACTTCCTCTAATCCACAGGCTGTCTTATATTTTCAAAGTTTTTCTCTGACAGGCACTTTAACACGTGTATGTAGTACTCTTAATAATGTTTTGACAAATAAAACCTGCACTTTCCTCACAGTCATCCAGTCACCAGCCTTCATGTCACACCTTCAGGCCATTAGCTCCAGGTTGGCTAAATCTGCCTTTTGGACTACATGTGTTGTTGAACAAGAACAGGATCTCTTTTGTTTTGTTTTTATCTTGGGAAAGGAAGTGTTCTGGCAGCATGTCTAGGTCTTACGCGTAGAACAGGATAAAGCAAAAAAGATGACACCACCCTGAAATATATGCATCTCGTGATAGAATTAATCAGTTTCTGAACATGATGAACTTCCCTGCAACAGAATTAAAAGGAAACACCTTGCAGATAATAATGAAAAAGTGTGGTAGCTAATGCAAAAATCTTTCCTTTTCCCAGAGCAGATCTTTAAGGATTTAGCTCTTAATTTCTTTTTAAAGAAGAACAAAATCCTATTCCAAATCAAGAATAATTTCACTGGGTGAAAAAAAAAGCATTCTAAAGCATCACTACAATAAAGTTTGTCTTCTTACTTCTTCATAAAACTTGACATAACTCTCCACTTAAAGTTCTTCCTAAAAACAAACAAAAAAACCCAACCAACCCAAACCCCAAAACAAAACAAAAATTCTGAACAATGCAAATCTAGAAAACGAAGTTCTACTGCACGGACACAGTTCTTAAAAGATATGTTACATAATCACCCTCATATAACAGACTACAGCAAATTTTAAAAAATCAATTTAACTATGATAGTTTCTGATTTAATATGGTTTGGATCAGTAAGTCGTAATTGGAAAAGCTGTACATTTGTAATTAATGAGTACAAATTATTCAGAAGTGGAATGGGTTGAATGCCATTAGAAGTTTATACACATGGTACCAAGTTCTGTTCATACAGAAAATTAAATTCCAAAGCTGATTTTAGTGCACGATGCCCTTTTTTCATTAGAGAGCTCTGATGAAAAGCCAGTAATATAAAGACTATTATGACTTCAGGTCATAACCCGAAGTTCAAGACTGCAGTTGAACAGCCTCTAATCCTCTCCATATAATAAAAACGGCATTTTTGAATCAAATACTAGGCTGCATTTAGCCATGCTCATGGCATGAAGTACCACTCGAGAAAGATAATCCCGCGGGATTCAGCCTCTGCTTTACCATCAGGCGGCAGACACCAGGCTGTGCCCTGCGTGCGGAGCATCTGTCAGAAAAGGCATGCCATCCCATCCTTTTCTTTGCTGTGGTGTTTTGGGACAGGATTCCCACGCAAACCCAGGCATGCAGGCTAGGGCTGCAGCTGCCCTCCATCATTCCTCCCCATCCACCCTCTCCAAAGCACCAGTGGAATGGGTGTGCTCCGCCTACACCCGCTGACCAGCTGCAGGCACTGGGGGAGCTTTGAGGCTGAACAGGGCACAGTTCTCTGCTCTCAGCTCTGTTCATAAACACACAGCCCAAGACAAGCATCAACCTTCCAGGAATGTTCAGGTGGTAAGATGCCATCGAACATGTGTGAGACTTGCAAAGGAAATGCTGTGACATTGCTTAAAAGACACAAACGCAACCATTACTTTCCCAGAAATTATTATTTTCTTTTCTTGATAAGATCAGTACATTTGATGCTAAAATTCAGCTGTTCGGGGATGCAGAAGAATCTTTATTATCAACCATAAATAAACTGAAAGAAAAATATTCCCAGGGAAGTGGCTGAGTCACCAACTCAGGTATTTAAAAGATACACAGAGGTATATAAAAGATGTGTAGATGTAGCATTTAGGTACCTGGTTTAGTGGTGGACTCAGCAGTGTTAGATTAAGGGTTGGACTCAATGATCTTCAAGGACCTTTCCAACCTAAATGATTTTGTCATTGTATACTGAACTCTAAATGAAGTAAGGGCTTGTTGATGGGTGTTGAGTAGAAATTCCTTTTAACCCTCCAACAGGAACCAGACTGGTCTTTTATACTGAGTACTGACTAATTACTCACTTCTCTGTTTTTTGGAGGCAAAAAATAAATAGCAAGCAAAAAACCACACCCCACCAGTGTTAAAGAAGGTACAATGTTCCTTATAGAACTGCTTAAATTAATTTCTGTGCCAGGGGATTCTACACCTAACCTGAAACTAAATGGAATATAATAAATTCTGAGGAAAAAAAAAGACAATGGAATTTATACATCTACAGGTTTTGACCCAAGATATTTCCTCACTGTTACAATTTTCTTACTCAATCACCACCTTCCTTCCAAAAGGAAACACAAAATTACAGGGGCATATTATTCTGTCAGTCTAATAGAGACATACACATTGTGATTTTACCAGCAAAAAGACTGGGATTAATTTTATGCAACATATGTGTATACAACACAGATCCAGAAGATTATAAACCAGAAAATTCCATAGAATGTGAAAGTATAAAATTACAAATACAGATTTAGTGTGCATCTACCACGAAATGAAACTTTAAAATTAATGTAAAAATTTTGGACTTTAATTTGTTAAATTCATAGAATTCCTGAGGATTACCTATTATAGGCACATGTTCTCAATCTGCTTGTTGATGTCACAAAGAAAATTGACAAGAATGGGTAGTAAAGTCCCAAGGTGAAGCTTTAAAACTAATCTTTGAGTGCAAACTAACCATCTGAAAGCAAAAAAAGTGGCTATTTTCCTGATTAATTCCAATGATACAGAATTCTTTGATCTCAACTACACATATTTTTAACATTATACTTTGATTTGAATAGTCAAGACTGGATTTTTTTTTTTGTAAACAAGATACATAGGAAGTTTATCTGTGCTAGACTCAAATTGCTTCCTTAGAACTGAAGGGATACCACATCATTCTGGAGACATTAAAATGCAAAAGAATCGGTATTTAAATATCTGATGAAACATGTGGTTACTATCACTCACACAGAAGTGAGGAAGATTTTTTTCTCAATGGGAAAAGATAAAGGAAACCATGATTTGCTTACTGAAATACATTTTCGCATTATTTTATATTATGCATAACAGACAAATCAATTAATATTGAGCATTACATTGACAAGTCAGTCTTCCAGCTACTTTCCTATCTGACATATACACTACTTTACCATTTTTCTCATTCATCAAAAAAGCTATTTCTAACTTCTCACAGCTCTGCATTTCTGAAAGTATGTATGTTTTAATGCTGGGTTTATGAAAAAGCATTGAAACATCATTGAAAAAATACTGCCAGTGCCAACATAGCACTAAAAGAGCTTGAGTTCTGTCTGAAAAAAATAATTTCCCATTTTCTACTTCGTAATTTGAGCTGTTCTGCAGCTAACAAAAAGGTTCTTATTGTCTTATTAAATTTAAGGTAGCAATAAACATTAACCCAATCTCAAACATGATATCATACCATATGTAGCTAGGTTGAAAGGGAATGTAAAACAAATTACCTGGACTGCTTAAGAAACCCTAAATGCCCTAATTTACCCAACCATTTATCAGAAAAACTAATGAAAAGCCTATTTTGTTCTTGCAATGGATAAAGGTAGCCATTAGTCTCTGAAGTGTAAGATTTTACCAGCAAGACAAAACAAAAGGCAAATCTTGGGAGTAAATATCAGCTGGACATTCACATAACGAGGTCCAGAGAGACATATCCAGAAGTTTCTGCTTTTAATCCAACTCTGAATAATATTGGATGTTGTTCTCTGTTCCTTCAGAGCTCTTCTCCTGCCAAAATAACTGCAAGGCTTGCAAGTCCGAATGTATCGTAAGCCTTTCCCAAGGCACCCCAACACTATCTGAGGCACTGAAACTATGGCAACCGAATAAGAAAGCAGCTTCCATGATTAATAGATGAAGATCCCAGCGACAGTGCCTTGCTAGGCCATAATTCAGGAATGCAGGAGAAATTAGCATAGAATCCATCTCAATCTACCAATAAAAAGTAGATTTTGAAAGGCATCAACAAAAACACATTTTTTTCTTGCAGAAAAAAAACCCCAACCCCACAAAAAAACCAAACAAAAAACCCCTATGGAACTATAAACTGTTCAAAATCTCATTAACATTTCAATGAATGGCTGCCTCAAGAGCAAGTAATGGATAAATGTTGACGAACAATGGTGAAGGAAGCAACATAGGAAATTTTCTATTCAACTATAAAAGCCATATGAGGAATACTCAATATATAGAACATCTGAGTGAAACTGAGCAGCCATAGATAGGAAAGTACCAATAATGTTTGCTGCAGTCAGGAATATAGTTGGATGCAGTTTTTCCCATTGTGTCCCAACACTCCCAGTTCCTGTGGGAGAGTACTTTTCCATCTGCTGGAGTGGAACACCTGACCATATCTATTATATACGCTACACATTTTCACTATTAGAAGATCCCTGAGTCTCTCAGGGTCATTGCAAAATCAATGACAGAAAGGAATACCCTTTCTTTCTAAGCACATAATGAAACTTCTGCTATTACTGCCAGTAAAAATACTAGTAGAGTGGTCTTCATTCAACAAGATGTTCTCAGACTGAGGTGCATAACAAAAATATTGTTTATTTATTTCCATTTTCATAATCATTAAGTTTTCACTGAAGGCAACTGGTTACAGAGATCATAAAAATATAAGAATGCTTTTTTTTTTTTTTTGGCCTGCCTCATGGCAGTGGTATAATGCTGCAGTCAAGGCATGGCTCTACCTGGGAAGGATGAGGGTGATGACACCAAAGGCCTCTCCTGAGGACAGCACCCACTCTGCCCTGTCACATAGGTGCAGCAATGCTGTGCATCTGCCCCTGGAAACTCTTTAGCTTCAGAACTGCAGACATATTGCAAAAGTGTACAGCTGTGGAAAGTTCCTCAGTAGCAGTTTTCCTCAGTAGCTAAAGAAAACCAAAACAACAAACCAAAATCCCACCACCAACAAAAATGGCATGGAGTAGTCCATGATCTATACATTTCAAGTATGTAATATAAATACTCATAGAAGTGCCTATTATTAACAATACTTTTAAAGGAAAGGTCATCACTGAATGTAGTGAATTACCATATGTCTTCACTCTAAAGATACAGCAACTGGCAGCTCTGTTAATAGCTGGTTTATCTTCCTCATTTTACATCTCTTTTTCAGCCACTAAAGAAACAATTTGGGGCTTGGGGAAAAATTTTTTTCTTTCAAAAATAACTCTGTATTCACATCAAGCATATTACACCCTTCCTTTGGGCTGATAAATAACTACAGTAGCATCTAGAAAAGACTTCACAAGATTTTGCAGCAAATTACAGGAAAATTCATCCAGGGTTTTTCTCACCTTCCTTTTCTGAAAGCTGGGGGTTTTTGGGTTTTGTTTTTTTGTTTTTTTTTTTTTTTTAAGTGAGTTCTACTTTTTTTTTTAACTATAGCCAGAGTTAAACTTTAGATTTCAGAAGGCATAAGGCTGGCAGCCTCATTAATGTTCATCTGCTGCATGAAAGCTGAGAACATGATTATTTTATGGGGGGAAGCATTGATCTCTTATCCCCTTCCCTATTTCCAGTGCTAGCAGCCTTTATAAGAAATGACAAAAACTGCAAATGTCTCTATGTATGCCTGTCTTTCAGAGAACCCCTCCTAAGACTTCCAGAATACCTGATTTTGTACTTCTTTTCTATTTTTTTTCTCCCTCCATTCCCATACCACATTTAATTTTGAATCCTTTCACATCTTCCAGAGGCTAAGACGAAATAGGCAAACTAGAAGCTTGGGAACTCCACAAGACACACAGGAGCTGCAATACCTAAAATTGTAACACAGTAGGTGGCACTCTTCCCTTTAAAACCTAAAGCTGTGTCTTGGAGATGTGCTGCCATATTGACATGTTGGAATCAAGACCCAAAACCAAATCATCCATCACCATGGATAACTAAAGATCTCTTAACAGTGCAGAAACACAAGCACTCGGTTATTTCCATGGCCATGGGTAACACAGCACATAAAGAAAATAGAGATATACAAACTTTGCTCTGCCAGGTTTGTGCTTGAACTGGAGTAGTCCACTTTTATCTTCACAGACCCTAAGCACATCTAAGCTGTTCCTCACTCAGAGGACTGATGCAACAGGCCAAACCCAAAAATATTCCTTTAGAGACCTGTCAGGTTCAGGTCCGGGCTTTCCCCCAGCAGCTTGTTTCTGCGTTAGAATCCTGTTCATGGTTGCTGTACACTGTTGATCAGCAGTCAGACTCTGTGCTACTGACTCTATCTTACTGCCAAAATGTCTTCCCCACCTCAGAATAATCCTGATGCTCAGAATTCACGAGCATAAAATGTTTAAATGGTCACCAGTAAAAAGCATTGCTTAATACTCTTATTTTTCTGTTGTCCTTTCAAACAAGACTTGTCACAATTTGTTGGATGTGACTTGCTCCATGACACACAGATGTAGGTCTGACTTAACATTAAGGATCCATCCAGACCAAATGTACTCACAGGATAGCTTCAGGCCCTTAACAAGCATTGATTCCCAGCAGAGAACAGTATTTTCAGTTTGGGGCTTAAACACAAAAAAAAGTCCCTATTTAAGTAGTACGTCACCAAATGCATTACTCTCAGAAAATTACTCTGGCAGCCAAGGCTTTCCTGGGTCAGTAAAGCTCACCGGGGTGAGTGAGGCTGCAAAAGATGAAGGCTAAAGATTTACTTCATCAATAAGTGAATAGTTGGAGGTCAAATATTGCAGCATCTGTGTCAAATTAGGATAGTGAAAACTTCTGGTTTGGTATGGTTCAACTTCTCTAGTGTATGCTGCATCTAATATAATTTCAATGTTGTTTTCCAGAATTTACTGGCTTGTTTGTTTTCAGCACTCTGCTATAGCATATGGGAATCAGGTACTACACACAGAACATTTGTTTTGGTAGTATAACAATGTGTTCTTGCAAACAAGTTGGATGTGAGACATGTATTAGCTCAGGTCAATTTAATCCTGAAACATTTTATGTCGCCCCTGCTGTAAACCATGTGAGCTCCTTTCATGTGTATTTATGTATGACTCTTCAAAACAAGATGACAAATTTCCTCTTCCCTTCACAAAACATGCACAAGCAAGTTCACAATCACCTACTTCCTTTCTAATGCAAACAATTCTAGTCTAGATTTATCACAGGTCATTAATTTGATCCCTGTGCTTCCCTTTTTCTTTTTCATTTTTAAAATTCTTTTCAAAAATTTAATGAAGGCAACTCCTCATTCTTAGCCTGATCCACCTCCTTCAGTCTTAAACACGGGTAACTGCAATCTTCTATTTACAAACATAGAGCAGTGACTATGGCTAATTTCATTTCCATCTTCAAGCAGCTAGAAATGTTAACTAGCCATTTTCCTCATAGATGTCAGTGTTCAAGTATTTTTTGGTTCAAGTAGTATGAGTTCAGTTGATAAGGCTGGTTTGCTATTAAGTAAGAACACACAGTTTTCAAGTAGACTAATTGAGAACACATAGAACATCTGTGACTACATAATTTGTAGCCCCTGAAAGCATTCACCCGTGCTTCAAGCATTTGATGCCTAGTACATGAAAAGTGAATGTTGCAAATATACATTACAGTATTACTTACTATTTTAAATTTTGTTTAGCATTTAGACAGATATCTCATCTGGCCATGTTGCTCCTGTACTAAGCTTCCATGAATGCCAGAGATTTTCTCTAGTGAAGAGTGGTGGAGAACGGAAACCAACTTTTTTATGTATATGAAATTATTTGGCTTTAAAGAGAGCTAGTTCTCTCTGTCCTGTAACTTATGAGAAGCTACCATATTAAAACCAGGCTCCTATTACATAAAAGGATACCCTAGACAGTGAAACACCTTGGCAACTATACTTCTCTTATAGTGACAAACCTTCTCCATCCTACTGAATCACGTACTTGCTTTCAACCATGTTCAAGGCAATTCCACAAAGAAAGAGATTTGCTGGAGCAAATCACAATACATAATCACAATATTCATCACAGTACACCAGAACAATCTCATTAAAAAAAAAAAAAAAAAAAGCTAACCACAGGAAGATCATTTTGCTTTTCTAATCTGAAAACAAACAGCAAAAGAAACCCTGAACGTGGTAACAGCTGCATAAATCTTACCATGAGAGGAATGCTACAAAATATCAATGAATTTTGAGTGAATTTTGAATCAAAAGAACCTGACTCTACCAGACTTTGTCATACTGACATCAAAGGATTTAATCACCAAGTAAAGATTACTTGGATGAGAATGGTTTAGTTGATGACACCTAACTTAGATGAATGCACACCAAAAGCAGTCACTGAATTAATTGTTGCAAAGACAGTGGGACAAATCACACCTTTAGCTACTATCTTTCAGATTAAGTTAGTAATTAATATCGTTGCTGGATAATACAAAACAAATTGGCTGAATCTATGTCAAATAATAAGCCACTTCGTGCAGGCTGTGACAGAAAATGGTTGTGGACACTTAGCACTTCGTTATTTACAACACCTGCATGCTGTGTGTGCGCCTACAGAAAATGAAGCATTCACCTTGCTTGCAGCGCCAGGAATTAGAATCTTTTACAATTTATCACAGCTAACTAAAGCCTTTATTTTTTCCTGTTCTATCAGTGAAATAATTTTCTGCAGCAGCTAAACATCCGTGCTGCACAGACGCTGGCACAAACGTGCATGTTTACAAACTTCAAAAGCAGCAATTAGCTCGGTAGAGGAACAGGAGAACAAATTACCCCTGAACAAGCGGTCAAGGTTAGAAAAAGACAGAGCCATTTGCCTAAAGAAAATCCAGCAGTTACCGCCTTGCCACTCACCCTGGGATGAGGCAGGCAGGAGAAAAGCGGTGGCGACGGGCAGAGGGGCATCTCCACTGCAACTGACCGGGCTGCAGCCTCAGCCCCGCTTCCCCCGCCAGACGCACGCCGTCCGGTCCATCCCCCGGAAACGCCTCCCGCGGACAAGCCAGGCAGTCAGGCACGAAGAAAGGGGAGGTAGGACGGCCGAGCCCTCGCAAGAAGCAGGTACTTTTTTCACGCGTGATGGAGACCCAAACTTTTCACCGCCCCCACTGGCGGCGGAGCGAGGGGCGGTGCTGACCCTCGGCCGCCCCAGGGGCTGCCCGAACCCCCGCCACCGCCCCTCCTGCCTCGGCGCCGTGTCGCCAGCGCACCGCAGACGGAGGCACAGCCTCCTAACGCACCCTGCCCTCAGCTGGGAGCCTTCCCTCCCTGTGCAGATACGGGGACAGGGTGTGTGTGTGTGTGCAGGGTGAAATTCCTTCCCTGCTCAGCATACCTTCCCCTCAGCATCACCCTGTTCCCTGCTCAGCATCATCCCGTCCCCTCCTCGGCATCCCTCCCCTCAGCATCCGCGGCACGAAGGAGCCCCGCTCCCGGTCCCCGCCCGGCCTCCCCGCGGGCCCCAGCGGTCCGCAGCGGCGCGGGGCGTTTGCGGGGCGCCGCATCGCCAGCCCGCAGCCCCTCCTGGAAGACCAGTCCTGCTACTCCCCATTAAAAAAACTTTGTCTTTTCCGCCGTTTCTCCCGTCTGGCCCAGGGCCCAAGGGCGGTGAGGGGCTGAAGGAGCGACAGGGAGAGTGCTTGGCGGAGGGAGAAGAGATGGACTGCCTCGCACGGCTTCCCGCCCGCCGGGCCGCCCCGGAGGGGTCCGGCCTTCCCCAGCCCGTCTGCTTACGCTCCCCAGCCAAGGAGAAGCGGCTTGGCAGAGCCACCGACCTGCGGGGGAAAGAGGCTTGAGGCGCCAGGCAGAAAGGGGCGGGGAGCATCCCTACTCCAGAGCCACCCTTCGCGGGACTGGGGGACGGCGGCCGGCAGCCCACCTTTGCCGGGGCCAGGGCGGAGAGGAAGGCGGCTACTGTTCGTGGGGAGCGGGCAGGGAGGTGAGCCCGCGGCCGCAGCCCATGATCGCGAACAAAGCCCCCGGCAGCGCCTAGGGCTGCTCCACGGAAGAAGTTCCTCGATTCCCGGCCACTTCTCCTAAAAAAGCAGCGCCAGCCTTGGAGAAAAACAACAAATAAATACATGGGCCGCGACCCAACTACACCGCGGGAACAGCAGAGACGACGGGGTTACGCCTCTACACGGAGCGCCCACATAGTTCTTGTAACAAAGACCCCACCACCCAGCCCCACACGATGCCCGGCGGCGCCGGGGTACGCGCCCGGCGGCCTCGGCCCCGGCCGCGGCGTCCCGCGGCCGCCCAGCTCCCCACGGTGTCCCGGCGGGCGCGACCCCCTGCCAGCTGGGTTCGGGGATGGGAGGCGAGGAGCCCCAGCACGGCGCATGCAAGCCGTGCCAAGGGCTGGAGGAGGGAGGATAACATGTTAGGCAATTGGGGGAAGGGGGGGGGGGGGAGAAGAAAAAGAGGGGGAAAATGAAAAAAACGAAAAGAAAGACGAAGCCACGAGATGCCGGGAAAGTGACAACAGCAAGCGCAGCGTGTGCACTTGCGGGCGGCTCTCCTCCTCCCTAGGCGCTGTAAACGATGTCGAGACAGAAGGCAGCAGCCTGCCTCAAACCACACACCACCCTCGCTCCTTCCGAGCCTGCCGGGCGATTCGGGAGTCTTCCCTTCCGAGCAATCGCAGAACATAAGGTAGGGGTACGGACAGGGGGGTACTGTACCTTTTCGGTGCATGTATCTGGGCAGCTAGAGGACAACTAGCTGATGTAGTGTCCCATTTAGTAATCCATTTTAGGGGATCTCTCTGGGAAACTGGAGCCACTCTCTCCTTTGCAATCCTTTGTCATTACTACATGAGTACTTCCCAGGGGATGGTATATTTAATATTTCTACTTTCTGAATTGCAAAAGCAATTTGTTCATTTCCAATGATGGGCGAAGAGGGGAGTGATCAGGGAGAAGAATTTAAAAAAAAGAAAAAGAAAAAAAAAAAAAAAAAAGCGTTAGCAACTCCTCTCCAGACCCAAATTCCACTACGGTTCCACTCCAGTAAGTCCCCTTCAGTCGCGCCTTGGGAGGTAAGTCATTTCGGGGTCTCCTGGTCCCTCTCTACCAAAAGTGCTCCCGGTGTGACGGCTGCTTCAGGAGAACTCCGAGGCTGGAGGCACTCGCTGTGCCACGGCAGGAAAGCGTAGTCGCTGCTCGCCTCGAGCTGCCGGGCATTGGACTGTGCGCGGCGAGGACGTGGGAGCCGCTGCCTCTCTCTCTGTCCCTGTGTCCCGCTGCTCTCCCGCCGCTGCCTCTCCGTCTCCCGCCGCCCGCCCGCTGCCCCCGGGACGCGGCTCCGCCGGCGGAGGCGGAGACAAAGCCGGGACTGGAGCGCGGCGGGCGGGCGGGCGCGCCCCGCTCCCCGCCCCGCCCCGCCCCTCCCGCCGCGGGCGGGGCACGAGCGGCAGCACCGCCCTGCGGGGGGCGGGGCCGGGGCGGGGTCGCGGCGGCGCCGGGCGAGGCGTGAGGGACCCCCGGGGGGCAGCCGCGCTCCGGCGGTCGCTGTCGGCGGCGCTGCTGCCGGCGACACCTCGGGGCTGCTACCGAGCGTCACCGGGCTTATGTCGAGCAGGTGTCCGCGGAGGGGACCGGCCGCCCCCGGCCCTCGCCCGTCTCTCGCCCGTCCCCTCGGAGCTGTCGCCGCCTCCAACCATCGCTGTGGTTCCGCTCCGGCAGGGCGCGGAAAGGCGGCGAGGGGCGCGGGACGCCCGCGGGCGGCCGGAGTATGCTGCGCCGGCCGCGGCAGCGGCGAGAGCACGGTGCGGGACGGGGGCAGCCCCCGAAGGACTCGCCGCTTCTCCGCGGCATCCGGGGCTGCGGCGGGGCTCGGGGCGGCAGCGAAGCCCCGCGCGTGGGGCTGGGGCGGGCTGTACCCCCTTGGGCGCATCCCGCGCGTCCCCTGGGGGAGCGGAGACTGAGGCCGCAGGTGGGCGGCGTGGCCATCCGCTTATCGCCTTTCCGCTTTACCACCGTCTCAATCCCGCCTCGGTGGTCGCTGGCTGCGCTAATCCCTGTCTAGGAGCCGATCCAGCCGGGAGCAGGAGCAAGCGGCGCTAATACATTAATCCCCCCTCTCCCCGTCCCCGCGCCGAGGCCCCCCGCCGCTGCCGCCGGCGGTAATCCCCCCGTCCCGGCCGCGGGGCGCTGCGGGGGCTGCGCTGGGCACCGCTCCCCACCCGCCGCGCCCGGAGCCCTGCGCCGCCCCCGCCCGCCGCGCTCCCGGGTCGGCGTCGCCGCGGGCGGGAGGCGCGGAGCCTCAGCCGCGCCGGCAGACACCGCGGGGCGCTCAGCCCCAGCCCGCGGGCTTCCCGCCGGGGGCCCCAGCCGCTCGCCCCTGAATCCGGCCCTCCGCGCCCCTTTGCTTCCCGCTTTCCCCGGCCCCCCACTCCTCCCGCGCCCCGCTGACCTCTCAGAGCATCAGGGCTGGGACGTCCTGCGGACGCCCTGAACTGTGGGAGCGGGCTACGCTGTAAACCCTGCAAAATAGCTCTAAGTAGGTGAGATGAAAATCCGCGTGCTTATTTCTTCGACGGCAACATGCGATTCCTTGAGTTTTAACACTGATTTCCACCCTCTAGATATCACCGGAGTTAAGGCTGCGGAGAGCCTTTAGTTGTTTCAGCGTGAAGGTATATTGTTTCCAGGGGATTCCTTTGCATGTGCAATTGCTTTAACATGATTTATGCTTTTCTTTCTAACCAGATAAGTGAAAGGACAGAATGCAACTAGGAGAATTGCTGTCAGGTCAGGAAGTGTGGCATTAAAATGAAAATAATTACTTGTTTATGGCAGCTGGTTTTTTTCTGCCTTTTTTTTTTTTTTTTTTTCCAGATAATGAAAGGACTCTAAGACACTGGTTTTGGTTCTGTATTTGATTTGGGTTCTAAAATTAACCACACATCCGTTCAATTTCTAGTTGTTAGATTACAAGGGAAAACCTTCATCTGTGTCAAGGAAAAGTTTCTTCTTTCCTTTCTGTCAGTTTAAACTGAATGTATACTTAGGGTAATTTTATGACCAAAGGATCTGAGACCTAATATATATTTTCTTTCTTACTTTCCCTGAAAATCTAAAACAGAAGTGAGTTCTGCACCAAACAAAGTAATTGCTGGGGACAGATAAATTTTAGTGAAACAAACTTATCCTGGATCTGAAAGCAATTAGAGAAACTCAACTGGTACAAATAATTTCTGGGTACCCAAGCATGTGTCAGGGGGGTAAACCAGATGGATGTACCTTGATTTGCCAAGACCCCTAACCCCATTTCCACAAAGAGGCCCTCAATCATATCATGGCACTTCTTCCTCTGTCAGGAAATGAGATCAGAGACTGAACATAGTCAGGATTTGTGGGGAATACCCATTTCAGAATAGCTAAGGCTGACATTTGATCATTACATTATGTTCAATCACTACATACATTTTGAGGTGTTCAGAACTGCCACCAACTTTGTTGTGGGTTTGAACTGTAAGCAGATATAAGTTTGGTCTTTACTGTGTGCTTCAGATACTTCACAAATATTTCCACAATACTGAGCGGTTTATTTTACACTTGCGTTTCTTCATTAATCAAAAAAGGCTCTCTGACAGAGAATATTTTCCCATCCTATATTTAGGCTTTTGAAAAATACAGACCAGATTTTCATACAATAAAAGTTCTGGAAGAAGCAACACTAAAATCCTATTTTCTAGATACTGGTACTAGCTAAGGCATCAGTTACTAGAAGTTTTGTATTCATGGGTTTTTACAAAATTGTTTTTCATTCATCCATTTCCTTTCCCTGTCTTTGATTTCCAAGTCTGCACTGCCTAACTTCAGTTAAATCATGCACTGTAGTCCTTTTTCATTTAGCCCTCTGCCAAAATGACACCCAGCTCTTCTGTCCTTCATTGCTGCTCGTTTTACTCTACAGACTCTGAAGTGTCTTCATGGCTTGAAACCCCACCCTCATTTCTTTTACCTGACACCCTGTTCCCTTTCTCACTCACTACTCATTCCAATAAACTATTCTCCTGATTTTTTCTCTCCCACCAAGTTTTTTAGGCTGTTTTTGTGGAACTTTAATGTCAATCTCAATTCTTCATGCTGTCAGATTTTCTGAAAACAGAGACACAACCTTACTTGTTTTGCCTAGACTAGTTAACAATTGTGGGCTACTCACATGGGCTTGGGGAAGGGAATTATTACCCTTATTGGTGGGAAAAGACATATTTTTTTTCACTGGCTGCTTTTTGTCAGCTGCAGCAGTAGAGTGTGGTGGATTTTCCAGTCAGGAATTCTTGGTGAAGTCTCCATGGAGCTGTGCCTTTTAAAATCCTTATCTGAACAATTCCCACAGGTTGTAGAGAACTTCTACAACTCCTTCCAACCCCTTTGTAAAGTAGGTCTTTATCAAAGATTTGATGTTAGTTCAAGTGAAAATGTTACCTCTACTCCTCCTTCCTAATCACATGTGAAATATGTTTGTGAGACACCTGGCCTGTATGGGGGAAGGGCATTTGGGTCTCCTTCCCTGGCAGCAACTGCCCCTGTCAGTTGGGATGTTCAGAATTTGATGCTACTTTGTGTGCTGAGCCCCACATTGTATAGTATATATTTTCTACTGTCCTATCTTCCCAGAGCCATGTGATTGTAGGAACAGCATTCTGTTATACACACCTCTCAGGAGCTGGGGTACTGTAGTGGTGCAATGGCACCTTGTTGAGCTCATCCCCGTTCACTACCTTCCTACACCAGAACATTGAACATGTATGCAGTATATATGCAACATTCCCTGATTCCAGTTGTTACTATTAGATTCAGTTCAGCTTGTTCTCGCCACTATTTCAAAAGTTCAAAGTGCAGCAGAGTTTTACATTGCCAAGAAACAGCGCGAATGGCAGAGCTGAGGACTTTGGCAGCTGTCTGGGAAATACTAGGGGGTTTTGCCCCAAGGAAGGTATGAGATAGTTTTGATGTCCACGAGGCACTTTAAGCCTGTAACCTTAGGAGTGCTTGTACTCCTTTTTCCCCTTTCCTACTTTAACATCAGAGGAGATGCTTTTACCTGTGGAGATATATTTCACCACAAATAAAAACCAAAATGTTGAGTGCAGGCACATCTTAATATAAAATAAGTGTTGACTTCTTTAATCTTATAGCAATACTGAAATCTCATCAAACTGCAAATATGATATTTGTCAAGACAAGATTATTGAATGCCTGGCAAAGTAATTACTCCTACACAGAGAAAAGTAAGATCTTTCTTTTAACCACTTCAGGGGAATTCATCAAACTCCGAAAATGTGGTTGAAAGCGGGGAGATTTTTTTATCAGCTCATAGCTGTACTTAGTGCAGCTAAAGGAAACAAGACTTGTAAAAATCAGAACACACCCAATTCCCAGCCTCTTAGTGTAAAGTGACAACAGGTCTTTTGCCCAATTAACTTGTGCAGAGTCAGGCTCATAGTTTAAAAAGTATGAATGCTAGACATTTTATGTCTCTTTCTGAACATGTAAAATGAGATGAGATTAAGAGTAATGAGGTTCCTCCATGGATATGATTTTTAATGGTTGGTGAATCCTTGCAAAATTCTTTCTGTGAATAAGGACCTTACCAGAAATGCCACATTTTTAGGTTGCTGGATGGCATATATGGGTTTGCTTTTCTTAATCGCTTGCTTCAGACATCTTCCAAGTGGGTATTCAGATGACTGTAGCTTGACATGGGATGTGCTCAACAAGGAGCACCCAGAGTATTCAAAGTTCAGCGAAGTAGTTTGAAATATTCACTGGAAATACCAGTGAAGATTTTGCCTCTGCTGGGAACCCAGAGTGTTTCTGTGCCAGTTCTGTGCAGGTTGGTCTTTACAACTATGGAGGATTTTGGAAGGCAAACAAGGCTTCAGAGCAGATGTTTTATGCAGGAGGCTGCCCTGGTCAGCTCCTGCTCTGCTGTGCCAGAAAAATCAGCAGAAATTCATGTTGCACTGTGAGCAACATTCGCATGTCACTGTGTCATCTAGTTCCCAGAAGAGGAGAGTGTTACATTATGGTGAAATAAGGAGAGAAAACTGTGGATAGTGGCTGGACCATATGGTGAAGGGTGTGGCTCCCCATTAAAAAACCAGAGAAAACAACAGAGCATGTAAGATCAATATGGGAAAGTGATGCAGAATTTAACAGCTGTTAAAACCAACAGAAAATTGCAGTGGTTCATTATCAAATTACTCTAAACACACATGGGCCAAATCCTCCTGTTTAACATAATCTTATTAATGGTAGTGCATCCGTAACAATCTCACCTGCTAATGTGTTTTGTAAAATTTCACTAGGAAGGGATTTTATGGTAATTTTAAACTAGCCTGGAGAACTCCACAACAGGCATATAACTGATCTGTTGTATTCCGTAGGCACTTAAGTAAAAGTCACTAGAAAAATTATTTGCTATTGAACTCTATTGGATTTTCCATAAAGGGAAACTTAATTTCTTCACATGTTGGATGTTGATGATCTCACATTAGTCTCTTGTAGTTAGACTCTCTAAGAGGAAAATTAATTGGAAACTATAGAGAGAGCATCTGAAGAGAGTTTTCAAGGTTTCTTTCCCCTCAGTTTTGCTATGGGAGAAGACAGCATGCTCCTCACTTACTTAATGGTGATTTTATTTCAAGTAATGTGCTCTATGTTTTTAGTTCACTCTTTCAGAAGATCCACACCCCCAGCTGTTCCACATTGTTCTTAGGTATTGCATTCTTTTTGAGTACAATGAGGAATTGAACAGAATAAAATGTTTCTCTCAGCTGCTGTTTCTCTGTATGATTAAGGTTTGATGCTAACTACTGAGTTGTCTGGACAGTAAGTGAAGAAGTCTCTCTCTTTGAAAGACTCTGAAAACTTGTAGAATGTATTTTGATTGAAAAGTTAAGTTGAATTCATAGCTTTCTTGAGGCAAATCCTCTGTTCTCATCAGGATTCCTTCAAATCAGGCTTGATCAAGAGGTTAAGGAAAACAGTGAAGAAAGATTTATTTTTGGCTTTGCCTATGTTCTTGCAGTAGATAAATGAGTTCAAAGTGAAACATTGCAGTGGCTCCCCAAAAAAACAATGAACATTTCATAACTATGTGTGGTAACTAAGTGTAAAATCATCATAATTGAACAGACAGCTCTGAAACAAGTAAATAGTATAATAAAAATG
Source organism: Coloeus monedula (assembly GCF_965178545.1). Classification (NCBI taxonomy): domain Eukaryota; kingdom Metazoa; phylum Chordata; class Aves; order Passeriformes; family Corvidae; genus Coloeus; species Coloeus monedula. The sequence continues at coordinate 15,108,210 of NC_138822.1, read as the reverse complement.
TTTTAAATACAATTACTACACCAAACTGAGAGCAAACCAAATTTTCAATAATAAAAAGTAGTTAGTTTAATAAGTCAAAATCATTACTTTCAGTGTCCCTTCAGCTGAACTGAGCTTAGGAACGCTCAGTAAATGGAATTGCCAGGCAATACAATATTATGAAATAGAAACTATTAATGGTTTCAGTATCAGAAATAAAGAGGTTTTATTCCATCCTCCTACCCAACACACACATACACAATTCATAACATTAACTCTCATCCAGCTTTTCTTCTCTTTTTTTAACCCTCAAACTGATGACAGGGAGTAGAAGAAAGGGTTTGCAACTGACAAAAGAGGAAGGAGTAGGACAGAGGGGAAAAGAGGAGCCAAGATAAAATGGAAGAGTCTGGAAGATGGCTCCAGCTGAGAGGATTTGTGAGTATGCAGCGGGCAAGAAGGAGGAAAACCAGAGAGGAGTGATGGAGGAAGGTGATAAGTAGAAAGAGGACCAAAGAGAGTGGAAAGCAAATAATCTGTATGTGCAGCAGAAGATTAGCAAGATAAAATAAAGCAGGGAAGGAAGAATGGAATTGGTTAGACCTTTACCATTGAGCAGCTGATTGACAACTACCTTTTTAGTCAGGTTTTATCCTTCTATCCTGAAAGATTACTGAACTAAAACAACACAAAATGAGAGACAGAGTAGCTCTAGGTTTACACTTGCTTTTAAACAATATGAATATTTTTGCATACTAAATGAGGAATTGATGTCAAGCACATTATGGCCTGCTAAGATACAGAGGAGTGCCTGAAAATGTGTTAAAAGACATGACGCAGTCTTTGGGAAGAAGCTGTGTCCTGCTTTTGGCAAAGCAGTTTTCATCAGTGTCAGCTACCTCCTAATAGACTCTGATGAACTATTTGGACCCAATTCTGTGTGGAAAAAGCACACAGGATAACCAGGAAATAACAGTGCTCCAGGACATGGGATCAGTCTAGAAAGGCAGCAGCTTGACAGGCATCATCTCTGGGTGGGCTGGATGGAGCTTGGTTCCTCTTGGCTCACAGCTGTGAGCAAGGTGAGATCAGCAGGTGAAAGGAAACATGTCTCTCACATCCTCTCTGTGCACCTTCCCTTGCCAAGGCTGGTTTAATGTCCCTGGTCTCTCCCAGAGAAGAGCAGAAATTTATTTGTCTCAAATCGAAAACATGGGATGAGTCATAAGTTTGTAACACAGTGTGGTTTTTATGGGTTGCAGTGGGGAGTTGATGAGGTCTCTTGAGTGATTTCTGAGAATGCTGTCTATCAAAGATATTCAGGAAAAAGACCAGAAATTTATATTTTCCTTCGTCTGCTTGTCCGTAATCCCTTTTCCTAAGAGGAAAACGGACCAGATGGTGTTTCTAGCTCTAGTTCCATTAGTGGTGTAGAAAGAGCTCTCTTGGCTTTTTGGTATTATGTTAGGTGAAGGAAAGTAATAAGAATTCTGGAGATACACATTTGGTAGCCTGGATTTTTACAGATAATTATCTGTACTCTGCCAATGGTACCTGTATTCAAAGGAGTTTGACTCAGTAAGAAGTCACACTGAAGCTCATACAAGTAGGTGAAGAGTTAGATGTTTCTTACTGTGTGCAGATGTGATAGCCTCTGGCCCATCTGAGGATGATGATGAGAGGTGCAACTCCTCCCTTCCTCCCTCCTTCCAGGCTCCAGGTAGTCTGGAGTTTCCTGGTGATTGTTAGAGCTGAAAAGCATTTGCTAATGAAGCCTGCACTATTAACAGGGAACAAGGGAAGGAGAGCAGAGACTTCCTGTGTTTGCTCATTCCTGGCAATCATTACCTAGCTGCTGCTCCCAACTGTGACTCTCCCAGGTAAATCACAGCCTAGACATTCCAGTCCTGCCTGAGTTTCAGTCACTCTGCTGCCCTGATATTAGTGCAACAAAATTGAGAGGAAGTGAGTGAAAGCCTTTTGGAAGGTTAGTCACTGTTTCAACATAAAGGACAAGAGGCCACGCAGAAACTGACTGCTGGGAGAAATCTGTTTAACTCACCGTGAAAAGAGGGTTTCCACTGTTTGAAGATGCATATTTGATTTCTGACTCAAACCGTTGTACTTCCCGTAAACCACCATACCAAACTTTTTACCAGTCTTTTACCGTGCATGTGTGGAAGTTTAGTAGATAAAGAAGAATACCTCATACTAGGAGAAATGCAAGACTATGCATAAAGAAGAAGAAATGTGGAGGAAGACATCAGCTTTCACGCAATAAAGCACAGGCATCCTCATTTATGTGCCATCAGTAATGAAACTCCCACTATCTGAAAAACAAATTAACATTATTGCCCAGGGTGTCATTTATAGCAATATTCTTGGTGACTAACTCTTTATTTGGTCTGTCCTAAAGACACATTGTTCCTCACTTTTGGCAAGAACTTTCTGTGGATGTGTCTTGGATTATACTTTCAGCCCTGTTTGGAATATGCATTACTATTCACAGAAAATCAGCAGAAAACATATGTGCATTTTAATATCTACTTATACACTATGTCAAAGACACAAATAAAACTTGATGTTAGAGTATTAAATTTTTGCTTGGGCCTGTGTTCAATTGAAATCTTTAAGTTGGATGTTCAGTTAAATAAAAATCAAAGTATATTTATAAACGTGCTATGTTTGATGTGGGCTAAAGTGCTTGGGGAAAAGAAGTGGACTTAGAGAAGTCTTTGGGAGTTTCATCACTGACTTTCATGGGACCCAAACATCACTCAAAAGATAAAATTGGTAACATTAACCAGTTTGTAACCAAGCCTCCTAACTCTGTGAAAACAGAAAACTAGCAAAACCGTAAGTGTAAAATAGAATTAAAAACACCCGCTGGGCATTAAACTGTAAAGTCTGGTTCAAGTCTTGGTCTCACTTGAATCAGTGGCCAAACTGTAGCTGACCTCAGTGTAACGAGACAGCAGTTTTCAAGCTCAAGTCCTGATTTTGGTGTTGTCTTTGCATGTCAGATAAGACATTCAAACCCCACATTTCCCACAATCTACTTTATGCTAATTAAATGAATATATAATTCATACCTCTTGAGAACTGTTTTCACAGTGACTTTAACTGTACTAATTGCTGTCAGGCCAGTGTCTGACACAACAGGTAATTGTGGGTTTTGTTTGTTTGTTTGTTTGTTTGCTTGTTTGTTTTGGTTTTGTTTTGTTTGGTATTCATGTGGTTCTTTTTTGGTTTGGCCTGTCCAGAATTTAGAAGTGGACAAGTCTGCAGCCAAAAATACTCCTTGGTTATCCTTAAATTGTCAGAGTTACTTGTAAGTAGAGGGCTTGTAATGAAAACTCTACAGTGACCTTAGTGATGGTGGCAGATTATAAGATGCATGTTGCTAAGAGGTCTGGTTAATGAATGTCAGTAGGATTAGAAAATTATGAGTGCGCTTTTTAAGGTTGCCATGCTGTGATAGATTTTTATCACTGAGAACAATGAAAGGTGAACAGTAATCTATGGACACTGCCTCTTTCTTTTGTCCAGAAATCAGCACCGTCTCTTATTAATTAAATTGAATACAGAACAATATAAATCTCTCAGTGCTTATTCCACTCATTTCATACATCCTAATGAGGATGAGCTTCTGAAGCTGGTGGTTGGGATCATTTATTCAGTGGTGGGAAAAATAACATCAGGATTCAGACCCCCTGCTGACTTTGCACACTGTTGTGCTAGATTTATATTGGCCTACTAATAAGTAACTGAATATATTAAATGAGACGCTCGTCACTGCAAGAGTTACAAGGGACTCCTTGTTTTTCTTCCTTGTATATTCTTTGGTGAGGAGATTAGGGGAGATGGGCCCATTATGTAAGTCTCTCCTCTTGGTATTTCATCCACCAGTTCAAAGCCCTCTTTTCCAAACAGAAACTATGCCAAAGCTCTCATCAATCATTAAAAGTCCCAGCAGTTACAAACTCACTGATTTTGATGTGAAGTGCAACAGTCCTTCTGCTTTTTTTTCACATAAGAAAGTGAATCACACTACGCTTAGCAGTTCAAACTCTACATTGCACAGTATGCGTGATTAGTGAAGAGGGAAAATACAGGGCATTCAGCAGCCAAAGAAATGTCTCTTTAGAGCTCCTCTTTGGGAGGAAATACAATGAAAAAAGCAAGCTGGGTATTCCAGTGCTGCATATGTAGCTGCAAAAAGAAAAAAAGATCTGGGTGAGTCCTGTATATCCACATCTAGTTTTTAACTGATAGACCCAAATTCCCAGCCTTCTAAATGCAGGATGGGAAAACAGTGTGCTGCCAGACAGGAGTTTCTGTTACAAACTTAAAATGCAGCAATATGATCATGCTCTGTAGGAAATGCCCTATGTTCACTTGATGAAGTTTGATAGGGAAGCATTGAATAAAGTATGGCAACTGACAGTAAATGAGGATTTTTAAAAATCTGTGACTGCTGTATTTATTATGTCTGTCAGTTGTTAGAAGGCAGGCAAAACTTATCAGATATTTAGATCAGTAGACTGATCCCTTCTATAGAGGAGTTTACAGTGTGACATGGAAAACTCAATTAGCCTTATTAGCTTAGCTTGTGTAACTGCACAGGTAATTAAGTGTTGCCACCTCTATGAAAAGGCCCATCTGAACTATGTGGCTGTACACAAGAGTGGGAGGTACTTTTATTGTTTTTACAAGCAAATTAGCAGGAGGAAGACAACATTTTCTGAAGAAGAAGTAATATACTGGATGCAGATTGGTGCAAGTGGGACTTCTATGTAACCATTATCGCCAAACTGGCTAAACAATGCACTTTTTTTTGGATGAGTTGAAGAAAGAGTTCCAGGACATAATTAACGGCATTCAAGTTATATGACTGGAATACCAGGACTGAATTAGTGTAGGGGTAAATGAGGGAATAAAAAAATATAGCGGAGACTAAATACACTCTTTTCCTTATTTGCATTTTGTGTGGCAATACATACATGAAACTCGGTAAAAGATTTTAATATATGTTCCAGTTGACTTTGCACTGTACGTATCACCCTCTGGAAAAAAAAAAAATCCATTTTGCCATGCTTCTTGGTTGCTATGTTTTCTTCCATCTGACAGCTCTACCTATTTTGTGAATGGAGCCACTCTTGCTTTTGGAGTTGTAATTTGTCTTGGAAGAACTACCTGGGAAGCATGCTTTTATTGTTAGATCTTGAATCAGGGTGGGGCTTGTTAGTCACCTCTGAACCTATGGCTAAATCACAAATAGTATCTTCTATCGCAGGAACTGAAGTTTTACATTATAACATTTTTTTTTTTTTAAAGAGATGGTGCTCTTGCACACACTTAATTGTTTATGGAACTGAACATTTCAACAACAGCACTTTCTTTAGAACTTATAGCCTGTATAATGCTAATGTCTGTAAATAGTAACTATGAAGTTTACATTTGGAAGAATTTGATGAAATATAGACAGCAGTCAAAATAATTTTGCTATAGTGATAGGAGCAAGATGTAGAAATTTTATACAGAGTGGGTCTTACCTCAATGAATTTACCTCCCTCATCTCACAGATTTAAAAAAAAAATCCTAATTTTTTCCCCATTTTTATTGCTAGGTCTTAGGATCACAGGTTTTATGTGTGTTTAATATACAGAGGAGACACTTAGTAATAGATTATTAGTCAAGCCCATGACCTCTTTGTTTTGGCTTCAGTAGCTGCAGGACAAAGTCTCTGTAACACATCAGTTATAGGCCCACGAGAAAAGAAATAAATTCAAGAAACCTTTGTCACTTACAGTCTTTGCTAAATATGGACATAAAGCCTTAAGATCTTTTAGTTCACCAATCCTTTGCAGTCTTAAGGGTCAGTTGCCCAATGTATTTACTGGAAGTATCTCTGAGTACATCCCCAAAGTTTGGGCAGGAGGAAAGAGTCAGCTGTATGGATGAGGTAGAGATAGAAGTTGCTATGGTAAGTCTGTGAGAAGTTTTTGGAGCCTGACGATCTTCTCTGGATGATATCCAGCCTTGGGATGCAAATTTTCCTGGCTGCAGTTTCCAGCATTCAGAGTCTAAAATTATGACAGATACGTAGTGCTTTAAGCTACTTCCTACTCAAATGTCTGATTCCTGGACTTCTGGACCACATCTAAAATTAAACCATTGCTTGCTGAAGATTATCATCCATTCTCTGCTAAAGAGTGTTTGCTAAAACTGCATGCGTTATCATTAATCACTTACAGTTGCAAATCTTCTACATCTATGCACTATTTACCTTTTGCATCATGAATATATTGAGGAAAAATTATGTGTAGGGATTTGTTCAGCAAAATATCTTGTGCGAATGGCACAGATTACACAGAGGACAGTTAGGTGGGGTCAGATGCAGAAAGGGATGCTGGCATCTAGCATGTAATTAAGATACCATATCCACATTTTAACCTCTGTTTGTGACTCTACTTCTAAAGTAAGGGACTTAAGTAGCCACTGACTATTGCCAGTTATCTCTGTATTGTTTAAATGCGGATTTAAGTCACAGTGTTGTCTTGAACAAACAAATCATGCTTGAGAGGGGTCACACATAAAGAAATAAACTTACAAATGCTGGAATTCTGTCACTTACATCAGGAGTACTATAAAAGAAGGACTGAATAGCAAAGCTGGGCCCAGCCCAATGCAAGTTTCCATAAAAGAATAAATCTATTCAGATAAACAGCTTCGATCAATTTCTGAAACTCGAATATGTTGTAATCATTCTGAAGCCAATTTTTATATGGATTTGAATCCATTAAATTCCTTGGCATTATTCCTTTTTTCCACTTCTAGTGATACACATTATATTATTAGTGTCTCTTATTGGAAAAATGCTCAATTCTGTCTGCCTCCTTCTATTTTATGTACAAATACTATATGATATCCAGGAGATGTCTTCTGTGTCTGATAGAAATTCTTAATGCATTACAGTGTGACTGAATTCACCTGTTTATTCAAGCAGTGCACAAATGTCACTGAGCTGGTTTACATCTCTCCCTTGGCAGCTGGTTTCTGCCCTCTCAACACTCATACACCTCCTAGAAGAATGAGAGGCAGCTCTTGTCACGGCCCTCATCTTATTTCTCTTTTCATCAGGGAGCTGTAAGAACATACCTGTGGGCATGACCAATAGGCCTCACAAGGGGTGAGGAGTTTAATCTTCATGACATGTGTTGTTTCAAGCAGTCCTAGAAGTTGGGATGCTGAGGCTGTTCCTCGCTCTGGTCATTTGGATATGACCACAAGGTAAGCACGCTGATCTCCAGAAAATAATTTTTAACTGCAGCTAGTAGCAAAACACTGTCAAAATTACAAGGGATTTAGCAATTTTTCTGAAGGAAACATTTAAAGGGCCTTGTTAAATCAAACATTCCCATCTACCTCTAGAGACATTCCTGTCCCAGGTCTGCAATGTTTGGTTACACTTCTATTGTTTGATGTAGAGCCTTAGATCTTCAATTAATATGCAATTCAGTGTTCACTGGGACAATGGCAGGATCTACTCAGCATTCTGGCAGCCTGTGAAACAGATAAACTCTAACCTTTGCCAAATACAAAGGATGATAAAAGCAGAACTCACTTTTTTCAGCTGAATTAAAATACGCTGCCAATGTCTTTGTAGTCCTCATCTTTTTTCCCGCTTTATTGTGGTAACCTTCAGCTGGCATTGCATAGCACCTATAAAATACATACTGCAGAATTAGAATTAAATAGAGTTGCAGCAGCAAGCAGAAAACCAGAGACATTGAGTTTGCTCTTAAACAGTTTTCATCCCTTAGATTAAAAGTGTAAAATATGTTGGTAGATTACGCTAGGCTGTCTCTGAAAACAGGTAATGCCATAGCAGTTTACCTTAAAATACTATTAAGTTCAGTGGGGCAGGATTTCACTGAGGTTGTTACATGGGAGTAGGTTGAGATAGCATGTGCCTGTCTAAGGGCTGAGATGTTGAAAAAGTTGAGTCCAAAACTGTATGAAAACCTGTATTCCTTTAAATTATTTGAAAGTTAAGAGTGCTGTTTTCTGCAAAGAAGAAAAAATTTAAGGTTGTTTTTTACGTGGAAGTCAGTAGACAGAGGCAGAAAAAACCCACACCCGAAAGCAAAATGAAAGACCTAAAATACATTCAAGAATTGTAGGTTTGCATCTTATGAAAGACTCTTGTGTGTGATTTGACAGTTCATGACTATATCTCAGGGTTGAGATAGAGTCCTGTGTAAAACAGGACAGCATATTTATGATTACTTTTGTTTCTTTTTTGCAGACTTGGGGAAAAAGAAGAAGTTCCCATGACATGCTATTTTTAGTCACTCACAAAATCACTGCAGTTCTATATTTCTCCTGCTTAGTGCAAGTGTTTTGTCTCCAAAATATTTTCAGAAAGAATAGGTGTGAAAGACTCCCATGTGCCTCTTCAAAAAATGCTTTATCTGCTTTAGACAAATCAAGTGTTAGGGCTTTGCCAGCCTGACATGTCTATATTGAAACGTATTAAAGTGAGAATCACAGGAACAGCTCCCCTAGAAGATCGAAGAGGGTGATAATCCAGGCGAGCTGCAGAAAGCTGACTTGGGAGACCTGGGGTTAGCACTGGGTGATGGATGGAGTACTTAAAAAGTCGAGTGATTAACCACAGTCATTTGAGACTGTGCATCCAAAGGATAACACAATGTGGGTTACAGCCTGGATAAGGAGGTCTGGAGGCTCAGGGGTGAAGAGAGGAAAACTTCACAGGCTCTGCTTCAAATTGAGTGGAGTTTTCTGTTATTGGGAGGGCCTTTAGCATTGATGTCATTGCAGCGGCAGCTTCGTTCATCCAGTAGTGTGGGGACTGGTCTGCTCAATGGCTCAGACAAGGCTCAGGTTCAATCCTCTCCTGTTTCTGAGAAGGCTCAGAGCTTGGAGTGCTGCTGCCTCTGACACATGGCTGGGCTGTGAGGCAGAGCTACTCCAAGCTTTGTGACACTGTTCCACTGCATGTGACCAAATTGAAGCCGTTGCGCCGAGACGACAGTAAGGCTGACAAGATATGAACACGGAGATGGATCACCTTGGAATGTTGACAGTGCTGCAAGAGATGCCATGTGAAATTCTTATCAGGGGGATGGGAGAGCTGATTTCCAGTGGGCACACATATCACCAACCCATGAAATTAAAAGGGGCATGGGTACTATTGATATTTCTTGGTTTTCTGAAGCCTACGTTGGATATTGTCTGTTTAGCTTTAGGTTTGGGGCTTTTTAAAGTCAAAAATGATTTAGCAAGTTTGTAACTAGTTTCAGGACTATTAAATCAGGGTTATGGCTTGAATAAATGGGCTCCTCACTGGTTTCAAGAGAAAAAAGATACATCTGGACACAGTTCTTTTATTGTCTACTTCCCTTGAGGTGGTCATCAGAAATCAGAACATCAGAAATCATTCTACGTGGTAATCTCTTTAAAGATATAGCTTATATTCAGTTATTTCACTGCCCAAAAAAAAAAAAGAATTCCTATGAAAAAACATGTTAGGATTATTTTTAGTCCTAAGGTATGTATTAAGATGCTATTGCATCCCTGGTGATCTTACAGAAATACTGGCAGGAAGGGGGGTGAAGTTCACATCAAGTATCCATGATCAGAGATGGGATGAGTTAAATCACTGACCATTTAATTCTGTTCACCTTTCCTCTGTAGATTAGCTGCTTTAATTTCCTGCATTTGATTTCTCCAGTGATTTTAAATTAGCTGCTCTACAACTTAAGAAAAGGGCCAGATTGTCAAGTTTTCAAGTGAGTTTGCTGACCAGAAGAATCTCTTAAGAGGTTCACAGTAAATCCAGTGGCACAGTACATTTTGTTTAAGTGCTTGTCATTAAAGGTTGGAGTGCACAGTAGACTTGAAAAGAGTTTGGAAGACTGATTCAAGTAGTAGCATTATTTTACACATGAGTGCATCAAGAGAGAACTTAGAAGGTGATAAGAAAAAATTGCAACCATGGAAAAATGATCAATTCACATTTTCATCTCTTTTTAATTAACTTGACTTCTTTTTAGTCTCTGTCATTTACGCATAGCTAGTAAGTCATACCTTGGATCCCACTGCTTTGATAAATGGAATGAGGAATTAATTTATAGTGGTTGATTTTGCTTTTATAATAATTATATCCCTGAAACTGGGAAAAACCCAAAAACTGGTTGACTGATATGAACATATTTGACATCCACTGAGTGTCTTTTTCTTTTCCCTTGGTTTGCAGTGTCTGAAATTAGTTACTGAGCACTATCTTTTCAGCTTCTTCCTTAAGAAATCTTTTTGATAAAGCTGTGAAGTCTCCAGTATAAAGCTTTACTCACAGAACCAGCACAAATCCTCCAATCCAACATCACGTGTTTTCACTGATGCTGACAATTTCTGGCACAAGCCTGTGTACTCAAGACACTCTAAATCCCTACACAGCACAGCACTGCAGAGCACAGCACATTACTGCTTGGAGGTGCTTAAGCTGTTGTTCTGGTGATTTAAACGATGGGTTGCTAGCGGGACAGGCTTGATATATCCTCACAGGCAAAAATTTCCTTCCCCTTCTCAGTCCATTGGCTCTGTTGACTGTTATTTTTTACACCTACCCAATGCTACTGCAAAGCTTGCCTTCTCCTTCAGGCTTGTGGGAGTGATGTGAGCAGCACAAGCAGCCACAGCAGCAGACACAGACAGAACCACATCAGAACTGACACCACAGCCAATGGTTTTCACAGCAATGCATTGAAGCTGCACTTCCTGTCCCCCCAGTGGAGCTTCTGAGAGCTGTCTGCTGCTAATAAGTTGCTCTTTCCCCCCCTCAACCACTGCTTCTCCTGCCCTTTGAATGACCATTGTCTTCTTTTTTTCTCTCTACTCTCCCGCTCATTCTCTCTCTTTTGCTCTCTCTTTCTCCTGGTACATTTCCACATGTGTGAATACACAATTTTCTATTACAACCCTTCTTACCTACCTTTCTCTGATGGTGTGTTACTACTGTTGCTGTCCTTATTTAATAAGATTTGCATTAAATATTTCCTTATTAGTTCAACACTTCTCCCAGTAGAGCCCTACGCTTGATGGGAAACACCAAAGAAATTGGTGCCTAATGCCATATATTTGTGTATATGTTTTATATAGTGGCAATTATGGAACTGAAAGAACCTTGCTTTGTATCGAGACACATAAGCTGATTGATGCTTCAGGGTATGAATTTTTACCACATGACAAAATGTGAAGAGCTTAAAGACTGCAAAATGGGTGGAATTATAAACCAAAAGAAATAAAAATAAATTTCCCTCAACAGGTTCACAACCCTTCTGTTTTCTGAATAAAGCAGTGCAGGATAATACACCTGTCTATGCTTCAGCTTATAACAGAATTATTGTTCATCATCTCTGTCTGACACAATTCCCTGCTTTGCAGCATTTGGTTCATCCAGTGAGTCTGTAAGTAAAACCAAATGATTCAGTTGGACAGACCTTAAAAAAAAAAAGAGCTACTTTTGCCATGATGTCCCATTCCTTCTTGCTGTCCAATGTGGATATATGACGTACTGTATGTGTCTGTCTAATGGATACTTTGCACAACCTAAAACAATTTTCAAAAGCCGCTTTTTTGTGTCTTGTAGGGCAATGCTGGTTTGGCAGGGATTATAGTGATAAAGCTGATATACTAGGAGTCCTTATCAGAGATTTTGTCCTCATATAAGAGTCTTAAAATGGGAGTTACCCTGTTATGGGATACTAATAATGACTAGGTGCTTGGGAAGTGTTTATGGAGGGTGAGCTAGATCTGGGGAATTAATGAAGAGATGCAGATTTTCAAAGGTTGAATATCAGGAACTGGTTTTATAGGCAATGGTACACCTATTATAAATCTTTTGAAACAGGAGCCTGTATACGGCTAAGGCAAGTGTAGAAGGTGTTGAATAGGAGCCAAGAATAAACCTTGCACAAATAGCTCCAATAATGAATAAGAATATCAGATGAAACTTAATCTTTTTTTTATGGATATTAGCTCTGAAAATTAATTCGAGAATCTCCTATTATGGCCTTCTGTTCTCAGATCTAAAGTGTAATTTTTTCATTTTATAGTTACTGACAAAGGCAATTGCCTGAAAGAGACAAACAGAATGGAGATAGTTTGCAACAGAATGGATCATGAAGAGAGAAGATACACATAAATGGTATGTTTCTATATTCTGATTTAAAAAAACTCATCATAACAAGAAAATCTAATAGTTCAAGATCCAAAAATTAGTCATCTATATGCTTGTCTTCAAGGCTCTAAATATGTCTTAAGAAATATCTGAAGTTATAGCTTCAGATATTATCTTTTAAAGTAAAATATTTATATTAAAAAGTCAATGCTTTTTCATAGATACAGATATTTGGATATTTTGAAGACTTGAAAAACATATCATAAAAGAACTTGCTTTTATCTCTGAGGTGTCTTGTGAGTGCTGAGATTAAATAATCACCATCACAATTTTAGTTTGCTGAATACCATGCATTTCCCATTCTTTATTCAGTTTTACTTACATCATCAGTCAGATTCCAAATAATTGGGGGTTTTGTCTCCTTAAGCTAAGACCAAAAGATTACATGGCTGTGAACTGTGAACAGAAAAAATGAGGAACAGGGGCTTTTGGGAACGGGTATGAACACAGAAGTGAGATGAAAAAGCTCACGAGAACTTACGAAGTGTCCTGAAATGCTGTAAACTTACGCTGTAGCTTTCATGGGATGAGCACCTGCAATTAGGTAAGGCACTTGGTCATAGTTCTGACCCCTTTATTTCAATTCCTTCTATTGAAAGTGCAGGAGATTTGCAAATGTTTGTGTAGAAATGAGGGACAGTAAAGCACTGGTGGCACAAAACCTGTCTCTCCCAGCCAAGCGGCGCAAAGAGGCTGCTCTTGCTGTGCTGCAGTCCCCATGTGAGCTGGCTTAACACAAGTGTTGGGTTGCACTGATGCAGCTATGCCAGCATAACCCATGTAAACCCATCCCCCAGAGCCTGCCCAGGATCCCATACAGATGTGGCCTTGCTGTTTTTGTGATCTATGTTTGCTGACGGCTTGGGAGGACAAAGCAGATGCAGTCTTTGAAACAGAGACCTTCACAGAGCACAGCTTGTTCAAGGATCCTCCCTCTTTCTGGGCCCAGTTCTGTTAGCAAACCCTGGCTGCATTCTCAGTGAATGCATGCCTATACAACACAAAATCTGTATTGTAACAGTTGTTTTAGATGCTTACTGGGGAAACTGGGGAGAAAGACAATTTATTTGACCATTTGGAACTAGAAGGAATATAGATCTTAGAAGTCATTCTAAAGGATGGTCTTTAAGATGGTCTTGTATTCACTGCTCTGCAGACCCCAGGCATGGTATCAGTAAGTTTAATAAGGCAGGCAGTTTTTACAGTTAGGTGAATCTCCTGATAAGCAAGGTCACAGTTACAGGGTTCACAATCCTTGAGTTCAAAAAGATTAGAAATCTAGTTCCCCTGACAGTTCCAGAAAGCATTCTTACTCTCTGCCTAGCACAACAGATGGTCTTACCTCCATATAAGCCTTCCACTGATTCAGACAGAGAGCTGAACAATGCCATGTGAGTAGGAAGATCGCTTCAACAATTAAGAAGGAGAAAGGTATTCCCTCAAGAATTTTGTCAGGAGGCAGTTGCAAAAGGTCCAGGTATCTTGCAAGGAACTTTGTGCTTCATGCAAAAGTTCTGAGATCAGTACTTACATTTCTGTAAATCATCTAGCCAGACATTTTGAAGTTATCTACCTCCATAATAGCTACACTTTTTTTTTCTTTCCAGGAGGATGATGTGGTGGGGAGGAGGAGGGTCTAAAATAGTGTTTCCTTTTAAATTTGAGGAATGAGAAAGTTTGCATGATATTCTGTGAAACATAAGGGCAAAGCGATAGATACTCCTTCAAGAAAATAAATAGATTAGGTGCAATTGCCCAACACAATATATATTACCAATTAACAGCAGCATTAAACCATTCCAAACTAAATCATTAATTTCTCTTTAATTTGCAGCATTAGTTTGGTGTCCTTATTTTTTAGAGACTGTGAAGCCAATAAATTTCCAGACATACAGTGTTTTGCTATCCAGTCCAATGCACATAAAGTAAAATATAAATACAGACCACTTAGTTCAATAGGCAAAGAGATTTCACTAAGAGAAAGCAAAATAGTGGCAGATTTTTTTTAGTAGAATTTGCACAAAGCTAGCTGGCTTTGTACCAGTGTGATTTGACATCTGCAGCAATAGTGGAGCTAGTGACAGGAAATGACCAGGTGCTTGACAGTTTCTGTTGGCTGCATCAGGTTGTCTTCCTGTAGGATGCAGCTGTTCACGTATTCTTTAGTGAAAGCAGATGGAAAATTCATGTAGCTAATTGGTACTACTGACATGGGAGTCAAAGAAATGTTGTTACCTTTTTTTTTCCCTTTGACTCCCTTTTCTTCATGCTGAGTATTAACATTCCAGATGGGGAACATTAAATTATGTAGAATTTCAAACAGAAAATGTTTTTAAGATGATGAAAAATGTTCATAAAATAAATAAAGGCTGCTGAAGCAAGGACACATGCTATCTATTTATTCAATTAGTAATAAAGTCCTTGTGGTATTCTTAAAGAACTGTGGAAGCTCTGACTGAAACAGTCATTATTTTTGAGATACCACTGTTGGATGAAGGGAAAATAAAATTCCCAAATTGAGTTGTGAAACAATGCTGCTTTGTAGATGCAGAGGTGCTGGTACTAAAGCTTTGTATAAATACGCATGATGAAGTATTTGTACAATTCTTTCTTGGTAGGACCCTAAGAGATTATTTTAAACTGCTGAGTTGAAAGTAAGACAGATTGCTTGATTACACTTTCTGAGAAAATATGAATTTATAAAAAATTAATCTTAATTCATATACTGTATCTGGGAGTTATTTATAATGCCTTCTTCAGCTTTAATATGCAGGAATATTAAGAGTAGTTCTAGAAATAAAAGGATGTGACTTGTCTACCTTTCCATATGATATAAATACCCAAAAATATTAATACTTTTTGTTTTCTCAAAATGTCTTGAGTTTTGATTTCCTATAGATTCCTACAAACAGAAACAGAAATTTGTGGAAAGCTTGGGACCCAACAAAGGCCTCTATTAACAGTAAAAGTAACAAATTTTAGTGTAAATGCTGCCTTAGCTTAAAATGCTGGCAACTGATGGACACATGAGACTTCCTTTCTTTAACAACCACTTTTAGTGTCATCATTTTTCATGCAAAAGCAAAATATTTCAGTGTACTAGTTGAACTGATAAGACCAGCTTTTTTAAAGCCCCTGTTTGTTTTCCTCCCTGTTCAGTTAAAATAAAATTGCATAGAATTCAAACAGAAAATGAAATCCTTATTTTTTGCTGTTTTACCTCGTGCTTAAACCCAGGGAGAAAAACCAAACAGCTTCATTATTCAACAAACCACTTGATTAAAATATTAGCTTTACTTACATGCTGTATATTTCTTCTAATTACTGGGAATCAGCATCAAAAACATTACATTATCTTAGAAGACATAACTCATTTACAGTTGGGGGATCTGCATTGTTCCCCTGAGAAATCCGCAATGAAGCAACCTGAGTTTTTTAACCTTAGTGAAAGGGTATCTTAATGACCTTTTCCTGCCTTCCCCCACCAAATATGTTGGCCACCCCTCTGCAAGAGGGGTGTGTAATAATAGAACAGGACAAGGCAATGAGTAGGAACTGCAGCATTTTCTTCTAGAGTTTTCTTGGACTGCAGCTCTTCCTCCAAAACCTCTGCACAGCCTAGGCTTACATTACTTTGATATGTTCCTGGGAATAAAGGAGCAATTCCAGCATTACACTTCCCAGGAACGAGGGAATGGATGCAATAAATGACTGGGAGACCTCTAGACAAATGTACATCTTATTGGGGATCTCCACAGATCTTAGAGGTTTAGCGACCATTTCCTGCAGGTGAGCAAACCATGCAGTGTGAAAACCCTGGTGAGGTGTGAAAACCCTGGTGAGCCAGCAGAACCACAGGGACAATTAGCTGGTGTAAAGTCAGAGTGAAGTTCTTGGGCAGGTCAGTACAATGCTGATATTATTGAAAGTGTTGGTGGCTTGGCACAGAGTTTTAGCAGGGTTTCATGCTACATTTCAAAGATTAATCAAACTTGCTGTCTCATCTTTGGATGTGAAGCAGGCCTGTGAATTTCTGGAAATGTAATTCCACTTAAGATTTTTATCTTTTGCATTATTTTTTGGTTTACTTTGGCTAAAACTAGAAAAAAAGCCCAAAAAAAGCAGAACAGTTACAGAAAGGGGAAAAAAAAGGTAACCAAAGCCGGGAATAATGTGACAAACACACTTTGTAGAAACAGAAAGAGTGATCTGATTTCAGCAAAATGGAGGACACTCCACCCCCTCACAATGGATGGACTTTTAATCAGAGACAGGAATCATCAGTCGTCAAACAAGGACTAGTTTTTGACTACACATACATTAAGCTGCATTAAAAACTGAAAGTTGTCAGGGAGGGCAGATAGTCCAAGCACACAAAGCACCTGTGCTACAAGCACAGTAGTAAGTCCGGTAGCCTGTGCAGCATCACAGTAATGCTGTGAGGATGTTACTGATATCTAATTGTCACTTTCACAGACTGGGGATGAGTAGTATTAAATACCATTGGGAGAAAAAGCTGGCCTTCCTTCCTTCCTTCCTTCCTTCCTTCCTTCCTTCCTTCCTTCCTTCCTTCCTTTCTTCCTTCCTTCCTTCCTTCCTTCCTTCCTTCCTTCCTTCCTTCCTTCCTTCCGAATTCCTTCTGAATTCCTTCCAAATTCCTTCCGAATTCCTTCCTTCCGAATTCCTTCCTTCCGAATTCCTTCCTCCCTCCCTCCCTCCCTCCCTCTCTCCCTCCCTCCCTCCCTCCCTCCCTCCCTCCCTTCTTCCCTTCCTGCCTTCCCTCTTTCCTTCCTCCCTTCCCTCCTTCCTTCCCTTCTTTTCCTCTTGTTTCCCAGGAGAAGCAGTTTAGAAGTGCAATACCTCATGGGCTGCCTCATTGACTGGCATGCTGGAAAGCAACATATGGCACCAGACATCCTGCAGTGCAGTTTTGGACTGATGTAACTGAATGAACAGTCTGAATATAGGTCACTGTAATCAAATTCCTTTAAGTTATTCATACCTTGAAAATCTGCAATTGGAATTTAGAGCAGACAGTCTGCCTTATTCTTCCCACAAGGTGTATTTTACATTAAACAGTCATTTGATAAAATGTCTGATGTCAATACACAGGGACTAGTTTTAGTATGACAGATGGACACATTCACACTCAGTATCTGTCCCCACTTTGCTTTGATATATTCAACAGCAAGTGGATCCACAACAGGAAAACCCGAGAATAAAGAAGTCCCTCTCTTACCAGGGCAGGTGACAGAAGAGGAGGGGAGGATCTGGGATCAGATACACAGTTTGGGATCCTCTCAAGTAGGGAGGAAAACTGAAATATATTTTCCCTAAGCAGCAGGAGCAGTGGTGTATCCTCTCCATCGTCTGACGCACTTGGGGGCAGCGCAATGGTCATGCTTTTTGCAGCACCCCATCTGGAAGATGTGCTCTCATAATTTGGATTGTATGAAGCCACTAGTTAAGATGTGGATGGTTGAAATCAGTGGCGCTTGCACTTGAGACAGACAGTGCTGCGTGGCACTGCCAGGGCTTCCCAGTCATTTTAGGAATGACCAAACATTAGGCGTAAGTCAGTGTAATGCTGTAAACTTGAGATATTTCCAGATTTAAGCAACAGCTGAGTGACTTTTCTAAGGACTGAAATTTATATTTACACAGCTAATGACTATCTTAGATCTCTAAAGGCTTTTCTGGATCCCAGCGTATGATCTGTGAGAGAAGAAGCATTTTTACAGTAGGGTTTTACACAGCGGAACACCAACCTGACCAGGATACTAGGAGGTACTTAGGCAAGTTGATAGAATTTCCTCAGTGCATGCAGTCAACAGCATGACTTGCAGACTATTTTTTTTTTCTATTCTTTCAAAGAGGAATAGATTATTTTGTATTGTTATTAGATCTGAAGGAGAAGTAAGACTACATCTGAAAAGCAAAGCTATGGAAAATCACATCTGTTTTCAGGGCAGTAATGGCTCAGCTGTTTGAGATCTTCTACAGACTAGTTGTAAGTGAAGCTCAATCATAAAACAATATGCTCATGCTCAAAGGAAGGTATGCTTGGACACACCTCTGAGATGATTTTCATCTAGCTTGCTTTTAGCACTAGGGGAAGGTATTACAGAGTGGATTACTGCTATAATAAGGTTTTCTTATGGAGATTTAGAAGTTAATGTGCTTTATTAAAATATTCGTTAATGGTTTTCTCACATCAAATGTTGTGTATCACATTAATAATTTTAATTTTTTATGCTACACATATATTTTGAAATCTTAAACATTAATGAACATTCAGTCTCAAAGGTCAGTTTAAACTGAAACTGAACTTTGCGGGCCAGCTCTCTATGCCGCTCATTACTACTGAATAATATGATATTGGTGTGAAAAAATGCGTATCTCTCTTCATGTACAGCAGTAATATTTGCAGGACTCATCTCACAGCAGCAATTAACAATTTAGAAAGCACGAGCCCACTGTGTCAAAAGGGAGCCTCCAATAGTTGAGGGATAAATAATTTCACCCACTACCTTGCATTGCATCTGCACTTTCTGAAATGAAGCAACTTCCAGGTTGTTTGAGTAGACTCTTACAAGAGCATTAGTTTGAAGCAGGTAGGTGAACATGAAGTAATTTCTGTTTCCTAAGTCTTCATGATATCTGATGCATGCACACAGTAATATAGGGAGAAGAACAATTACACAATTGCTGGTAATTCAAAGGCAGTGCAATCAATTGCCCTATAGCTGTGACATTTTTAGCATGTTCCCTCTCACTCTGTGCGTGGATATATGAATACCTCCATATTTGATGGATTACTAGGGGCTTTTCTTCAAAAAACATTGTTAACACCCCCCATCTCTTAATTAAGGAGTTATCATCATGAAAAATGACAGTTTTCTGTCTTGTAGTTTTCTATAGCTAAGAATACTTCAGCATTTATTTTGGAGTTAGGGACAGATGCTGTGTTTGCTAAGATGACTATTCTTGAATCTTCCTAAACACGTGTTGCTGAGCAAATGTAGTTTATGGATTTTAGAGCAGCATTGGTGAGCTCTCATGCTCCCATCCTGTGGTTAAACCCAATTTTTCATCTGTTATACTGAATGGTCTCCATTTTAAGAGGGAAGAGTTTTTCTTTGGCATGTGTTACACAGTACTAGGTGAAGGAGAGATCTTGTGGACCTATGTGATTTAAAAATTTCTTGCATGCTTATTTATACTTGACAACCAAAATGGTCCTTTCTAGGTTCTTTCTGTGTTTCTACACCAAACTCAAATGGGCATCTTCTTTGATATCCTAAGGTGGGAAATCCTTCATGATCACATAATGAGGCCTGTATTGGCTGTTTGACATGCTTATTATGAAACAATAATCTTGTGGGGTGAAGCAGAGCTGCATGAAAACTTAGATGAAACTAGCATAGTCTAGATGCTTTTCTGTATGTCAGCTTTCTCTCTTCAAACCTTTGTCCACCTCCAGTCTGAACTCCTGAAGAGAACATTTCTCCTAAGCTTCTGAAGATGTTCATGCTCCTTACCCATTCCCATCTTTGACCTAATTCGTGAAGACCTTGTTTTTTCTTGTGTCAGAGCAGGCCTAACCTATTTGGAAAGATGAAACAAAGATATCACACAACATCACCTCTTCTCTTTTGGTTTTCAGGTTACTTTTTTCCCCATTTAATATTTGAATTTTACAAGGGAAATGACAGAAGAATACGCTATGCAACATGAACTAGCATTAAGACCCATGGCAATGCATTTCAGCTGTATTCAGACACACAACCAAACTTGCTAATGTTTGTCCTAGTAGAAATCTTCATTGTGAGGTTCTCATTTACTATTTTACTGCTTTGCTCATCTGCAAAGATAGAGCCCAGAACTAAATGTAGACCTGTTGGTCTAAGAGAGGCTGTGGATCTTCTTTCCAAGCCATAGATCCACTTAAAAATTAAACCACTTCTGAGAGAAAATTATAGTCCCTATCATTATATCATTGTAAGTTACTAACACAGAAACTCTCATGAAAAAAAAATCTGAACTCTCTCTTTTCACTTTTAGAATTAAAACCTGTATTTAAAACTAGAAAGTGATTAGTCATCAGAAAGAGTATGCCAATACCTAGTCTGGTTTGCTTTTTTATAATGTTTGACAGATTTTCTTAAAAGTCTTTCAAATTGGTCATCCTTTTCATTCTGGAAAAACACAGCTGCTTTCCCACCTTTGAACACACCAGTATTTGACAGGCAGTGGGAATCCATGTCTTTGAAGAGGCTTTTACAGTCCTTGTCTGAGGCAAAGGTAAGTGTCAATTCCTCTGCAAAATTGTTCCTTACCCTAGTTGGTTTGTCCCTTTTCCCCAAAAGTGTCTTGCAGTTGCCTACTGTACCTATCTTTACTTCAAGGCCATTAAGACCACCTCTGGAGAAGGCATATACAGCCCTGTCCCTGAGAACTGCCAGCATTATGGACGTATATCTTGATGTGCCAGCTGTCTTCTTGCTCATCCATAGCAGGCTGCTGCTTCACTGGCTATAAACCAGCAATTTTCCTTCTAGTTCAGGCTTCACAAGAATTAACAGTAAAAATCAGCACTGGTTCTTTTAAAGACAACCTGTCTTCTGAAGGCTGCCATCGTATGCTTGCCATTGATGTCAGCCAAGTAAAGAATAAGACTCTAAAATGAATTCAGTTGTTTTTAAGGTTCAGTAATATCTCTGTATCAAAAAATAATAAGCTTTTTACATCTGGAAGTCAGTGTACCAAAGACTTTAAAATTAGAGTCCACGAACAGGGAGAGATAGATGGTTGCACCTGGACATGTGGCACAACACCTTTTGCATCTCTGTTTTCCTTGGCTTGGACTAGCCAGATTTTGCTTGACAGTGCAACTGAACCCTAAAGATGCTGTTTATTTGTTTTCAAACAGTGGAGAAGGCACCTTCATAGAACTGGCACTCAGTACAGAGCTGCTGTTCCACTTTGGGGTAGTGCATTCCCTATTATACTTATTGTTCTGCATTTATTCTATTGCCTGGTACTGTAATACACTGCTCTCAGTATGCTAATGGGATTTCATGGGGCTGCCATCACCAGCTTGATTTGTAACAGGAAGCCAGAACAATAAAGGCTTTGAGAAGAATAATGTGAGAATTGCATGCCTCTGTAGAGGGGCATCAATGCAAAATGAAAAACAACACTGTCTTCCATTGCTTGTTACTGCCATCTCATTTTCACCAGTAAATAACTAGTGCATTTCTCTCCACAATGAACACCAACAAAAGGAAGACAGCCTTTATCAACAATGGACATACTATTGGAGGGGACAGAGAGGGCAGAATTCCTCTCAGGCATTCTGTACAGTCACCTGTGATTCCTCACTGCTCCCAAGACCACTGTGTTTAAAGAAGCTCCCTCAAATTTTACTTCACTGACAACCCACAACTTTGTATTAGAAAATTCACAAGGCATTAACAAAGGTTCTGGCAATTTAGGAGTAGGTTCTGATTAATGAACTCATGAAGAACTTTTAGTGAAGATGTTTTGTCTACTCCCATAATTCAAATGATAATCTGCATTTTGTAGAAGCAGAGTGTACAACAGTGCTGTTGACATCAGAGCAGACAGCCAGCAGCAAGGTAAGGAGGCCTTAGGAAATGGTTTCTTAATTTTCAGTGGGCATACATTAACATGACATAAGTTGGTCCAAAGTTACTGGCTGTTTTCTAAGTCACTCAGTGTTCTTGCCTTTATTTGGAAATTCAAATAACTAAAAGAAGATAGGTATTTTTATTAATTTCTGTCTTATCTATTTGCATTTCAATTATGTTGTTATTTCAGTGCAAAAAACTACAGCAGGGGATGGAGAAAAACATTGGAAGAATGCTTAACATGAAGTTATATCCCTTGTTGAAGACCAGATTAACCTTTCAGGAGCCTTTGGCAGGCCACACATCAGGTGCCACCTGAAATATGAAAACAGAACCAGCTGGTGTGGCATGCATGCAGAGGCAGTGCAGAACGTATTATATGGCTCACAGGCTGCCAGGAAAAGGTTGCGTTAATATGCAGAAACCAACATCACCCCAGAACAGTTCCTCAAAAATTTACATGTCCCTGGAGTCTTTTACTCTACTTTCCCCCTTGGAGTGCCACAGCTTTGGGGTGATGCAAAGAGTGGCTGTGATGCAAACCAATTGTTCTGGATCACAAGTGCTCCTGCTTGTGTCTGCCCCCAGCAATTCTCATGCTCTCTTATCTGCAGGTTGTGTGCTAGGCACTGCTCCAAAAAGCACTTTTACAGCACTATTTTTGTGTTTAGCTTGGGAATTAGTTTATTTAGCTTGGGAATTTCTTAGCTCAGGTACTATGCCATCTTTCTGTGTGCTGACTTCAGGAAGCTCAAGGAGCCAGGCATTAGCAAGAGGCAGCAGCTGTACCTGGTGCACATCCTCCAAGTGCCCATATGTCCAGAAGTGTCAGAATTTTTTGACCCAAGACATGCAGCTCACAAGCTAGCTCTGGTTTGCTAGAAGGGGGGGTCTGACTGAGATAAATACAACAGCATTTCTGAACAGTGCCTGTGTGTTAGTATATTAGCACGTAAATAAATAAAAAGTAATGAATAACTAGGCGAACATTTCTGCCTCCTGTCACAATTAAGCATACTGGAAGACTGCTGTGGGTCCATGTGCTATTTCTGGTAACAATGCAGTGTGTTGAGGTGTCTCATTTCTCATGTACTCTAGACAAGTGTGCACGGTAACAATACCTGTAATCTACTGCAGTAGTTCTGCTGTGAAAGTAGTAAAAAACTGGCTATTTTGTGATGTATTTCTTCACTTAAGTATGCTAGACGGGTTCTAAATTGATTTAATTGTGACTTGGTTAAACTGTATTAAAATCTAAACTCCATTAAAATATTATCAATTGATGTGCCTTGCAGGAATTTTACTTCATGAACAAAACCATGGTTTAGAGATTTATCTCCTCTTTTCCTTGTCAGTCTCCTGGAATCTAGACACCAATGAATGCATGAACAAATAATTCAAATCTGTGACTGTTTCATTGTTCTCCTCTTTAGCTGTGATATCCCTGTATGTTTTCTCCCTTTTCTGCATGACTGCGCAGATGTGCTTGACAGCTCACTGCCACAGACCTAGGAAACTTCTCTGATTTGGCAACGGTGTACAGAGAGGTAACAAATTTTGATGACAAAACCAAGGTGCTTAGGATAGCAATGATGGAGTTACCTGTGCAGAACTGTGGAAGAACTTTGTGGGACTATGGACTTGGGGATTAAAATTACGGATGAAATTTAACAAGATAATTACAGATGGATACACATAGGACATGGCCTTCCTCTCCTTTCCCCCATGAATTCATAGGGAAAATATAAAATAAATGGTCTGAGCTGACACTAATGAGTCAGGACTTGGACTTGAGTTTGTAGTAGAAAATTTCATGAAAAAATCTACTTAGTGGTCAAAAAAGCACACTAACTGTTGGGAAGTATTAGGAAAGAATACAGACAAAAGAATTTTACTATCGTGTCAATCTGTAGTGGGTCTATTTTCTTTTGCTTTCAGAAAGTTGGTCTTTAGCAAATATCCAGAAAAGGACAAGTCAAGACAATTAGAGGAGGCAGATCTTGCACACACTATAGGTAATTACATGGTAGGAATTCTTCACCATAGATTCCTGTGAAACCTAGTATTTCACACCTAACATTTAATTTCATTTTTTAATGAAAATTGAACTAACTAATGGAAGGTGGATACCTGAAGCCTTCTAAAATGTGAAAAATCACCTCTGACTCAGGAACCCTACAAGCTGCAAGTTCTGAGAACCTAGAAAAGATTTAAGGGAAGACCAGCTGTATCCTTGCTTTGCTCTGAAGGCACCTCTCTAGGAGATAACTTTTGACCCATCTTAGGCCAGAAATTCTGACTAACTCAGGCAATTTTTATAATCATATGGTGTAAAATACATAAATAAACTTTCTAAAGCCCCTCCAGAGAAGGAGGGCAGAGAGGTGACAGAAAGGCTTAGCTTTCTTCTTCTCTGGTTGTAGTAAGGTTTTGAAAGTGTATAGGAACACACATAAAGACTGAGATTCAAACTGGATGAAAACCACCAAAAATGTTTGAGGTTCTTTAGACAAGAATTGCTCTAAGTGACAAAAGTTGATTGAATATTGCATTTCTAGTTTGGAATTATGAATCTTGTGTGTAATCTAAGTGTTTCTCTTCGAAAATATTAAGTAGTCCCAGACAATTTAGCTGACAAGGATTATTCAGGTGCTTGTCTTTAAGTGGGGGGAAAAAGTACACAATGAAGAAAGAATAAACACGTTGAAAGATGGACTTTTGAGTTGGATTTTTTTGTTTGTTTGTTTTGTGGGGTTTTTCTTAACTATTCACAGCTAAAATGAACTCAAGGCTGTGTTAATTTCATTGTCTTGTACTTGCACTTGCAGGGAATTTTGGTCTTCTGCCAATTTGTTTCCAAGTGTTTTTTTTGGCCAGGAAGTATTAATAAATAGAGCTCTAGTAATTGCATGTTCTTTTTTTTTAAACCATGTACTCATGGGCAAGTTATTTTTAATCTACTAATTATTTATGTAGCTTCTATTTTCCACAGTATATAAAATTTTTCTTCAAGCCTGCAAAATTTAAAATACTGAGATCCTGAAAATAATAAATAATTTGCATAAAACTGAGAAGACAGTTTAAGAATTCTGTCAATGAAAAACATTTTTTCAAGGAACAAAGAATATTTCGCTATAGGTGCCTATTTTGACACAGACTCTTTCTTCAGTGACTGTCTTGTAATGGACATCCCCCATTTTGGAAGGACAGTGGCTACAAAATCACCAAGACATCAGAGGTTACTTTTGTCCTAGAGTTCCTGATATGTTTGAGTATGTATATAAAACATAAATCTAACAGAAACATGTCATATTGTCTACTTTGCTTTTATAAAATCTTACTTTCAAAAGTTCAAATATCTGAAAAAATCAGTGTTTCTATCGCAGTTAATCCTAACTGGAAGATCCACTTATCTGTGTCAAGATGAAAGCATGAACTATCCCAAATAAAGGGCTTTCATGGCTAAAGTAGAACCAGAGTGGAGCTACACCATGAAAGTGTAAGACTGAGGTCCATACATACTGTCTTTCAATTTTAGCCCGGGGCATATCCTTCTTTGACTTAAAAGTCTTAAAAGAGCTCTGATTCAGAGATACTTTTGCAGCTCTCAGTGCTAAGCTCCCTGTTTCTGCCTGATACTATGCACGACTCCACCTATGTGCTACCCTCCAAATATATGTGACCCCTTGTTGTCAGGATCAGATTCTCATCTAAATGCTGGTGTGGTCAAATCGTTTGTCTCAGGAGAGAAAGGAGCAGCCACCACTCACTGGATAACAAAAGCATTCAGTCAACTTGTGGGAGACTTCGGTTCAGTCCTTCTCACAGCCTGAGAAAGCTTGCATGTAATTTCCCACTCCTGTATACCTAAAGCAAAAAAGAAGAATGACGTTTGTCCTCATTTTCTTCCAGACTTTTAGTCAAGAGAAAGGAGGCTGCAAGTTGCAACAGCAGAGCTCTTTGCTTGGTGAAAGCCCAGGGTGCCTGTCTCTGCAGAGCACCACATCACCTCTTTGGTAGCTGAGGCATTCAGCGCTGGAATGACATTGTTGTACGGTGGTGAGAAAGTTTCCCTGCAGTTACAAGGAGTAGGAAACAAGAAGTTACAGGGAAGGACAGGATGTCTTCCTCCCTCATTGCCTTCCAATAAAACACAAGTACAGTTTCAACTGCTTACTAAAGCTGGGCTCAGAGCTGGAGCATGGTGAGGGGCCTGCCTGCAGCCCTGACACTGGATGTCACTGTGATTTCCTAATCACTTGCTCGATTTGCAAGATGTCCAGATTGCCCTCCCAAGGGATTTTGGCTCCCTTGGCAGTATGTATGGGGCAGAAAACACCAAATTCAAAACTATGGATGCCGCTCCAGAGGCCTGCATGTTTCATATAATTTATTATATGGCCCTACTGGGTCATTTGTTACTCTACATACTGTATAAACTTGTGTTTTCTAAAAGCTCTCATATGAAATGCAATTTTATAGCTCAAGTGCCCTGCTCTGCTGTGTGGTCAGTGTATTATCACTGTTGGATATGCATCACAAATGCATTTTTTTATTATTATTATCAAAACTACTTTACATAGAAATTTTAAAGAAAATGAACTAAAAGTAGAAAGGTACAGCTACTATGCTGTGGTCATCTTGTGTACCATAGTGCATCAATGGTGTCTATAATCAACCAAACATTTCATTTACACCACAAGTGTTTGGTGAAATTGCACTTTTAAAGGGTACTGGTCATTTTGATCTATGCAGTTGGCCCTTCTTTTACTAATGTTTGAAAGAATTGAACTCAGCTGACCTAAATAGATATAAAAACAATAAAAGAAGACATAAAATAAAGTTCATATATATCTGCACATGCCAATGAATATATTAGATCTAATACATTGTTCAGATACAAGACAGAGTTACCATGTCTATTATGCATCACTGATAAGTGATTTTAGGTATGGTTATTTAAAAGGTGAGGTAAAATGTTCTCCCTCATGAAAGCTGAAACTTACTGTGTTACTGCATTTTACTGCATGGTTGAGTATGTGAGTGTGTATGTGATGAGTTTTCCTCGTATGAATTATACTCGGTTCAATGTGCTAAGTGAGGGAAACGTGGGCTGTGGCCATCAAGGAACTGACTCACACCAAGTGCTAGGACAGTTTGTGAGGAACCTGGGCTCAAGTCACACAAACTTCAGAGCACCTTATCTTCACTGCCACTTGGATCATTCAAGAACGATGACCAGTATAGTTATCACCTACACCTCCTTCTGTGAAGCTCTTCTTACAGAGGAAATACTGAAGGCATATTAAATGCTAGGAGAGATAAATGTAAGGGATGACTGGAAAGCCATTTTCACTTCACATCCTGAGCCTCAGAAGGTATCCCAGGTTACAGGCAAAAGGAAACACCAGGCTACCTGTCTGTGCTAGGCTGGGGTTGAGAGGCTGTATTTAGTAACGAGACAGTCTTTGATACACCTAAAGTAAGCTGGAATTAGAGTACCATCAAACTCTGCAGTTACATCATTGTAAATATTAAGTCCCTCTTAATTTAAGGAATATAAAAGATAATGCCCAGTAATTTAAAACTCTTCCCAATATTTCTCTCTTTAAATAATAAAAAGCCTGAAGAGAGACTGGCTGTTCCACACTGATGAAACAACCAGATATTGGTTTTGGCTGTAGCTGCTTTCATCCTTATGAAATGCTCACCAAATAACTATTTCTGGATGTAATATCTCTGGAAAATCTCCACTCCATTGATTCTGAGCATGTGTGTATCTGTACAATCAGCACAAAGCACTGGTGCATCACTGCTCTGGGAGCAGTTTCCCACAGTGTGCACTGATACTGCTGTGCCTTGTTTTGGCTTTTTTTTTCTGGATGTGAATATGTATCCTTCTAGAAGTGCTAAATATATTAGTACAGAAGAATTAGAGGGCATTTTGTGATTTGAAATCTAATGACAAAACTAAACAGCATGACAAAACGAAATCAGCACTTTGATGCCTGTGTTTTGAAAAAAGTTGGTTCTAAAAGGTTGGTGACTCTGGCAGAAGAAGGTCTTCCTTACAGAGGTAGCTGTGTAGGGTCTATTGCTCCTATTATTTGAGTGGCATTTGACCATTTGATATGGCTGTTAATACAAGAGAAGATAAAATCACATGAGAATCTGTCCTTTAACACTACTCCCTCTGTGGTGAGTTCACCTTGACTGGTTTGTCAGCTGCCCACCAATATGCTAATCTGCTCTATCACTCTCTCTCCAACAACAGGACAGGGGGAGAAAATGTGCTGAAAAGTTCATGGGTCAAGCTAAGGCCAGGGAGGTCACTTACTAATTACTGTCAGGAGCAAAATAGACTCCACTTGGAGAAATTAATGTAATACATCACCAATTAATTATAACAGACTAATATAGTGAGAATTAAGAATAAAACTCAAACCCCTTTTTCTACCCTTCTTCCTAGGCTCAGCTTCTCTCCTGCTTTTTCTACCTCCTCCCTTCTAGCAGTATGGGAGGATGAGGAACAGGGGTTATTGTCAGTTCTTAGTGCTTCACCTCTGCCACTTCTTCCTCACACTCTTCCCTTTGTGGTCCTGGCCATGGGATACGGTCCTTCACAAATTGCTCCAGGGTAGGTCTTTCCCACAGGGTGTGGTTCTTCAAGAGTTTCTCCAGTATGGGTTCTTACCCTGGGGTGCAGCCATTCAGGAATGCCTGCCCCAGTGTGTGTTGCCTGCAGAGCCACATCTGCCAGAAACCCCCATTTTCGTGGGTTGCAGCCTCCTTCAGGGCACATCCACCTGCTGCAACATCAGTTTCTTCAGGGGCTGCAGGGGGATCTCTGCTCTACCATGGACCTCCCCTGGCAGAGCTGCCTCACCATGGGCTGTGCCATAGTCTGCTCTGGTACCAGCAGCACCTCTTCCTGCTCCTTCTTCACTGAACTTGATATCTGCAGGACTTTGCTCTCACATTTTCTCACTCTTCTCTCTCAGATGCTGTTGTGCAGCCTTTTTTACCACTCCTTAAATATGTCATTACAGAGGTGCCACCAACATCATGGACAAGCTTAGCTTTGGTCAGCAGCTGGCCCACTCCTTCTGTCCAACATGGGGACACCTTCTAGGGTCTTCTCACAGAAGCCATCCTGTTACAACCCATCCATGAAGGCAAGGGTAACTGGGGTTCTTGTTAATAGATCCCCTGGGGTGGATTAGAGTGAAGTGACACTGAATGGCCTGTTTTTATGTATATATCTGTGTATATATATATAAAATATATTTATACTGATTTTAGAGCAATCTTGTTTGCAGTGGAAAGGAGGTATGTAGCTATTTTTGGTTATTATCTATAGAAATCTAGCAATAGGAAAGTATAAAATCTAACACTTAAGAAAATACATAAGGAAAAGAAACAGAAAGGATAAGAGTTGAAAGGTACACAGTCACCACCTGTGGATCCAGTGACAAGACTTGATTGTTTCAATTTCAATATCCATTGGGTGAAGTCATGGTCTCAGTCTTGATCTGTCTGGGGTGTGGGAAGGGCCTGAAACACAGAATTCAATGTGTTAATTAATGTGGTCAGGTGGGAATGCCCAGGTACCTCCC
This sequence comes from Coloeus monedula, assembly GCF_965178545.1. Taxonomy (NCBI): domain Eukaryota; kingdom Metazoa; phylum Chordata; class Aves; order Passeriformes; family Corvidae; genus Coloeus; species Coloeus monedula. The sequence continues at coordinate 15,078,694 of NC_138822.1, read as the reverse complement.
CTAGGGCAGTTTAACACTGTTGCAACACTGTGTATCTGTTGCAACACTGTGTATCACAGGCAGACCTCTGGTGGGAGGCCCCAGGAATGAGTCTGGGGGTTCTTGGGAGGTCTTTGATGGTTTATGACTCCTCCTAACACATGGCAGCTGCCTCTCACGTGTAGTTGAGCCACCTATGCCCCGTCAGAAGGGATGAAAACCCTCAGGCCTACATGTGAATGTGAATGTCACGATAAATCCCCCAGGAGGTAGTTTTACACCTGAACCATCTGCGTAAGGGAGGACACTGGCATGATAAAAAGCACTACCCTATCTCCACAGGGCTGGTTTCTTTTTCCCCATCTGGCTCACAACCCATCCTGTTGCTAAGCAAAGACTGGCTTGCCATGGTCATCCTCTGGCGGTGGGTGCTCCTCCCTTCTGCACCTGGGCTGTCCTTACGCAGATCAGAGGTTTTTTCACTGCACACCCAAAACCTCTCCTCCTCCCTTTCAGCTGTGGGTTGCAAACTGGCCTCAGCAAAGCACCCACTCTTTGGGTCACTGACCCTTAACATTCCTGTCTCTCACACACCCCTGTGGTCCACGTGCTACCAAAACCTCACCAGGTAACCCCAACAGACTCTAACACAGAAGTACACCATGGAAGGGAAAAGGAAGTACAACAGCATAAAGTCATGCATTACCAATGCAGGATGGCCATTTGTTCTATAACTGTGCTGTCATTTTGCATTTGACTGTGTGGCCCAACCTTGACAGGAACCTTGTCTACACTGAAATTCAGACTTCATATTTTCATCAGAGGATAAAAGAGTATGCCCTACACATTTTAACATTTTGTTTCACACAGCAGGTTATGTTATGGCAGATATTTGCAATGAACATTCTAAATTGTGGCAGAAGAAATGGTCTGTAATTTATTATCCATTCCAGGAGCAATGCTGTCCTCCACCACAAAGAATTTCCTCACAGACCTCATTCTATGCATATATTCATCATATAATGTACCTATATTCCATATTAGATTTTAGGTCTATTTACCAAAGCATGTGCAAGGCTCATGTTTTCTCTTACTCCTCTTTAAAAGAGTGAATACATTATATATGGGTTCCAAGTCTCAAATCAAGCTCCTACAAGAACTCCAGAAAAACTTGTTTGCTGACTATCATGTTACTGTCATACTTTCTACCTTCCTAAAGTCATCTAATTGTCATGAATTACCAAATGAACACGTAATGCAGAAAGCTTAGCAATTTACTGTTTCCTCAATTAATCTGAACTTTTGTTTCAGATTGGTTCCTGTTCTCCAGTTTCCGAATTTTTAATGCACCATTTCTTACTGGAACACAAAGGTTTAACATCTCTCACACAAGACTCTTGGTGGCATTTTATCACTTGTGTGTTTCCATCCCACCCCACATACTTTTCCTGTGTGCAATCTGGGTGACTTTTTTTCCTTGCTCAATGGCACACACCACAGAAGTAGAAAGATTTGAAATATGAGTTCAGTTACAATTTAAACAGCAGTAATGGTACTGTATTACTTCAAGCTGGTTTCTGCACAGTTTTTTCACTGACTTAGTTGCATGAAGTGGTGGTATGCTGGTGCATTCTCCTATAGCTAACCTTATAGTAAGGTATAAGGATACTTTCTGTACCTTTAGCTTACTGCTATTCTCTTCCAGGACCAGGTTCTGTGGGTTTACATACTTTTATATCAAACTGACTGCATCTGTCCTTGAGGGCAATGTTGCGCTTTAATGGTATGGTTAAACACAACAACTTTTGTGTGTAGACAAACCCTCAGGGCTCAGACAGATGCTAAGTTTACTGCAGCTCAACGAGTTAGTGCACATCAGCAGAGCCACAGTAACCAATCATACACATGCACTTTGTCTGTCCCAAATGTGAGGTAAAAGGTAAGTGCTTACAACTCTCTTGCTGAGTCTTTTTTCTTACTTTAGCCAATACTTGACATGGGATTAACTTCTGTACAAGCACAAAACAAGTCCGACTGAATCTAAAACATATAGGAGATCACTTTTAAAAAAGCTGAGGAGGACAGAACTTCCACGGGACAGAACTGATCCATTTAGAAACCAGTACTGGAGAAAAATAACTGAAAGTTGCCTTTAAAATGAATTTACTGACTTTTTCCTCCTGTAATTGACTTAAAGCCCTGGGTCTGGGATGCAAAATAGTTGCAGCATGAGGATGCTGTGACTCCAACCTCTACTTCTGGTGAGGGTGAGGGCGTCTCATTTGGTGCTTAGGCTTACATGGAGAGACAAAGCCTTTTTCGCCAATTTATCCCTCAAATATATAGGTCATCAAAGCAACTTTAAAATCAATGTAAACTCTGAAAATGAGCCAACACCCAGTCCCTCAAGATTACTGTGATGTGCTGAGACTGCTCGCTCTGACAGCAGCACTTTGCAGGCTCTAGAGTTTAGTCATCTTAATGCAGGAAGCCATAAAGTAAAGCAGTACAATTGTCTTACAGATCACCACTAGTGTACACCAGCTGTGATAGATTTGGCCTAACTCCATCTGTGTGTGACGCACCAAGACAGACAGGTCAAGTGTAACCTTGCCCACTTTTTGCAGACACGAGAGGTAACCTGCCCTCATGCAGCATGTTGAGGAAGGACTTCCTTACAGATATTTGTAGCATAAATGAGCAGCAGTTGTAGCACTAATGGCCTCTGAAACTTAGAATAGTTCTAATGGACCAGCAATGTGGATAAATAAACCCCCTTGCTGTAGAAACATGCCCTTAGACTGGTGTCATGCCAATTCTACTGCTGCAGAACCAGAACATACTTTCTCTAGCTGGCCCTACTGTTATATCAACCTTCCTTAAAATTAACCATAACTGTGCTTAGGACAAAAGACTCACAAAAATATCGTTTTTACACTCTCTCACTCTGCCTCATATTCAGGTTTCTGCTTAAAACCTTCTTCCCTAGCCCTCACTGTCCTGCCCTGTGGCTGAGCTTAAAGGAAACAGTGAAGATAATTACTATCACTTGCAGTGGAGCCAGAACTGTGGGCTGCAGAGGTTTTTTGGGGTTTTTTTGTGTCTCTACTCACCAGGCCTGTTCTACATATTCTAGGAGGATCCTCTGATAGGGTATATTAAGAGCTGCTGACAGTCCCAAACTGAGATTACATGGCTAAAAAGTAATGGCACATCTTCAACATCCTGGGCTCACTGCTACTGTGCATTCCCAGTATACAATGCAGACATTTCTAGCCAGATTTTTCAATCAGTTGAGCCTATTTTTAAAGCATTTTAATTTTTCTTCTGTGTTTTTTTTCATATTTATGCATTCATACATTCTGAGTTACTAAAGCTTTGTAATACATATTCATATGACAACTCCAAACATTATGATGCCTTGTTTAGAAATTGAAAAATGCTGTTTTGAGGCTGAATTATCAGTATTACTCAGAAAATTACTTGATGATGTCATCTGAGGCTGACACATCATAGTAGTTATTCTTGCAGAGATGTAAGTCTGCTTAATAGGGACATTCAGTACTTCCTATTCTTCTTAAATATCAGGGAGCAGTTTTTTGCAATATAGCTGAGTGGGAATAAAGACAGTAGGGTAAATATGACAAAATGCAAACATGAAAGAAATATATATTGATTATGTGTACAAGCCTGCACAGTTGGAATCAAATATCAAAATAATTTCTAGCCTATCAGGCACATATTTTGTGATGGACAACAAAACAAGTCTCACATGAAGTGACCACTTGATATCTTGACAATTATTTAGTGTCAGCATCAGTGTTGAAGCTGAAATGCATTAGTATCAAAAGAATAGAAGACTAGTTTCTACAAGAATAAAATCTGATCATTTTCATATGAGCCTAAATGACTTCAGGCAGGATTGTCACAGATATGGGAATAGAAATGAATTAATATTCAAAATTACACAGGGGCATGTGGGGATTATTTTGCAATAAAAATAATTTCAATTTATTAAAAAATTATAAGCATGAGAAACATTCCAGGCTAATGATGATCATTACCGGGCAAAAAAATGTGGCTGTTGATTTAGAATGAAATAATTTATGTGTAGTATATATTTACTCAGTCTTAATCAACATCACAGTAATATAAATCATTATTAAATATTCAGGTGAAAGCTGGAGGTCATGGAGGGCTCTGCTATATTCTCTTTCAAGAACTCAAGGGACAAACAGGGCAAATTATGGCAGATAGTCATGCGCCGCTTCCCTTCTCCCCTCCTCTCCCCTCCCTACATGTCAATATATCCCTTGGGGACTCTTCCCACAGAAAAACAGCACGGCAGGTGCTCTCCACATCACTTCTCTGATTGCTGTGACCTCCAAGGCAGCAAGCATCAGGCAGGCCAGGTGGCAGCGCTGAAAGGAGCATCCCCTGCCCCAGTTCTGCTTCTAGGGCTGCTGGAGAAGGAAGAGTTCATCTGAGGTTTAGGAGGAAAAGAAATAAATGATATTTTTAAAAGAAAAACTGTAAAGATTTCCCCTGCTTTTAAAGGCAGGGGAAACCTTTTTTGCTAGTTTGGTCTTTCCGTGATAATAGAAAGCACAAGCCTGAGGGTGGTAGGAGGAAGAAAACACCCCGCTGCAGAATTATATAGGATAAAAATAAGGGCTTGAATCTGAAACCATGGCTCCTTTTACCTCTTCTCCTACCTCCCAGAGAGAAATGGCCAAGTGCAGTAAGCAGAGCGAGTGTATCAGTTATTGCCACCAGAGAGCTGCCAGATGTCTGCTTCGCAATTGGAAAACAAGGGGAAAAAAAACCAGCCCAGCCCAGACACGGGGGCGGGGTGGTGGAATCTGATAGTTAGTATCAGAACCAAGGGAAAATTAGCTAATGTGTATGTCGGAACAAGAAATCCTCCCTTCCTTGCAATTACTCAAAATCTTGGCTTGCCGTTGAGAACGCATTTTAGAGCCTGGCATAATTAAGTGGAAAGCAGGAGCCAAAAGGGGAAAAGCAAACCTTTGAAAAGAAGAACTAAAAGACTAAAACCATTCCTCATTTACATATTTTGCCATAATTTCAACAAGTTCAGCCAAATTGCATTGGGCCAAATTGATACTGATACTAAGCAGCAGCAGCTCTACTGGCTTAAGAAGTCATTCTGGACATGTTCTGTAAAACTGAGCTCAGAATTTGGCCCAGTGTTTGAAGAGTATTTTGATCATATGTAAGTTTCTTGGTATTACAGAAGTGGAAGTTGCTGAAAAGCTTGTGGCTGAACCACCTTTCAGACTGCTGTCCTGTAGTGTGGAGCTATTTGTTCAGCAAGTACAGCTGGACTTCACCCCGGTTTTTCACCTGTCTGGTGGCCATCAGTCCGGCCCCAGGAGTACAGAGTGACCTCACTTCATGTCCACATTGTGCTGACTTTTAATTTTATCTCACTGACTCCCAGTTTAGTGCAGGAACTTGGAAGGTGGTGCAGTGCATCTGCATCCAATCCTGACACTGGCTGGGAGGGAGAGGAAGGAGGTTGGGCTCCCTCCTCTATCTACCAGCCAAGAGCTCTCCAGGGCTGCAAGAATCCTTCTGTCTGTGTTGAGTTCTGCATTTAGCAAAGAGAGCTTGGTAGAGAGGAAACTCAGAGAAACTCCAGGTTTTCAGTGGGTCTGACCCCAGGTTTGGTTTCATAAACCTGATGTCAAAGCCAGCCAGAGCACTTTAGCAGTGCTTGGCTATGAGATTTAGAGGTTCTTATGAAAACTCCAAGAAACATTAAAAAAAAAAAAAAAAAAAAAAAGCCTACCTGCAAGATAGAACCCTTCATTTCACACAGCTGTATTTAAAAGTCTCATTGGACTGAATTCAAGCCTTACTACGAGAAACTGCATTCTTTAGATCCTTGGGCTGAAAAGGTTAAAAAAAAATCTTAACGAAGTTCTTTGCAATGAGAAAGATTTGCTCTTCACCCACTGATGGTTATAGCAGCTGAGAGTTAAAATTAAAGTTTAGTACTGGCATTTTTTCATTGCTGTTTTCAGTGGTAGAATGTGATTTCTTTCTGGTTTAGCAGCCTTTCATATTTGTTTAGAGAACTCAGAAGGGAAGTAACTTTTGAAATATTATAAATGGTTGACTTGTTGCATAACGTGTATTTTCCAGGCCCTTTGCTTGTTGTTGAGTATTGAAGAGATATTACAACTGACAGAACTGTCTTTTCTTCCAGAATGGAAATGAATTAGTAAATGTGAAGTAAAAATGGTCCATTTTGTGGAAATCTTAGAAGGAGAGGGGAAGAGACAGACAGATGGTCTCACCAAGAACTAAGTATAAGCAGAAAGAATAAGATGTATTTTCATATTGCACAATGAAAGTTCTTCAGTCCCACAGAGTATTTAATGTTTGTGTTACTACTGGTTAAATGGACTTCTATTTTTTCATTCTTCTGGTCTGTATCCACTGAATTGTTATTTTTGTTCACCTGCAGCTTCAGAGCATTTAGCGATCAAATCTCCCCATAGGATTTGTTTTTGCAAAGCCTAGAAGTCTAAGTAATTTTTCTTTATATATTTGGTGTAATTTGGCTGTTGCTAGGCTAATGGGAGGGTTGCTTTTGTATTATTACTGTGCACATTAAAGAACAGGTATAGGATCTCTCATCTGGGGAATTAGTAAGTGAACTATTTTAGTCAAGATACAACTATTATGGGACCAAACTCTGCAGACAATTATCTGTGTCAAAAGGAATTGCAATGAGGGAAAGCTAGGAAAATTAAGAGGTTGGAATGTGGTCCAGCACACTTCAGAGATAACACCCACATATGGAGGGCCTCCATCTGAAAACATGAAAAGCATCATCAGGCCTTTGCCCTCATGGCTGGAGGAGAGTGAGGCCATGCTTCAAGTTTGAAGGCCCCGAAAGTATTCCCTCATTGCAAGGCCCTCCAGCTAATTACAGATAGACATGGGGAGTAAGTGGGCAAAGGCAAAAACATGGTAAAGCCCCATCTGTATTGTCATTCATAAAAGTAATTTATAAATATTCAGAGGACACAACTGTTTGCTCTTGTGTGTTCAAGGACCCCTAGAGTCCCTCTGGCTTGCAGGACTGTTACAGCTGAGAAGTCAACCTCCTTCTTGAAAGTTTCTCCTTGTGCAGTCACAAATGTCACCTGATGCTGGTCAAGACAAGAAGTTCTGGGAAGTAGATCCCTGCACCTTCCTCTCTCATTATTGCACTTACCTCTGAGAAAGGAGGAGAGCTCCAGCATCGCTCAGATTATTTCAGAAAGCTTCTCTATAATTCTGTTATGATGCAATGTGCAAACACGTAAGTCAAATGATGCTACTTCATTTTAATGTGTAAAATTTCTCAAGCAGTAGTTTGGATGAAACAGAAAGAATTTTAGGTTAATAACTGAAATCAGCATTAACTACAGGACTTTTCATTGTTCCTTTGACTGATGTCTCTAGTACCCGCTGCTGTTCACAAGACAGGATACCTGAATACAGAGAAGTATCCCTGTATAGCTTTCTCTATCATCCTATTTCTCAGGATGGTTGTGCAAATCTGCTTCCTACAATCAGATTTTCATAGATTTCATTCATAGATCAGATTTTCACAGAGCATAGAAGAACCTCTTCATTCAGATTACATGGAAATAAAGCTTCAAAAAGATACACCACACAAAATCAAGCCTTTATCAATCATCTAATAAGTATTTTGCAGGATCTGTCCCAAACCATGGGATTCTCATTAGTTTAGGCAACTCAGGGAAGATGATCTCGGTTTTTAAACCTAGTTTTTAAACTGAATGCTATCTTTGAGTTTATTGATCCATTGAGCTTTCTGTGACTCCCATCTCAGCTTTAGACCTAGGTTCCTTTTCTGTAGAAGCACAGCAAAATGTTTTGGGGTCTGAGACAACATATACTTGGGATAATAAGGATGTCGTAGTTTTTAAGTTCTACTGGAGCCCACATTTAGACGCAGACTTGTCTTCTCTTGAGTAGGAGGCAGATCTTTTCAACAATAGTGCTCTGAATTACCCTTCTGAAAAGTTGTCTCATTACAGCAAAAGTCAAGGCGTCTTGGCTGAACATCCAAATCACATGCTGATTTCCACCTTCAGGGCTGACAAGTATGTAGACATGTAGAATCAGCTAAGTGAAATTTCGAGGAGCAGAGTAGCTCAGGTCCTCTGCCATACTCAGTAGACAACTATTCACACCTGCCAAAAGTTTTGGTATGCTGCTGGGAGGAATGTGGCTGAGCAGGATGGTCAGAAACAATACGGGTGTGTGCTGGGCCAGGCTGGAAGCTGTTTTATTACCTCAGCAATTAGGGAAAGGCATATCTGCATAAGAAGGAGACATCATTCCACACTAGCTTCTTTTAATTGCTGTCCCAGCTCTCTGGTCAAAAGCAACTGGGCCTGGCTCCGGTGAAACAGTCTGCAACAAAGCTTAGAGCTGGCCATGGGCAGACATGCTTCCCTCTCCACCAGCCTTTTTACCTTTAGGGGGCATTTAGCAGTGGCAGGACTGAGCTGCTGCTTCTGGAGGGAGCCAAGCAGCAGGCTGCTGAGCCTTCAAAAACAGGGCCCATGAAGGAGGAAAGAGGTAATGATGACTTTCCCATCTGCCATCCCTGCTGAGTCCTTCTCAAGTTCACAGCTCAGGGATAGGCAAAGTCAATCCAGTCTGGTAGAGGACTTCTCTCAATTCCCTCAGAGGATTAAGGGCTCCATTAAATCTGGACAAATTGAGGATCTGTCCAAGGAAGTTATTTGCTTTCCAATTGCATGTCAGCAAAATTTTCTTAGCGTATACTACAGAGGAGACTTGATAAGCTAACAATTCCATGCCTCAGTGAGTGGGCTGGGAGAAATTCATGCTGTGGATCAATTCCCCGGCCATTCCTGGTGACTTCTGTACCCATCTGGAGAGATGAAGCACCAAAGGTTACAGTGGCATCTCCTTGTACTTGTAGGTGGAATTGCTTCTGCCCTTTCCCTATCTGTCTTCAGGCCAATAGGCTCAAAGCTGGAAAGTCAGGTAGGCATTGCTGGGAAGTCCTTAACTGTGCCCCAACACCCCTTCTATACCATAGACTTTGCTTCACTGGGGTTTAGTGTGAGCCGTTTGGCTGTGGTGGCTGCTTTAGTCACATCCCAGTGCCCTTAGGTGTGGGGAAAGGGCCGGTGGATCAGCAGGTCTGTGCAGAACAGTGTCTCCTCAGAACTGGCAGTACTGGCAGCACTTCAAGTGTGGTGTGGAGCTGTAATCGGAACCATTTGTGGTAATAAAAATCCTCTTGCTATACATGTGTGTTGTATTTAGGATGTGCTTGTGGAGTCATTGAGAGTTTTGTATTCAGCTAGGACTGGTCTCACAGGCAGCATGCACTAGTCCATGGAGGGTCTGTTCTAAACCCAGCTCTCTCCAGTGGTTTTAGATGAGGCTAAAAGAAATTTTCAACCTCTGTAGGCAAGAAGTGAAGAAAACCATATTGCATTAATTTTACACAAATTGCTCAATATGGAATTTGTCTACAGAAGGACAAAAGTCCTTCCTTTTGTGGAAAAAGCTACAGGATCACCAATGCACTCTATTTTACTACTCATGAAAAAAAATTAGCCCTGCTGTGCTGACCATAGTACTACAGCTGCCCTAGGCAAACAAGCACATCCATGTTTACAACTGGACAACCTTATCCCACAGGCTTTTACACTGCTCTGGCAGTTCTGAGAACCATCATTATCTCACATCCACAGCTCCCATACAAGGAGGAAAAGTCACTGTTCAGTTTGTGTCTGTATGCTACATCTCTATGGATACCTCCAAAAACTGCTTGGAGGTAAAAAAAAAAAAAAGATCAAGTGTTTATAATAGAAGAAATTGACAAAAATATTTAGTTTGCTATCTAAGAAGAAAAACAAAAAACCCACACATCCCTTCCAATTCTAAGCACACCATAAAATAATAACACAAGGGACTGATGTCTGAGACTGCAAGGTTATTGTTAATGGATTAGATTCCCAGGAATTTGTGCAATATTAAGGAATAAGATGATGGAACTTTTACTGCATGAGGTACCTGTTCTCTGAGATGTTAACAGTATCAAGGAGGAACATGCACTGTCACTGTCACAAAAAAGTTCTTGTCCAAAGCCAGTGGCTGGTCTGAAGGAAATGAAGGCTTTTATGATTTCTACATGGGCATAAACCATGTAGACCATGGGCCCATGGGTGATCTCTGCATGTAACTGCATTGGTGTCACTGAGATACTGAATGGGCAGACAGGTCTTCTCATACCTGAATGTTGGATGAAGTTGTGGAATTGGGATCCAAGTGGACAAGAAAGGTCATGAGAAGAAAAATAAAATGAACAGCTGCCTGCATGTTTTATTAGCCTGACTTCCTAAGAAAATAGGACTTGCATACCAGAATTACCTGCCCACTTGCTTTTTCTGTCCTGCCCTCAAATAACTTCTGATTCTGTTGGCTTATTTCAACTCAATTTATCAGAGAGGTATCAGCCTTAGATATATTCCATTCTGCCAGGTTTCATGAAAACTGGCAGCTAGACAGGGATAAGAGCTAAATAAGTACTCCAAATGAGGGGAGGGTTTCAGCATGAATTAAATAATTACCTGCTGTGTTTTGCCTGCCAGCTGGCCAGCCAACATGGCCAAATGACTTCAAGCCCATCAGCAAATCACTGAATCAGGGTTTTTTTCAGTTGGTGTTGAAAAGAACTGGAAAGGAGGTAAGAGATAAGTGTATGGTGCCTGAGGGGAGGTGTAGAAGTAAGAAACAAGAATTGTTAAAGAGGGAATGGGGCAGGGGATACCTGGAGGAAGAGGTAGAAGCGTGGGCTGAGGCAGCCCTAGGAACAGAGCAGGGGGAACTGAGGTTTCAGAGGTGAGAGAAGGCCATGGTGGAAGGACTGGGAGTTATTGCAGGGCAGGCAAGTGTGAACAGAGTCTTCCTGAAATCAGTCCTAATTACTGCTGCCGCTCACAGGATGGCTTGTATATACAGAGTCTGTCATGAATACATTACTAGCCTACTTTCATAAGTGATCAACACCCCTACCTTTTGTGGATGTCAGAGGGAGTCGTGGGTGCTCAACATCAGTAACTTTCAGGTGCTGTCGATATAATTTTAGTTAAATTTCCAACAGCTATACTTAACTGCCTTGCAGCATGAGAATTATTAGATCATTGCACCTTCTTATATCCATCACAGTAAAAGCAGATCTGCAGAGGGTATTAATTTGTGTACACTGGTAAAAACAGAGAAAGAAACGTACCATATAAACTGTCATCCTGATTACCAGAGGTCCACAGACTATTGTTCTGCTAGATACTCAATTCTTATTCCCTCAATTGCTGTAAAACATATATATAGTTCAAATAAATTAAAAAGAAATGTTTGGGCAGAATCGATAACGCGTCAGCCACAGAAAGATTTAGCAGCCACAACTGAGTTGAAAACATTGCAGAATCTTAAGAGCTGATTCACACCTTACTCAAGTTTTATGTTGGAGTAACTTCAGTGAAGCATAAACTAGAGCAACAGAGAGATTGCTAGTTTATATATAGTTTTATATAGTCTTTTTTAAATAAAGGCAACAGAATGAATGAGCCTGGCAAGAGATCTCCAGAAAGGACTTTATCCTCTGTGCTGTTGGTGAAATCTATTATCCTTTGAGGCAGCTGATCAGGCATCCCTATCAAGGCTTACACACTTAATTTTTGCTGCTTCTTTAGGAGATATGCAATCTTGTAAGTAACTTCAGAATTTTTAAACAGAATTGTGCAGGAAAAAAATTGCTCAGGACTTGGAGACACCCACTACAATTTTGCCATCAACTAAGTTTGGACTATCCCTGAGCTACATCTGTCCCTTGCATAGAGTTCATCTCTGGTTACATCTGAAAGATTCTTGACAGAGAGGACTTCTCCCAGATACTCGGATTATTGCTGTCATGTCATACACATTATCACTTGTTTCACAGGTACAATATTTCTATCTTAGAATATTGACACTCAAACCTGCCTTCACCTTAATGTGTAGAATGCTAGGCAGTATAGTTTGGTGTATTTTAAGGAACAATATGTTGTCATTTTCAGAAAATCCTGCTAGGGCTACATTTTTCAAAGGGCTTTGAGGGATGAAAACCTGAGTTATGAATAGCTCTCTGTACACCTCTTTCTCTAATTATTTAAATTATACCTTTAATTACACACACAGAGGAGCAATTTTTCTGATTTACTCTTGTATTTTAATCGTGGTTGCAAATTCCTCCCATGGCTGAATTTTGAAAATGATCTGCGGCTGAAATTAGATCTGCCCATATTGTTTGATATGCTTGTATTACTCTCACAACTAAGAATCTTCTTCCTTCAGAAATTTTTACTCATTTAACAAGCTATGGTGCCTGCTTTTTTGTTGAGAGAAAGTGTTTTGGTTTTTTTTTCCCCACTGGCTAAATTTCTCAGTGATATTGCTCAACACATAGTGTATGCAGTCAGCTAAGCATGGGAGTGCATGGGAGCTTGTTTTGAAGTCATCATCAACACATCATTCGTTCAAAGTTTCTTCTGCGAAGACATCTTTGTTACCAGATACCAAATACAGAACTGTAATTTATGCTGTAGATTGCTTTGCAGGTAACATAAGTATGCATAGTTTTGTCAACATTTTAAGCAGCGTAATTGAACCACTCTGTGCCACAATGTTTGTCAGCAAGCATGCCACTCTGGTAACTTTTTACTATATAATCTAACATGCTGAAGCAACAGTGGTGATACTAGATTCTTCTTTGTTGGTCCTTATGTGTCTCAGAGAGTTGCAAGTGATGCAGGACTTCTCAAGGGAGATAAATATTAATACATACCCTTAATGTATGAGTAAGTTCTAGAAGGTGAGGTGTCATCCCTCCAGAGGCAGACCCGTTGATGGACAAATACGGTAGGTAAGAGAACCAGTGACTCAGTCTCCACTATCTTGTGTGATCTGCCTTAGTGTGCTGACTCCATTAAGGGAATCAAAAACAGACCGCAGGAGTGCAGCTCACTAAAGCTGCACCATCATCATTTTCAAAGTGACTAATGCCCTGGCAGAGCACGGGACAATCTGGATCTCTATTAAGTTTTCACAGAAGAGATTATGATCTTTATTTATACCCAGTTTAGACTTCTGAAATTCTGAGGTATTCTTAGCAGTTCCTGCTTGAGAGTAAACAAAACCAGATACAGGTGTGGACAGTGCAGCTGCACCAATATCTTTTAGGCAATTAGGAGGTTGATCAAGAGGCAGTGAGGTGTATCCTGGTGTGGATGCACCACTAAGCGCCCTTAAAAAATTTAAATCAATTGTGTTTACCCTGAAGCATTGCTATTCACAGGCTTCCAAGCCGGCTACAGCTGGGCTAAGAGCTAGAACTAAGATCCCTGGGAGTAGACTTAATTATTAATTTATTACTTTAGTGGAAAGACTGTCACAGAGATACATGTGGATCTGCTTTCTGTGCTGTCCACTGCCCACCAGCCATTAAAACATGCAATGCACTCCTTTGAGGAAGATGCAAATACAAGCTGACTTGATTTACCTAGCTCTGAAAAGTGAAGTTGAAGATATGGACCAGAATCTCAGCTCTCACAGACGTTCTCTAATTTATAACAGTCAAAGAGCTGGACACAAAGACACGTGCATGTAGATACATGAGCCCCTTACTGGAATATGCTCACACACATAACTCTCAGCAAGTTTCTAATTGCATCTGTAGTTCCAAATGTCTGATTTTACACTCAGATTGCATTTTGAGAATCTTCCTGCTGCTGTTTAGTTATCCAAGTCACCCATTCAGGCAAAAAGAAACAGTATCATATAATTTATCTAACTAAATGACAAATTTATTTGCAGTGAACTGTTTCTGAATGGGCCATAGATTAAAAAATTATTCATGTAAGACGTCATCAAAAGTATTTGCCGGCTTTTGAGAACGTAACTCCTGGTAGACAATATCTGAGCAGAAAAGAAGTAATATTATCAAAATAGCTAAAAGTTTTTAAGTCATTCATCATTCATGCCAAAAACATGCTTGTAGAAGACTTAAAAGAATGTACTTACTATAAGTCAAAAGTGCTTTAGAACCACAATTTTAAATTGTTTTAAACTTCTAAAGAACTTGCAGATAAGAGGCTTCTTGTTTTCAAAAATATCTACTTTTCTGCTTTCAATAAAAGTTGGAGGTTTCTGAGTGTTGAAGATGTCCTGTGATTTTTATATGCTCTTTTTACCAGTCAGTGAATGGAATACTGAGTCTCTTGTGCTCTCCCAAATGCTCTTGCAGGCATTTGCTTATGCTGGTAAGTCTTGAGTTGTTTATTCATTGCAACCTGTTTGTGTATTTGAGGTCATATTTTGGTTTCTGAAACAATGTCTTCGCCATTTCTGAAAACTTTACCTCACCGCCAGGATTTTGAAAATAGCTCAACATTCACAAAATAGTTTCCTCATCACATTAAATACTGAGCTCTTTTGAAAACACAGGCAGAGGTACCATGCAGGAACTGTATTAAGTAGTGAATGCTCTTGAAAAATTCAGCTTCCATTTTGATGTGTGGCTTTTCTGAGAATGTTTGCCTTAGTAAGGAAGCTGAGTTCCTTCAAGTTTAATCATGTAAAGGCTTGTGTCTTAAAATTAATGGGAGACATAATGACAATCTTCATTCTGGCTAACAAAAATGTAATCTTTTTAATGTCATGAGGTCATAGTGTTCATGATACAATGATCTGTATGTGTGTGGCTATGCTAGTCTAAGAGTGGTGGATGTTGGTCTTTTCACTTTCTAATTGTTTAATTATTTGTGTAATTGAACCAAAGAGCATCTTCTGTTTAATCTGAAGGCCTATTGTTGAGGAGTTACTCAGTAGTTTTTACATGGATCTCAATAAGATGACTCACATAGTAAGTTACTCCCAGCTGTCATGGCATAAGACATGAGAAGAATTGTACCTAGGGGGATTATTTTGTTAATTGTGCTTTGTATCAGATATAAACCCCATCTTCTGCAAACTACAGACTGCATGGAATTTACATAGAATTAAACTAGTCCCAGGAAATTTCACAATTAGTTTCATAGGACTTGCAGATATGACAGCTCCTGTTTGGTTAAAGAGTAAGGGCAATTGTGAATGGCACTATACTGCATCTCACAGTTTCATTCAAGTTCAATGATATCCTGTTGGACTTTTTTTCCACACTATCTTCTTTTCCTTTTTGAATCTTTTCAGAAAATTTTACAAGAAATTTTTACGATCAGCAGATTTCCAGCACATGAGGGAGAGAAGAAGAAAGGCTCAGGTATGGTAAGAGAGATTCCCATGCACTTACCCACACACTAATCTGAATTTTCAGCCAGTTTAAAATGAAAAATAATAATTTCCTAATAAATGAAACTTCTAATTTATGTGGTTACAAAAGGAAATTAGACAGAATGAAAAAAGTCACATCTAATCAGGACTTAAATAGATAATGGCTACCGGGTGCGTTGTGTGCTCCTCTTTTCAGCTCCAGGGAGTTAATATTTGTGGAGTGTTTCAGACATCAGAAAGTGAATGATTCATAGATGCAAAACCAGGGTGCCTAAACAATGTCTCAATCTTCACCCTGCTCACTGGTCCTCAGATGATGTTCTTGACTCTCCCTGCAGCTGCGTAGGTCTCTGCAGCTCCTGCCATGTGTCCCGGCTGCAGCAGGGACTTGGAGCTGTGCAAAAAGCAGAGCAGTTTACAATTCATGAGTGGTGGAATATGCCTTGCCAAGAAGGCTGTTTTTGTTTGAGGCTGCCAAAGGATACTACTGGCTGAAGAGTGACTCTTTCTGAGCCAGAGGCAAATATTCACTTGAACAATGAAATAAACAAATGACTATAAAATGTATTATCTGTTATATTGGAATATGTTGTAACATTTCACAGTCTAATTTTCTTTTCCATACCAGTAACGTATGGGGTATTAGCTCACATTCATGTCGTTTCATGAGGTACAGGACTAGAGTGCTACAGAAAGAGAAACTGAGGAGAAAAAAAGGCATGCTTTAAGCTCATGAAATGATGAAATGCCTGTATTGCTTGTAGTCTAAACAACAACCCCTTTTTTTCCATTATGTTATATGTCTTAGTACATAATCTGTCTTTAATTTTTTTTTTCAAATGGAAATAAGAATAATTAATATTGGTATTCAAAAAAAAATAAACTATAGCTTAAATAACACGGAATTACCAGCTCTAGAACAAGCTGGTGACAATCAAGCCAGTCAACCCACTCCAGAACAAAATACTCTGGTGTTTGCTAGGGTGTGTCTGAAGAAAGCCTCTGACATCTAAGTACTGTGGATTTTGATTCAAGACAAACATTTACAGTAAAACACATTTTTACATTGTCAGACAGATGTCATGCTAACACGATCCCCCGAACACTTTCAAAATCCAGTCCTACAGTTTTAGGATGAAATACTAAAAGAAGAGAGAAATGTAGAAATACCAATGGAGCAAGATGAAAACATTTATTCACTTGTTTTGAATTTAGGCCTCTTTAGAATGCAAGCACGTAAAGGGGATGTTGTCTCATGCATGCCTGCTTGCAGGTTCCAGTAAGAAGCACTATGAACCTCAAGCTATACTAAATTACTCCTAAACTCTTCTGAAAGAGGTGTTCCTCATAAGCACTACCTAAATTGTACAGTGCAGTTTCTCATAACAAGAACTGTCTTTTTGGTAAGTATTTCTGCAGAGGACAGCACGTAATTTATGAGTGGGCCCTCAGACTCAATAATTTGCAGGGCAACATTAGTAATAGTCAGAAGTGCTTTCTAGGCCATAGGAGATACAGAAATGAAATTTCTCTTTTGCTGCCGGAAACTGCTGAACACATTATAGGTTAACAAAAGGAAAAGGCAGTAATAAATACATTTGAAATCAGGAAAGATGCATCAAAATCTTGAATAGGATTAGCAGTGCTGGCTAACTAGCTTGAAAATGTCACTAGCAGAGATTCTGATATGCTGGAGCTGCATGAGTGGAAACAGTAGAGGAAAGCAAGGTAAAATATTTTCAGCAATTAAGGTTTTATATTAGATGTAAAATAGTAAAATCTCAGTTTCTTGCCTCAATTTCTTAGTTTATAAAATGGAAATAATGGGACTTGCTCCCACCTCATGGGCAGTGCTTGAAGGTTGTTTTCAAGATGAAAAAGTGGTAATATGATGTTAGTACTGAGGATGATGATTAGTAGCTTCAGTACGTATTATTATCTAGCTTCAAAAAAATTAAAAAGGTACTCTTTCCATGAGCTGTGACTTTCAAAAGCCTGAAATCTTTATTTTAATGAAGCAAAGTTAATGGAATCAGTTTGAATGAATAGTATTTAAATATGCAAAATTCTACTTATGTAAATAACCCTGGTTCCAAAATTAAATCCTTGTGCAAGAATAAGGCTTCAGATACACAGGTATTATGAGAAGCAGAGGTTAGCTGCAAAGCCAAATGCTCTTGCCTTTGTATGTTGAAATCTGCTTCCCACCTGAGCCATGCCACAGTTAAACAAAACAAAAACATATGTTGGATTTTACTTAGGTGCAGCTCATTAAAAACTCTTACCCAGTTCTGCAGCCTGTGGTGCCCAGAAGCCTTTAAAGTTCTCCTGATTGCAGGGAAGTCTGGTTTGCTGTGTGCTGAGCGTTTTGTAACCCTGAAACAGCTCTGATGCAAAATAATTCGACAAGAGCTACTGGAGCAAGTGGTTTCAACAGTTCAGGTGGGAATAGAATTTCCCCTCCCCCTGCTTCATCTCCTGAAGTTTTGCCACTGGGTCTTTTATTATCCTATGACATCTCACACAGAGATATGAAACTGATGTGAAAGCTTCTAAGTTTGAGCACAAAAACTTAACCAGAAGTAGTAACAGAAGTTAAGTAACTAATTACATGAGAAAAACTGCAGATTTGTTTGGTTTTCTCAGGTCAGGGCTCATTGTTTTTATTTTGTTTCTGTTTTTTGCAGGGTTTTTTTGCGTTTTTTTTTTTTTTTTTCTTTTCCACAGCGAAAGAGAGAAAGCCAGGACTGAATTTAATTATTCAGTGACCCCAGGTGGCCTACACTTCTCCATGCCTGTTAGCCACTGAATGCTATCAGAACTGCTTAGCTGAAAGCTGCCTTTTGCATGTTGATGGGCATTGCAAATCCTCCTGCAGAGTTGTCTTTCATGTCAAGACAATATCAAGCGCAGCAAAACATCACCATATGTCCTTCTCTCCACTTCTCCCTGTGTTTTGCAGGTTGTATTCTCTTTCGCTGCCACTCGACAAATTTGCTTCCCTGGTGACGCGCGCGTGTGTGTGTGTTTGTGTGTGTGTTCACAATGTCATATTCAGAGGGGGTGGGGGTGGGGTGGAGGAGAAGAACAGTGCCTTTGCTCAAGATCCTCTTTTTTAGCTGAAGAGAATAGCCACATCTGCTGCTTTGTCCACAGACTGTCTACTCTAATTGTCAATTCCGGTTTTGATTTATTAATATTCACATCCTTAGATACAGAAATCCTTCTATCAGAGCAGATGAGTGACTATTTCCCACCTTTTTTCCCTCCTGATTCGAAAGTGTCATAGCATTCTTGTTTCTTGCCAGCAAGAATTAATCATGCCACAGAGCCTGATTCTTTGGGGAAGGAAGTTCCTAAAAGCTCCAAGGAAAAGATGGAGAGAAACAACCTTGGATTGCTTTAGAATCCTGTTATTAATCTGATCTAATTTTGGACATGAAAATTTTCTGCTAAGTCTAATTTAGTGTTACTACCAAAATTACAGATTAGAAGGAGGTGAAAAGAAATCCCACTTGGGAGCCTTTAAATGCTTCTACTGAAGTTGTGGTAAATTTTTTTCTGTCCATTTGACTGAAAAGTGAAATAATTTTGCCTTTTCTGGTATTCGTTGCCACATAAGGTACAGAATTTGGCATTTTATGGCCTCAATCCATGCAGTCTTTAACAGAAAGATAGTAAAAATGAAATTAAGGAAAAGAGATAAATGCCAAAATCCTATGATGGCACATTTTGTAATTAT
Source organism: Coloeus monedula (assembly GCF_965178545.1). Lineage (NCBI taxonomy): Eukaryota > Metazoa > Chordata > Aves > Passeriformes > Corvidae > Coloeus > Coloeus monedula. Next base: position 15,059,574 of record NC_138822.1, on the reverse strand, counting down.
CACATCTGCTGCAAAGCTCCTGAAAAATAGCTTTGGAATCTTGCCATGCTGCAAACAACTCACACAATGAAGGGGAGCAGCACAGTAAAGGACAATTGATAATGAGATTTTTAAATGGACTTTTAACCTTGTAGTAGGAGGTCTTACCGTTCTATCTTTTGTTGTGGCTCCTTTTTGATTTTTATCTAAAAGAATATTTTCCCCTTTCGTGATGCACTCTGATGCCATATTTGGAAATGTGGCATGACAACAAATTCATCAGTGACAAAAAGAATGGTGGAAAGGAGAGAAGACTAAAGAGAGAATTAATTCTTGAAGTTGCTGCCTTGGGAAAGCATCAGCTACTACTACTGATGGCCTTTGTCTTTTCATTCATCTTCTTCCCAGGGTTATAAACTCATTTTCAAGGTTTATTGGCGTAAGGCACTGTGACTCTAGGAGCAACTTTGCCTTTTCTTATATGATGTTCAACGTGTGAATTGCTGCTAGCAGCACTATTTTGTGACTTATGAACATGCAATATAGTTATGTGCTGAAAAACATAGTTGAAACAAGTTGAATGCAACCTTGACGGAAATTTGTGATCACAGACCTTGATCCTCAGATTACTTCTCTGTGGGGAAGCATGTATATTTGCACATGATTGCATGTTCAGAGCATCACTGCAAAGCATCTTTGTTCACAAATGGCTCATCAGTTCTTTGGTCTCATGCTTATAATTCCTTTCAAAGGCAAAAGATTGACAAGATAGTAAAAATAATAATTCACTCCAGTAAAAAATAATAATTCACTCCTCCAAAATAATCAGTTGTTTTCAGTAAATTTTTCAATACAGGACCTTTACTTTGTCTTTCCTACTGCCACCATTTGGACACCATTAAGCATAGAATCACAGAATAGTTTGTTTTGGAAGGGACTCCAAAGATCATTTAGTGTCAGCCCCCAGGCTTGGGTGGGGATGCCTGCTGCAATGCCAGATTACTCAGATATCCATCCAGCCTGCCCTTTAACACTTCCAGGGATGGGGCATCCACAATTTCTCAGGAAAACCTTTTCCAGTGCTTCACCACCATCACAGTAAAGAATTTTTTGCTTATATCAATCTAAACCTACTGTCTTTCAGTTTAAAGCCATTCCCCCTTTTACTGTCACTGCACATCAGTGTAAAAGTCCCTCTCCAGCTTTTTTCTAGCCCCTTTGGGTACTGGAAGGCCAGTCTAAGTTCTCCCTGGAGCCTTCTCTTCTCCACTTGAACAACCATCTCTCTTACCTACTCTTTACAGGAGAGGTGTTCCAACCCTCCCTCCTGTGGACTTGCTCCAGGATATCCATGTCCTTCTTATGCTGGGCACCCCAGAGCTGGATACAGTAATCTAGATAGCGTAGAGTATTTACAAGAATGGAATAGAGGGGAAGAATCACCTTCCTTGCCTGGCTGGTTACTGTTCTGGGCTGTGAGCACACAACTGCCAAGACATGAGCTTCTCATCACCCAGGCTGTTGTGCAGGATGTTGTGAAATGCTTTGTACAAGTCCAGGTAAATGTCACTGGTTGCTCTTCCCTTATCTACCAATGCTGTAACCCTGTAGTAAAAAGTCACCAAATTTGTCAGGCATGGTTTGTCATTAGTGAAGCCATGGGGGCTGTTACCAATACCCTGCTTAGTTTTCATCTGCCTTAGCATAATTTCTGCTCCGTTATCTTGTCGGGCACTGAGGTCAGACTGACTGGCCTGTAGTTCCCCATGTCTTCTTAAAAATGAGGGTAATATTTCCCCTTTTCCAGTCAGTGGGATCTTCACAGGACTGCCAAAACATCTCAAATGTAATTGACAGTGGCTTAACCTGAGGTGGTCTCATCAGATCCCAGGGCCTTGTGCACTTTCAGGTTCCTTAGATGTTCTTGTATCTGATCCTCTCCTACAGTGGGCTCAGGGTCTTCATTCTTCCAATTCCTGCCTTTACCTTCTGCAATTTGGGTGGTGTGACTGGGAGAACTTGCTGGTGAACCTGGAGGCAAAAAAGTCATTGAGTACCTCAGCATTTTCCATGTTCTTGCTAATCAGGTCTCTTTCCTTCTGGAGAAGGCCCACATTTTTCCTAGTCTTCCTTTATCACCAGTGTACCTATAGAAGCTTTTCTTATTGCCCTTGATGTCCCCAGTCAGATTTAATTCTCTCTATTAGCTTTTCCAATCTGGGTATTCAGACAATCTCTCTATATTCCTCCCAGGCTGCTTGTTCTTGCTCCAAGTCTCTGTAGGCTTCCTTTAAGTGTTTGAATCTGTCCAGCAGCTCCATGTTCACCTGTGCACGCCTCCTAACGTTTTCACCTGGCTTCCTCTTCATTGGGATGCTCCTGAGCCTGAAAGAGGTGATCCTTGGACATTAACCAGCTTTCCTGGGGTCTTCTTCCCTCCAGGGCTTTATCCCATGGCAGTCTACCAAGCAGATCCCTCTAAGCCAAGACAGCTCCCCCAAAGTCCAGGGCTTGCTTTGCCCCCTCCTCTCTGCCCTAAGGATCTCAACACCACCATGTCATGGTCACTGCAGCCCAGGCTGTCCTTGAGCTTCACATCCCACACCAGCCCCACCTTCTTGGTGAGAACAAGGTCCAGCACAGCACCTCTCCTTGCTGGCCTCTCTATCACTTGGAGAAGGAAGTTACCATCGAGGCATTCCGGGAAACTCCTGGGTTGCTTAATACCCTGCTGTGTTGTCCGTCCAACAGATGATAGGGTGGCTGAAGTCCCCCATGAGGACCAGGGCTGTGAACATGAGGTAGTTCCTATATGCCTACAGATGACTCAGGTCCCCTGTCCCTGCCATTCCTTTAATCCTGGCCCATAAGCTCTCAGTGAGCTTCTCATCCATCCCCAGGCAGAACTCCATGCACCCCAGCCAGTCTCTGACATAGAGGGTGACACCCTCTCCTCATCTCCCCTGCTAGTCCTTCCCACAGAGCCTGTATTTTTCCATTCCAACACTCCAGTCACAGAAGGCATCACACCACATCCCTGTGAATACTTGAGGAAGTAAAGTACTTCTTTTTCACCAAGATTAGAAAAATTAAGCTGCTGGGAGTAGAAGGGCTGAGAAGGAGAAAAGTTATAGAAGGTATCAGCAGAAGGGCAGCAAAGGTTTATTAACGATATTCTCAATGTCTCCCTTTATGAACATTTGTTTTCAGACCCCCTGTGTCACATAATTTTAATTAATTTTCCATGAACTGGGAAGAGAATGACTCTGTCTAATCAGAGAAAACTAGTAAACCTTCTAGGACAATTAAACCTTTGTTCTCCTAGGTGGAGAAGAAATGGACCATGCATGTTCCCCTTTTACTTCTACTGCTTCCAATAAAATGTTAGGAGTTATCACCTCCTTCTCTTCTATTAGTGACTACACTCTGAAAGAAAGGAGTGAATCCTGCTCCTTTCCCCAAAGCAAGTGGAATGGACCACAAGCCCTGGAAGGTATGGAGTCTGTCTGTAGGGAAATATCACATTCACGATATCATATTCACTTGGGCATTCTAAGCCCCACAGAGGATCTGGACTTCCTTTTTCCCCTATTGGTCCAATTTAGATACCTCCTTGTTCATGGGGTGGATGCTGCATCTTTCTGTGTTTGTCCTTGTGGATTTCCTCTTGCAATACCTACCTCAACACATGTTATTCAGGGGACCTGGCCAACTAGCTCATTATTTGGCAGGGTAGCCACACAATCTTTCGAGGTCAAAATACAAAATCCATTTCTCTTTGGTTCTGACGTGAAATTTTGATTTGTGCCTCAGAAAAGCCCAGGAAGAAGTAAACAACCCTAAGAACAGAGCAAGGCTTTTACACTGAAAGCACCCAATAAGGCCTGGGGCAAGCCATGCAGTAAAGGGAAGGTAATATGGAAAAGCAGCAGTAAAGGGAAGAGAACACGGAAAAGCTGGTACAGTTGAGTACTGGTCTATCCGCGAGCAATACAGGGACCAAGTGGAAGGCACTATGAGAGGATACACATAACAGATTTATTATAGTGACCACACAGGTGAGAGACTGACAGCTGTTTTTTCTGAATTTTGGGTCCTTGACTGTCTGACGCAGAGTTTGGCATCAACCTAGTCTTGGTGTGATATTGTATACACAGCAGTTGCACATATGACCACCCCTCTGCCTTTGAAAATGGGATGGGAAAAAGTAGCATTTTGTGAAACAGAGAAAACCAAGTTCCAGTGTACAACATGGGCTACAGTTCTTCATGTGCTTCCCTTGTCCATCCCAGGACACCATTCAGCCCAGGAATATCACTGCAAGAACAGTTGCTGTGATTCCCTCTTTGAGATAACTACAAACATAAAAGTTTCACACAATTTCAGACAAGTACTGGCATTTTTCTTCAGAAACCTCTGTACAGACCTGTTACATTTTTGACCCAAATCTTTCAATATAGATTTGTTCTCTGGATTTCATCTAAGGCATCTGAAGCTATTACTATTTCATATGTTGCAGTAATCTGCAGTCAGTCAGTAGTAGATTTCTGTGAAGGAGATTTGGAAAACAACTGCTTCTGTATTGCATTGGTCTCTTTCTATTAATATTTGGGACCAATTTGGCAATATTTTGAAATATGAATAAAATACTAATCTGCAGATTAAATACTAAGATGTACTTTGAGCTCAGTTGCACTACAATAAATCAGGTAGACCAAAGAACTGCTCAGTATCTATGCCATATAATTTAGATGAGAATCTGTCCAGTTCTTATACTCTTCTCTTGGAATTAAAGTTACTCTATTTTCTCTGACAGGATAACAATGATGTTCATGATCATCTGTCATACACAATTTCAAAGACCTTTTTTTCAAGCGTTTGCTCTTCCTGCAAATAAAATAAAAATAAATACCAGACTCCACTGCTTTTACAATGTACATATCCAAGGGGTTCCCACTTTTTAGCACACAGAGCAGAATTTGACGTCAACACAGAAATAAACCCAGAAATAAAAGAGAGCCCAGAGATCTTCAAATGCAAGGTTTGTTGGCTTTTCTTTTCCATCATACAGAGGTGATATGGGAGACAATGACACTGTCTTGTCTTGAAGGCTTGTATGTAAGTACATGACAGGGTACCATGGCTGCAATGCTGTGAGTGCAGAGAAGATTTAACTGTGAATTAACTGGGTTGATGCAGACTTAAAGTAGAATTTCTGTAGTTTCCCCTTATTTAAATATTAATTACTATTTAGCTATTAGATTGAGCACAGGTGTGACAACATAAGGAGAAAATCTCAAGAGAAGTGGAAAAATGGGTATTTGATCAAACTCTGAATTGTTAGACTTTTGAGGCCAGATTTGGGGCTGTCTTTACACTCCAGACTCATGCAGGGTTTGCAAAAGAACTTTAGTCACTGACTGGGGCCTCCAGGCAGAACAGCAACATGAATAATAAATGGTAACAGCAGTCAAGCGACATAGGGGTTAATTCATAGCTCCATCTGTGGAGCCGGAGTTGCAAAATAAAATCAGAAAGTTCCATAGCTGTTGGTGCAGGAGGATTGTTTTCTGCTGTGATTGTTGTGGCAGCCTTTATTTTTCTCTTCTTCAGCTTTTTAATGGAAAATCCTAAAAGCTAATTTTTGAAGCTGGAGGCTTGGCAGAAAGACAGCAGAGAATGTTGCCCCATTCCCATCAAGTTGTTTCTTAGGAAACAGCTATAGGAGTACTTTGAGCTCAAGAAATGGCTGAACTTACAACATTAAACTGGAAAGCAAAAATCCTGGAATGAATTAGAGACACCTCTCTTGTTGCTTGTCTGCTGGAAACACTGAACACCCACATGCTAATGATGATGAATTTATGCTGCTAGACTACAGAGGAGAGGTGAAAACAAGGTCAGCTCGTCTATGGGACAGGACAGGAGACCCATCCCTCTGCCTGTCAGACAGACATCTTGTCTTAATTCTGAGGGTGAAACTGTAGAAAATTTTCAGAAAATGCTCTCTTGTCTTATTCTTTTTTTTTGTTTTCCAAAAGAGAACCTTGTAATGGCATGGTCACATCACTGCTCCTAGGTAAACTGGCAATGATGCAGCACTAAAAATATGCTCTAAGTTATTTGCTGATAGGAGTGCTCAGGTGTCCAAATCTCAGCTCTTGTTCCAACATTAATTACTGAATTGTTCTTTTTAATGGGCCAAAGATAATGAGAAGGAGATGAGGAGTGAAAGGCTGAGGCTGTGTTTGGTTTTGGAAAACAGTTGTCATCATCACCATCATCTTCATCATCACCATCAGCGTCAAGAAAAACTGTTCAAACTAGTCAGGTGAACCAAAAATTCAAATAAAGTAAGAAGTCTTCCTAACCCAAGGAACACAGATGAAGCTGACAAGTTCTGTAGAGCTGATGTTTTACACTGAATTATCTTTCCAGTGTGGTTAGCCCCTTTTGCCCACTAAGGATGCAAATCAGAGATGCTGGCACCAAAGTATTTCTGAAAATGGTGCATTCTTCTAGAGATGTGTCAGTAAAAACTGCACCTATGACTGCATCTGTGACCTGCCTGGGCAGTTTGTAATTCCTTCCAACTGCCCCCAGAACAATTCAGTTCTGCTGGTTACCGTCTTGCCTCTGCCTTTCCCTTGGTCTCAAAGAGCAGGAAACAGCACAGACCATGCTGTACAGGAGCTGTGCAAGTACAATCTCACCTTCACCTATGTTACCACACCTACACTTTCTACAGAGTATTTCTAGAAAGTTAGAGACAGCTAACAGGAATATGGACAGTTAAGATAAGACAAGTTACCCTGATCATGTCGCTGAGCATAAACGGGCCTGCTGTCCTTGCCATCCACTGCAAGAAAAAAGGGCCAGAGATAATAACACTCCTTCTCTCTGTGTTGCAGCTCATGATGCAAGTTGTTGCTTCGTGATTAAAGTAGTTCTCTGAACCCTTGCACTCCAGTTGGGGCTGGCATTTTCCCCAACCTCCTGCCCATCCGTAGCAGGTGGGGAGACCTGGCTGGGAAGGGGAGCAGATGGGCAGGAGCACCATGGTTGCCAGAAAAGCCCACAGGGTAGCATCAGCACAGATCTGTCAACAGCAACCAAGTATTGCCTTTTCCTAACCTTTATGAAAATGAGGCTGGCAGGCCATATGCAATATCCTAAGGACTAACAGTAGTCTCTGCTCATTGTACCTTTGGGAAGTTCATGGGCATTTCAGGACCTGATTAGCCTAAGTAAGTTCATGCTGTGTTTCCTAATGTGATGGTCTAAACTTTGCTGATAAAGATCTCATGAGCTCATCAGGAATCTAGAAGGTAGGATGTCTTTGGGGGCTCACAGGACAGGTTAAACACTGAAGACTTAAGGAAACTGTAACCCTTTGTCTCTTTTCTCAACCATAAAACCATTAGATTTCAATGAAACAGTTTTGATTGCAATAAACAAGTAATTGCATTACTTGCTTACTCAGGGGAAAGCAAGAAAACTAAATTCTGTTGTCCAGCTAGCAGAAAGGGTTTTTGCTGTAATTATTTTCATTGAACCCAGTAAATGTGCATCTATTTGTATTTTCTGTGCATCCACACAAAATTTCACAGCCCTATTTTAAAGGTGTTCTAGATCACTGTCCAAGCTGAAATGCTGTCCCAGTACCAGAACCTGTGGCCTCTTCCTAGGGGGAAAAGCTGGCATTAAACTTCTCTGTACTTTAAACCAGGGCATTAGTCTTGCCAAGTGAAGAACTTGAATGACTGATCTCCAGTTCCTGTGACCTACCATCATACCACATCAGTCACATCTACATGCATGTGGTCAATGAAATTGTACTTGTTTAGTCTCAGTTTTAGAAGATTTTATGTGGAGTCAGGAGAATTCAGTGGTTTAATTTAAATTTTTTTTTATTGTTATCAAAACATTTGCTTGACTTTAGTGAAACACTTAATAGATGGCAGGAAAATAAATCTGACAATTATTTACATGTTAAAAAAATTTCATTATGCCATAGCACTTTCCCCTCACCTAAGATTATTAAACCATCATGCCTGTTAACATCAATTATGGAAACTCTGATCAACACTATATTTAAGTGTTACATGCTATTGAAAGATAGGTAGGACATACAAGCCCAATCTTACTTTCTGTGCCCCTATATAAAAAACCCCAAAACGTTTTCTCTAGTCTCATGTCTTTGCTCCAATATTTGTTACAAGTCTCTAAATCTTTCTTTTTACAACTTTTACTTCTGGTCATGTGACAGCAGAGCAGAGGAACCATTGATCTATGATCTAAATGTGTTGTATTTTTAACACCCAAGAGTCTCAAAACAGAAGCCAAAAACCAAAGCTGTTTTCTCATTTACAAAGGGTCGCCTCCCAGCACAGACATGAGTCACGTTGGCAGGAGATCACGAAAAGTCTCCATGAGTGGTTCCTAACTCAATTTGTACAAATGACTTTCACAGCTTTACACAACAGTTGAAGTTACACCACCAGGAGGGGTCACAAAACTTGTGATATGAATATGGTACCATGAGTGAACACTCTTGTTGGAGAAGATACAGACCCCAAAATCCTGTCTCTTTTGAGACATACCCTGAAAATGAGACCTCTTTGCAATTGACGTTTTATGCTGCAGAGTTAGGAGAGATAGTCACCAAAATCCCTGCTGCCCTTGAACTGTTTGGTCCCTTCTGAACTTCTACAGTAGGTGAGTCATGACACCAGAAGCTCCTCACAAGGCAGCCAGCTTTGAGAGCAGAAGCAGCCAGGACACTGCACCTTCATGCAGCCTCTGCTGTACTGGCATCAAGAGCCTATTGGGCTGGGTGGCTGCAGGGGACACCTCACAGCCACCTGTGTGGTGCTGTAAAGATGAATGGAATCAGCCAAGGTAGCAAAACTGTCACGGCCAAACCTTATGCTTTCACTACTCAGCACTGTGTCATTTAGCCTCAGAAAATACAAGTAAAGGAGAGAGACAGGGAAGAATGAAATAAATCATCAAGTGAATAATCCCTTCTGTTCTGAGGACAATAAAGCCTTTCCCCTTCACCAGACTTAACAGGATAGTTTGGGCCAAATCTTTTTATGAATCAGAATAAATTTTTCATGATCATTTTATTACATCTCATCAAAGCAGAAATATTTCCTTGCTCATTTTTATTTATAGAATGTCTTCTCCAAATTATTAATATCAAAAGATGCATTTCATCCGTACACAACCAGAAATGTCTTATGCCTTTCAAGGTACATATTTCGATATAAAAATTGTTTACATAGCAGGTTAAGCCTATGATATGAAATTGCTTGAGCCTGCAGATCCTAATTTTAAGACTCATTCATTAAAAAATCCCTTATTTTACACAATACCCTATTTTCTGAAAAAACTTCCCTAGTATTGTCCCTTAGTTCAGGGTTGTCAAGCTTGGCTTATTTTTAGACATTGAATAGCTCTTCATTAAAGCAAATTATTCACTAATATAAGGAGGCAAACAACAGATTAGATGAATGAATGTATGTATGAATAATCTAAAGTAGATGTGGAGAAAGGCTTGAAAAATTACCCTATTCCTTATGCCAGCTTGGTCTGTGTGTGGTCTCTCTGCTCTATTTCTTTCCTCCTGTTGGTGAGAGGCTCTGACCACCCTTTTAGTGATAAACATCCGCATAAACCAGTGTGTCGCCATCACGCATAGGTTCCAAGTCTTTTCCCATATTGTTGCACTGTGCTCCCTGCATGGCAATTTCATTCTGTAATTCTGTGCTGTATCTGACACATAATCCCTTTCTGAGAAAGTTTATCAGCCTTTGCAGGCTGATTCCAGGACTTTTGGCAAGTTTTGGCCCTATGCTACCTCTAATGACATGGTGACGCTGTACAAAGCCTTTTTCTGGTATCTTCTGACCAACCATAGCTAATTAACTACAAGCTGGAAAAGCATTACAGCATTGAAATGTCTAATCAAAATGGCATAAAACCAAAACAAACCAAAACTCTTTCTTATAAAATCTATCATTGTCACATTTCTTCAAGTGACTTGTTTGATGGTTTGTATTTATATCCATTTGTTCTGTTTATTTTACCCTAAATATAGAAACTTTTGCATGGATTTTTTCATTGACCATGTTCATTCCCAAGTATATCTCTATATATACATAAGAAAAGATCAGTAGATGTTCTGCTGGGTATACTCTCATTTTCATGTAAATGTAGCTCCTAACTGCCTAAATACATTAATTAAGCTGGAAGCAAACTCAAAAGCCAAAAGCTAGTTAATGAACATCAGCTCCATTCAATATACGAGAATATCAGAAAAGCACTTACAGACATCACAGACTGTCAAAGCAGTGACAAAATAAAGCTTGGAATCTAGATGCAAAGTCTTTCTCATTAGTGAGAGATCTATTAATGGATTCTATCCCCTGAATTTACACCATCAGGGAAAGACTCTTTTTAAAGCATTTCCTGGTGTCAAATTAATACTTTTTTTTCCCCTCGAGCTTCATATAATTGTCTCAGACAGTATTTTCTGCAGGCTTTCAGCTTGCCATGTCTAGCAGCTATGGAAGCTAGAAAGTCTTAACTTTTCTGACTTTGTTCCCATGCCTCCTTTTGCAAAGCTTTGGATAAAAGAAAGCATGAACCCTCTCCTTACAGAGAATTGATCGACCACAGGTTTAACAAACAACAACATGCAAATGGTTCTATAGAGGATGTAGTGGAAATAGGCTAGCGCAATGAACAAGGAAAACTCAATAATAAGCTGCAGGCATACCTGAAGATAATGCCTGTGATCAGCTGTGACCATTCAGCATCTCTTTCCACAGCAAAACCATTTTAAATATTGTGAGAAAATATTTAAAAAGCTGTTGTATTCCCTTGCAAGTTTACACCATGGGTAGGTGTTTTGTAACAGCCCTCACCAGTAATTTGCTTTCCCTCACTTTTGTTTAGTATTGACATACAAATGGTCTTTCCTGAAAACTAGCAAAGAGTGCATATTGCTAGAACATTTCAGTGATGATAAATTACATATTTCAGTATTTGCGGAGTCAGGTAGCAAGGAACCAATCTCAGACTCACTGTGGGTTTGTAGCTTCTTGTGCTATTATATAAAATTTGGTCGATGGGCTAGCTGTACAGCTACCTTAAGCCTTATCAGGCAAATGAATTTCATGTTAAAACAAAACTGAATTTCAATAAAAGAATTACTTGTGCTTTTGCAACCACCTATAGAAGTGAAAGGATCAGCCATAGGCCTGGAAGCTAGGAATTCCTCTATTCTAAACTTGCTGTCAATTTCACAGACAAGCCACAAAAGATCATATTTTTAAAAACAGACCATCACTGGTCTGCATATTTTCAAAACCAGCCCGTGTAGCTCTTGATTTGTGGAAACAAGATACATGATGAAGTTGATGATAATTATGGGTTCTCAACAACTTTGATGATGAGGTATTTGTTTATGTACCATAAATCTGATTACAGAAGTCTAAATATAGGTCCTCAGGTCCAGAAACTCTGGACTTTGTTTTCTTCTAAAGATTTCCTTTATAAAATTAAAACAGGAACTTAAAAAAAAAAAAAAAAAAGAAAAAAAAGGCTGACACACAAAATCTAGCAGAAATAAAGAAGAAACAATAAAAAAGATGTTTGAATTATAAATAAATGCATTTCTAATGCTTCAGAGAGCTATAACCTTCCAGCAGGAAGTGAATAGGAGCTAGAGATCACATTTAAACACAGCCTGTACATGAGATTTGTCAGGTAATGATTATACACATAATTGGAAGAATAATAACATCAGTCCAATTCAAAATACCCTGGCCCAGCAATTTAGTGTCAGACACATTCCAGACATCTCTCAGTGCTGATCAAAACTCTGTGTATTTGCATATGCAATTACTGAATTTACATTTATATATTCCTAAGTACATATGTAATTATATGCAAAACTATGCCTTGTACTTGAATGTGTATTTTAAATAGGCTCTTGATTGTATAACTCTTAGTGTGGAAATATAATGGTGAATTTCAAATATTCAGGGAGTTTTGGCCTTTGCAGTCTGTAAGATAACAATGAAAAAGAGATAACTTACTCGCACATGACTTGAAGAAGATGGTGAATCCCAGACCAAAGTCCCTGCCAAACCAGAGGGTTCATTTTAGGAACTGCCTTCATCTGGTGACAGTAACTGGTACACACTCTGCCCTACAGTGTAGATTAATTACATACAAGGCATTGCAAAGACATACTGTCCCCATAAGTGCTGTCTGACTGATGATGATGATGTACCTTCACACCCCTGTGGATCAGCTAGACAGTAAATTGGGTGCATACTCTATGATCCTGTCTGTTTTGCTGTTACGGCTGCTCAGGTACCGACGAACAAACCTATCGCTCTTTCTAAATGGACTGGTGACAGCACCACGATATTATCCAGTGCTTGTTTTCTCAATAAAGGCACTTTTTGCGGGATGCACGTGGTAGAGATACAGCAACACTGTACACAGTGAACACACAACTTCCCAATGCAGCTGCATGGCATGTGCACCGCACGTGCATTTGCACACCCAGGCCTGGCCTCCTGTCCCATGCCACAACCACAGAATGCCATGTGTGCTGGACATGTGTTTTCTCTTTTATGCCAAACAAACAACAACAGACTCAGGTCTCAGCTGCCTAATGAAATGATGTGAAAAGTCCTGCAGTATGTAATATCAAGCCTCTCATAGCTCTTTGAGCCCTTCTACCATACCACTAAATGTACTTTATAGCTTAAATAAAAGCAAACATTTAGCAGTCAAAAAAATGCAGATGGCACTGGGTTGATACTAATGGATTAAAGGTTCTACATCTCCATATAACAGCTTGACTAAATAATTAAACAGAAACATATTTACCAGGGAGTCTTTAAAGTTGACTTGTGGAGATTTTCTTAAGATAGTTCCTAATCAGCTCAATTAGATTATTTTATGATCATGTGAACAACTTGATAAGGCTGAAACTTGTCCACTTACCATTTTTCTTAAGAAACCAGATTCTCCTGGGGAGCATCAAAGGATTATTAAGCCAATCTCTGAGCAAACTCCATATAGCTTCACACGATGCCTGCACAAAATCAGGATAGTAATCCTTAGCAAATGCATATCCCATGACAAACTTGCTTCTCAGGCCAACCATGTAGAGGGGAGTTTTAAAAGAGGCCACAAAATAGTTAAGAGTGGTCATCATACAACTGTATTATGAAAGTGGTCGTAGATTAACAACTCAGGTTTTTGCAAACCTTATGGTAGTTTGTACAGGTCAGGCTTAGTCCCTGTCCCTGCTGAACTGAGCTCATTACTCTTGCAGAAACACAAATTGTGGGAGGTTTGGGCTGAATCAACAGAACAGAAATAATTGGGATCCCAGATCACAGAACATTCTGAGTTGGAAGGGAGCCACAAGAACCATGAAGCACAACTCTTAGGTGAATGGCCCATATGGGGATCGAGCCCACAACCTTGTTGCTATTAGCACAATGCTCTGACCAACTGAGAAAATCGCAGGGTTATTAGAAATAACAATAAAACAGCATTATCAGTTTTAAGAACAATTTGACTGGAGCTATAATGTAGTCAAGACTGGATGCCTGAGCTCAAAAAGGAGCTGCAGGCTTGTTGAGAAATGACTGGACAGTTTATGTCATGGAGACAGAGTGATGTCAGGAGAAGCCTGACTAGGTAATAATTTTGGTTCACATCAGCTTGAGTTTGATTGGTCTCTCAATTTCAATTGAAGTTAAGTAAATTAGAAAGGAATTGGAAACTCTTTAAATATCAGAGAAGTGAGGTTAATCCTGTTTCCAGGGATCCAATTGTGATTCTTAAGGTTTTCTTGTAAGTTGTTTGTGAACTGTCCACAAATATCTCATGAGCAAATCTGTCATGATCTATAATTCCCTGAATACATCCAGAACTATGTTCTGCTATTCATGAAATCGTGCCAAATATTCCTTTCTGTTTTGCTCCTAAATATAACTGAAACGAAGGTATTAACAGGCAGGAAGAGTGGCAAGCAACAGTCCCCTGAGCTAAAGATGCTGGTAAATATCCATGCTACCCTCTTCCTTCCCTGTCCTAAATTATGTTCTCAGGGTTCTGAGGTTCAGTGCCAGAACATACATAAGCAGCATATTTATTCTTCTATACTCTTCTTGGATATATAATCTGAAGCAACCACAGAGAAAATGCTTGGATGTTGGCATTTTTGGAACAACCCTGGCAGGCATCTTGCTTAAAAGGTGATTTGTATTTTACTAATTAATTCATCAGTAGTAAATGTGCTTTAATGACAGCATTTTTGGATGAGGTTCAGAGTCTCATTAGCCTTAATCATATTAACCTAATATAGTTATTTATATCAGGCAGAACAAAGTGCAACACTTCACCACAGGATGTTCTTCTTTAAAGATAATAGCAGTGTCGGAATTAAAAGAAGCTGTAATACTTCTTGCTGGATGAGCCATATGGAATGATAATGTCAGACTAAGACAAATTCACCATCCCCATTACTTAAGGGTTTCCCTGAACAAAACTGAGCATGCTGGTTAAATGATTTATCCTTCCAGTCTCTTAAAGTCAGAGAACACGGACATTGCCTGTTGAGGTCCCTCCCCTGCCGTGCAGCCCTGGGAGAGGGGCCCTGAGGGCACAGGCACGGCGTTTCCCTGCCCCTGCTCAGCCTCGTTCCCATGGGTTGGTTTGTGTTCCCTGCGCGGGCAGAAGGACCCTCGGGTCCCGGGACTGGAACAGTTCCTGGGCAGAGCCCCGGCCATGCGGCTGGGGAAATAAACATCTCTGAAACATCTACCAAGAATCTGTCCATATAGATTTCCTTTCCCCGGGACTCCTTGTTTGATACATCGTGTTGCAGTATCCCACTGCAACAATTGCCACTTACATACCAACTTGTACGAAACTTTAAACATAGTTGAAGACACCAAGCAGACAATGCATGCATAATGTTAAGTTTCATTGAGCTTGGATCAGATGATCTCCCAGATGTCTAAGTGATACTGTGATTTTGGTTTCCTAGATACAAAAAGAAGGCTGGAGTGGGGATGAGAGGAATAAGAGGAATCTAATTCCAGATGATAAAGAAGCAAAGCTGACAAACTAGGTTACAGCCTAAGTTTTCTAAAAGATCGTCCCTCTTAAGTAAATGTTACATTGCAATTTGCTCACTGATGCATATCACAGACATAAACATACAATTTGTTCTGTATTTATACTTTGTTCAGAAGCTGTTTCTTGGTTAAATGAGTCTTACTTAATTTTAACACTTAAATATCAAAGATAGAGTACAAGTAAGCACTTTAATCAGGATTACCTTTAAGAAGTAAATGGAAGCTTCAGGTAACCCAGTTTGCAGCAATCCAGCACTTACATACTGTACAGTGTTTGCCACCAAACCCGTTAAATCTATGAAGTCCAAAAGGTCTGTAATACAAGCGTCTTTTAACTGTCCATCATAATGGTCTCATTTTGTTGAGTGTTGCCAGTAAGCCAGTAAACTCCTAGTGATTGCTCCACTCACTGAGATGTTTGCAGCTCCTACATTTGGAGTGCTCAAGGAGTGAGAGCTCTCTGAGTGACCTGCCTTTTATGTAGCAGCTGCCATGACACCAAAGAGTGTGTGTGTGTGTGTGTGTAAGTATGATGTACCGGCTACAAGGGCAAAGCATTCATATTGAGAACCTCAGTTACAAAACCATCATTAACCTTTTAAATAAACACCTTAATTATGAAAAGAAAAATACAAATCACTAAGCTTAGCACTGCATCACCATTATAATGGAATTTAACATAGTATGAGTGTCTGGCTTTAAACACTTAGGATAGGTATTTTAATACCAGTAAGTCTTGAAGTAACCAAATAAAGCATTCAAATTCTTCCTGCAGCTTTGAAAAATCTCATTTCTAAGTTTCTAAGCTCCAGACTAATATTTGTGAGACACCCAGGTGCCCAGAGGACAAACATTGTTTGAAAGCTTTGGTGATCTAAAAATTAACTAATCAGCTACAAGTAACACAAAGGTGAACTGGAAATAACCTCCTGTAATACAGTCTTCCTTGTTCCTCTTTCCTTGTTACATATGAATAAGCTTTTCATTCTTCCATTTGGAAAAAACCCCAAGTCTCTAAAGTGTTTCTCAACCATAATCTATACTGTTCTGTCTTTTTTGGAAGAAGGAAGAAGAGGCCAATTTTTCATGAAGAATACTGACTCTCTATTACAGAAAGTGTTTGATATAGTTTTGAATGGGTTGAATGACATTTTATGAAAGTTTTCCCTGTTAAATTTCCAGCAAAGCCTAATGTTTCACCATTTCATTTTTTACATTTGTTAACTTTTTTACATGTGTTCTATGTTTTATTTTAGCAGGTCAAGAAACAGAGAGATAAGTGACAAGGTAGAACTGACACAAACCTTCAAGCAACATGATAAAAAACCAGAGCAAAATAATGGGCTAGTAAAACTGCATTCAAGATTGGTACAACAGGTCTGTTCTTTGACCCACCACAAGAGTCAGATGTCTCATTATCATCAGAGTCTTTGCTCTTGAGCTAGATCTTCAAACAGATTTGCAGGGAGAATATTTCTGTGTCTTGAACAAGGGAAGATTTTGAATAAGTTAGTTCATCAGTGACTCTTTAAGTAATTTTCCACTCATCTTGTCCGAAGCTGCACTTATTCTAATGGTGAAATATCATGGGAACAAAGTCATTGTGCCTTCTGTGGCAGTTGCTAAACTGAAACAATGAAAGATGTATAAATGAGGTGTTCTGCATACTGTGGTCTCTTGCTGCTTCTGTCTTCACCTTCAGTGTTCCCCTCACTCTTAAGGGCACCAGCATCCTGTTCGGCCTCTCCATATCTCTAATGTTTTTCACACTTGGAAGGCATCAACCTGGGTGAAATGGGAACAGATAGAACTGCCATATGTCAGGGTGGAAAGCAGGAGAACGGAGCTTCATACCCTGTGGTCAGACTTTATATGTGGCCACAGCTGTAGGCCAGTGTCCTCACTAAAGGCCAGGAGAAAGGAAAGCTGAGAGTTCAGTGGCAAGCCTTCAGCAGCCGGTGCACACAGAGTAACAGCTTGCTCTCCTCTTTCCAGTTCCCGCAGGGGTCCTAAGCACATATAAATTATCTGTTTTCACCTGTTCCACTCCTACAGTCCTTGCTGGGATCCAATCCCTCCTGCTCCACTCTTCCTGACTGGGGAGGGTGGCTAAGTGCAGTGCCATCTCTCTTCTGTAGTGTTGTGTGTGCTGCAGCTCTCTGCAAACTGCACAGTGTGGCCAGGCAGGCCTGGGCGGAGCAGCCCTCGATTTTGCAAAGAGAATTATTCAGTGGTTCAAGCAGCGGACCCCAAAAGTGAGTGGTTTATTTCTTTGGAAATAATAATGCACAGGCAAAGTCCACCCAAACACTAATCTACAGATTAATATACCTTTTATACCCAGCCCTTCATTTCCTTGAGTGCAAGAACTGGATGTCTGTTTTGTGTGTTTGTCGTGCAAGAATTAGAAATGAAACAAATGTACTGTTGGCCTGCATTGAGGCTTAGAAAAACAGCAGGACACTTAGATACAATGGCAAGCAGCAGCTAAAGCAAGCTGCTCCCAGAGACAAGCTCTTGTGCAACAGCATTCAGAGCAATGGCTGTCCAAGTACTCAGAAAGGAGAGTTAGGAGACGGTAAAGTTCACAGAAATATCTGTCCAGAGTGATAATGCTTACCTCTCACAAGCTTTTCCTTGCCTACTATTGTTACTTGTTTTGGCCATAAAGTGAGGGAAAAGCAACAGTTTCTTGAAATACTGGCTTATGGGAGAGCACAGCAAGGAAGATACAAGGCGGGTCAGACACAAGCGTTCAAGCATGATTCCCTTCCTTTCTATATGAAACTATCTGTGATGTGCCTTGCTATGCTGTGAATGTGGTTTCAATCATCATGCCGCTGGCAGAGTGAAGTGTAATGAGAATTGGTCCAAGGAGGGAAGCTGTGTTGCTGCCTGCTCGGTGAGCTTGTATCCACCTGGCGAGTTCCAGCATCTCCAAGCTAAAAGGCAGACAGCTGTAACAAGCCTGAGTCCCAGATGACCTGAGTCTGTCTCGTGATTCTTTGAATCTGGGCTTTGGTGGACAGTCAGCAACCAGATGATGACAGTGTTTCTAGAAGCGCACCTGCTTTATTCCCTCTCCCGCTGAGTTGGGTGGGCTGGTGACAGGGACAGCAGCTGTAACAGCCCCCTGTGCTTCACTCCACCATGTCCAGCTGCACAAAGAACTCTGATCCAGCTCTGCACTTTCTGCTCCAGGCAGACCTCAACCACCTCAAACGGATCTGCCAACAGGGGCTTCCTAAGGGCAGCAGTGCCAGGTTTTAGCTGTCTGTGAATTCCCCAGTGCTGCCCAGCAGGAATCCTGTTGTCCATCAGAGTAGCTGCTATGTCCTTTTGTAGTGACATCTGTGCAATGTGGCATTAGTCAAGCCAAGATTGCCACCATTCTTTTTTCTTTAAGTTTCTTTTTACTTTTACGAACATACCACTCATCTGTGCTTTATCTCTGCACCTTTCTGCTTTATCATTGCACCTTTCCCAATAGAAAATGGTCAAGGTGCCTCTGACTAAGGAATCCAGGACCATTTCTGTCCTTTTACACCTACTCATTTAAAAGGGGAAACCAAAAGCATGTCCTTTCTTGACAATGGCAGACCTTTCAAAAGCAAAGCAACTTGACAGTGACTGCTATATACAGAAATTGTGGTAGATAAGGATCCATGGTTAAAATACCCAGAAAGATTATGAAGCCAGACCTTTATCTTCTCTGGTAGTAAAAACTGAAATTCCCTGCTGGCTCGCTAACAGAGTTATGAGGTGCTGGCTGTCAGTCCCTCTCCTTTGGAGTGTGCCCTACTGCTATCTAATTGCAAGTTGTAACCTTTCTGAATCACTGTCACCAGTCTCACTGAGGCCAGTGGCTTAGTAGGATTCAAAGAGTAATTAAACATTCATGTAGATAATTAGGCAATCCACAGCTACATTAGATAGGTCAAGATTGTAATTAGGGATAACTCTTCACGCTTCAAGGTCTTCTAGCCTCGATCCATCTGATGGCATGTGTTTATGCAAGCAAACAGGTAGGATGGTTGAGTACATAGTTTGAAAAACAGTCCTTAATGATTGTTTCACTCAGGCACTCTCAGCTTGGTTTTCATGATGCATTTCACAGCTTCTGGCTCCAAGATGGTTATCAATAGCCCAGATGCTGCCTCGAAGCTTAGAGGCAAAAGCAATGAGTCTTTCAGACAGAGCATCCACAACAGACTAGGTTCAGATCTCAGGCTCACTGAAGCAAATTGAAACAACTCATCAGGCTTTAAAATTCAGAATTATTTGGCTTTGGAGCCAGGTAGCTGAGAGATGAGTCTGGCTAAAAGGATACAGTCCTTGGGAGCACTGAGAATCCAGAGCCTTCGGCTGAGAGGACCCTGTGCTGCCATGGGACTGCAGAATTCCTCTCCCACAGATGCCAGAAAAAGTTTTTTTTAGACCCACACTCCTTTGCCATCCTAATGGGCACATTCAGGCTGAAGGATAAAGAGTTTTTCTTCATGGGAAAACAGCATTCAGTTTGTGAACTTAGAGGGAATTGTTTGCTACATTTACTGTGGAGGTGAACAGTTCACTGGAGCTTTCATGCTCACCCAAATTCACCCACATGGTATTACACGGATTACTAACAGCAATTCTTATTTTTTTAATTGTGTGTGCACAAACCAGACATTAGATATTCTGCTATAAATCCGAGACTGAGAAGAGAGGAGACATTTTTTAAATTCATGGTGGGAAAGGTCAGAAAAAGTTTAGCATTTTATACAGAGAGGATTCAGACTGACTGTAAAACAGAAAAGAAATAAAACTGTTTCCTTTTTCCCTCCCTCATCTCCATGTGCTATAAACCTAAGGAAATCCTAGGATGGTTTTTTTTTTAAATGGCTCTACAGTTCAAGATGTAGGAACCCATTTGGCTCTGAAATATAGGGAAAAAAAATTTCTAAACTTGTCATCATTCTTTCCTGTCTTTCTTTCTGTAGTTACAACTAAGGTACACTGCCAGTTTTGTGCCCACGGTTTTCAGCACTTTATCAAGAAAGATAAATACGCAGATTTCTGTAGAAAGCAAACATGACTTTTCGTCACACCTGTGTAAGTCCAGTTATAATTCCAGAGAGATCAATAGTGGAACTCCAGCCTTTCACCTCTGTAAATGACACCAGAAACTGTGTTGTGTACACCTACTTGAGAGAGAAGTGATTCATACAGAAGATAGTTTAACGTCACCTTTCTTTTCCTCCTGCAACTTACATGTGTGCCTGTGGATTTATAAAGCCCTGATGGAAGGAGCAGAAACTGCATGACAGCTTGTGAGGAGAGACTCTCTGCAGAGACACATCCAGCTTGGCCAGTGAAATCTATCTGTGTGGCACCTGTTAGTTACGCACAGCGGGACTGTCCATCATCCCTTGTAGTAGCTCTGCATTTCCATAGCACACTGCAGTGCAGGCAGAGGAGAAATTACTCTCTGAGACAGTGAATGAGAAATTTCTGTCCCTGTTTATGCTGTCAGACCACCACTCAGGATGCTGTATATCAGCCGGAGAGGGGGAAGGGAAGTTCATTTCACAGTCAGCTGACAAAGCTCTCAAGCATTTATCTTTTCTTCCTACCTTGTAAAATCCTGTAAAAATATTGTTACTGAATGTGAAATGTTGAAAGAGAAATGTGGAGTACCTCATGCCATTTAAAAGGGAAAATCTCCACATGGTGTAAAGAGAGCTTGTGGTAAAACAAAGAGTGTCTATCCATTTTGTGATCTGATGCCTGGATCACAAATGGATAGACAGCAATTTCCACTGCTGAACTGTAGCAAAATGTCCTTGGGAATGCTTGCATTGTCTGCTCTTGCGTGAGGAACAGAAGGAAAAAAAAGAATATTGAACACACAGAAATATAACAGAGAAAAACTGTCATGTTCCTGTGGCTTGGAGAACTTTGGCTTAGTATCATAATAATAACAAGGAAATTTGGAAGTAAGACTACACATGTTTTTCAGAAAGAGATGGCAGAATTGCTCTTAAAAACCTTCATCATGCCTCACCATCAAGACCATCCAAATAGCCCCAAAATTTTGCCCATCCTGCTGAACCATTTTCTCTTCCATCTTAGACTGATCATCACTGGCCCCTACAGTTCAGCCCCTCTGTACCATCTCACACCTTTCCTTTCATAATAGACTGTGACTTCAGCTCCTGGGATGACCAGACACTCATTGTGCTACTGTGCCATCTCAGTATAAAAAACTGATGACTTTGTGTTTGGTTTTCTGTGGAAAGGGAATCATGGTTTCAAAGTCAGTTACTCTCCTGTAGCTGAGTGATAACTCCATCCAAAATTTAAACCATTAATCCAGCACTTGTAACTAGTAATATATACTGATGTTCACATGAGCAGTACACTGTAAAGCTGGACCTCAGTATGGCTGCTTGTCCTGAAGGAAGAAACAAGAGGTACAATGGGCAGTGGTGGCACTATTTATGGGAGAAGGGTGAATCTGTCCCAAATTCGGGGCAAAGCACCTGTATTTTGAGGCCCTGCCTTGTTATCTCTCTTTCATTTTCTCTTATGACTTTGTGAGGTAGCAGTGCATTACTACTATAGTAAATACTAAACTTCTCAGAAAAGCGCAATATTCCCATTTACCACTGGGAACTAAAGCTCAGAAAAAATTATGAAGCTAAGCAACGTACATGCCCTTCTCTAATCTTTACTTTTGACCCAAAATGAGAGTCAGAAGGTGGTCTAGAATAGAAATCATGGAAGCTGTGGAGAATATTACCAAGAAGGAAAACATAACTTCAAAGCAGTCTTTCTATGTTTAGCACTTAGCTAAACCATATGTCATGAGTCAATGCAAACACACTTTGTTCTGTTATTGGAAGGAAACTGCATCTGTGTCAGTAGGAATATTATCTGCCTTGAAATCTCTGATTTTCTGACAGATAATCAAATAAACAAACAAAATGACTGGAAAGAAAGTGATTACAGACGTGATCTTGCTACTGCTAACAGTTAATTGTTAATTGAAGTGTAGCAATTCTATTAATATCACACATAAAAGATAGCAAAAAGTAATAAAATTTTTGAAATACAGAAAGCTCCTTTGGCAAAATTAAATGCTATGATCTTCTAAGCTATTTATTCTGTGACTGCTGAATAAGACGATGTGAAGCTTTCAAGTATGAAAGGAAGCATACAGCAGGAGCGAAAATGCTATAAATATCCACTCAGTGTGATTCTGATAGGAACTATCAGGTTTTAACCAAAACCTTGAGGAAAGCTACTCCAATTTGCCACTATCCTTACATGTTCAAAGCATTGCTGGGGGGGTTTCAGCAACATGATACCAAAAATGAAGGAGGCATGTGATATAACTTGCACAATGTTTTTCCAAATGTAAATATTTGTATCAGCTGATTTTGTTTATTCTTCAAATCTTCTCTGAGCCATATAAATAGCCTATGCCTAGAGTGCATCATTAGAATGATGTCTGTGTGTCTGTTTTATTTAGCTGTGAATTTGAGTTAAAACTATACCAGCTTTGTTCTTGTGGCTTATATTGTCACTAAAATCACTTGATCAAAATCCAAATTCCTATAATGTTGTTGGGCATGTTTTTTTTGAGGAAGTCAAGAACTAAATGAGTGACACTCTCATGAAAACACTTGAACGCTGTGGATTAAAAAGCCTGGTTTATGCATTAAAAAGGGATGACTGTTCTGACAGACCTTGTCCAAAGCTTTTACTTTTATGCTATATACAGGCTTGGAGGATAGGTTAGAAAACAAAACAGTAAACTTGCTTGAATTATAGGAAAAATTATTTGTAAAGTTAATGTGAAAAAATACTCTGAGAAGTTAAATTTTTTTAGTTCTGTAAGTATTTCTTGGTGGATTTTTTTATTATGAATTACTGATTGTTTTCATATATGAACCAGCTACTTTGCTACAGAACAAAGACAGGATTTCTCTCTCAATGGACTGCAGTCTAACATCCAAAAAGTATGAGAAAATATGATCGCTGAGGGTGGGGGCAGGTGTCAGGAATTTGGGCTGAAGTTGCAGAACTGGGACTAATTTGAACCCTGCCAGATGCAACAGAGGGTAAAATAAAAGAAAAAAAGCCTTTCCTCCTCCCTTGTCTTCTCCTTACAGAGATAGCAGGAAGAAGTCTAGGAGCAGCAGAGCATGAATGAAAACAAAAAAACAGATTACTTGGCCACTGAGGAGAGACTAGTGTCACGCAACAAAAAGAGTGTTGGCAAAACGGATTCTTATAAACATTGCAACGAACAAGCAGCAATTTAGAAGATATTTTGAACACAGAAAAAGAATCAGTGGGAGAATATTTAGTTTAATTGATAGGTAACATTTTTCACTTGCACTGGACCATGAATGAAGAATCAGAATCCACTTACCAGGTAATTTTTTAGAAGCAGTTACACTTTAAAAATTATTAAGGCATTCAGCAGGATTTTCACATGATAAAAACATTTGCCTAGTGAAAATGATCTGTCCTATTTGTGCTTACTGTGCACAGGGGACATATTCTTCTTTACAGTATATTTTCAATAATGAAATTAATGCCTAATTGCATATGATTGATTTTATCCTCCCAAGTTACAGAAGGCACTAAGGACAGGCATGGCAGGCTGATCTCTATCAGTCTGCTCTGTGGCTATGGGCACTCCTGTAATGATGCATGGATAACCAGATGTAGCTCAGTTACAGCTCAATTAGATGTCACCATTAATCTAAACTCAGAAAACAGGTTATCACCTGTAGCAACTTTTAATGGTGAGTGTTAGTATAAAATCCTTTAATTATATTTTGTCATATATACCAATTAGCAACCACACACAGATACACAAACACTTAGAGAGCACAAAACCCACAAGATGTTTCACAGTATGTCATTCATGCGTATGAAAATACTACGTTTCTGTCTTTGATTCAAGTGTCACTGTGACTTCTGAAAACTGGGAAATATACCCTCGCCAAAGGGTATAAATAACAAATGCCCCCCTAGCCCCTCCTTCCTCTTAGCTTTTATATCTGAGCAGATGTCATATGCTATGGAATAGCTCTTTGATGAATTTGGGTCAGCTGTCCTGGCTGTGCCCCATCCCAAGATTTTGCCTATTCCCAGACTATGCATGGCAGGGCAGAATGTTGAAGAGACAGGCTGGTGCTGTGGGAGCACTGCTCAACAGCAGCCAAAACACTGATGTGTTATCAACACCTTCCTAGTCACCAATGCACCTCAAAACTCCACGAGGGCTGCTTGTGGGGAAAATTATCTCCATCCCAGACCCAATTTGTCTCTTGGGTATCCAACCTGCCCTCTGCAAGATGGGCAGTTTTGCCTTAGCTATTCTGTTTGCCCCAGATGCTGTTCCTCAGGACTGAGGGAAGCAATGCAACAGGCCAAAGCCTGTATCCACACTCTTTGCAGTGACTGTGATACTGACCCAGAGAACAAATATTTAACATCTGAACATCACCTAATAGCACCGATATTTTGGATGATGTGCTGACTTGATGATGTGGGGCCTCCTCTCTGTGTTACTTCTTTTCACACAGCATTGTTCTGTGGTACCTTACCAGATTGTCCAATTGCACTCATAGATACATCACTGAATTTTTAAAATTCTGTTCACACCAGCCACTTAGAGTGTGTTTCCGTGGTACTGCCAAGGAGAGCAGTCTGGAGAAAACTCTGTATGTCACTGAGGTTTGAGAGAGTTTAGCCAGAATTACTGGGAAACAATAAGGCTCTGTTAAAAAAGGGTTGGAGATGTGAATTTCACTCAGTCACTCTTGTATACTTCAGCTGAAAATAAGATGAAAAGTCCCTTCCTGAGCCTAATTAAATAAGCATGACATTTAAGAACTCACCACATGCCTACAGTGAATGTAAACACACACAAGCGTATGTGTATGTATATATATACAGTTTTATATATATTATATATATATGAAAGTATATATATATATGCTCCATCCTGACAGTTTTACAAAATATTTTTGAAACAGTGAGAAAACATATCAAGCCCAACAGGCCATTAATGTCTGTTCTGACAAATATTTGCTACTAAATTCAGTAGAGATGAATTAATGAAGTTTCCTGTCCTATGTCCTGGTAGAGGTCAAATTACATGATGTCGAAGTCCCAGTTGGTCTTAAAATACATGACTTAGCTCAGTAGGATTAGAGTGACTTAGATCACCTGAGGATTTGTCCCTCTGCCTTTGTTAGAACTAATTCACCACAAGGTATTTTTTTAATCTGTGCTCCCTCTGCTCTTCATTGCGTGTTTGTGACAATTCAGAAGTCAGCTTGTTACGTGCTCTGATTTATTCTGTACTCAGAAATATTCATCCTATGAGTAACTCCTGGACTGGCCCAGCCTTGCTGCGTGGTAAGCATTTGCTATTCAGAAGCAGACTGGCGTAGTTAGTCACTTAAATCACATGGCAAATGTAAGCTACAATCCATTGGGAGAAAATGCATACTCCAGAGAGACTTGTTAGGGCAGGACAGTCATTTCTGAGAACAGCAGCTCTGTGCTGTGCGTGCCACAGCCCATGGCTACAGCCTGACACAGCCGAATTTTCTACACCCTTTCTGCACCTGTCCCTGAGGAGCCAGAGGAGTGGCACGGTCTGTGTCTTGGAGTTGGGAGAAATGTGTCTCCCATGCTATCTCTGCAAACGCCCATACATGCAATGCTACATCAAGGAGATAAATGCCACATCAGCTGGCAGGGTGCTGGAGCAGTCTGGATCAGGCTTTCTTGACACAGAGATTGGAATTAGCTGGAGAGTGAATTGGTAGTCAGAAATTAAGGGGCTGTAAGATAGCAGAGCACTGAAATTACAGAATGCCTGATGCTGGACAAGGAATACCAATCAGATGTGGCAGAAGAAGGGGTCTGGCAGGAGGAAGAAAAATTACAACTGTCTGAACACATTGAGCAAAGGAAGGGACTGGCTGGTTAGGGGCTGGGAGTGTGGGAAGAAGACAGGCAATGGCCTGAGGTGGGAGATAAACTTGAAGCGATCACTTCTTAAAGCAACTCAAATGGCATTAATGCAAATTTGTCACCCTCTATCAAAGGGAGAATGGAAGGTGTGATACTGAAATGAACTAGTATGCAACTCTGGGAAAGGTGATTGTCCATGGCTGTTGTTGCAGAATGAGCAGAAACTAAAGGGAAAGCATCAACAAAGGGGACAAAATGAAGAAAGTTTTTTGTTAAACTTGTACTCTACACAGGCAGGTATAAATGACCATGTAGCAGCTCACAACAGCAAAGAACTTACTCAGAAATGTCATAAATAGATTAGAAGAACATGCCATTTCCTGTTTCAGTGAATTATGTCAATGTGTTTTTCTCACTAGTGTCAGTAAAAAAGTTCATTTTTTTTCTAAATGGATATTCTGCCCAAACACTTTTTTTCTGCTTTCTTGCCTTGACTTTAATTCAGTGTTTGTATACCACTTGCTGTTTCAGCTGGAAGTCTGCAGCAACATTGATGAAAGAGGTTTGCTCTCTGGGTGCACCCTTATACGCAGCCACAGAGATTGCCTCTGCACACACACCCTGGGACACAATAGTTTTACGCACAGGATGCTCTGCCTGAGCAGGGCAGGTCACACAGCCCTGGCCTTGGCAGCATCAGCTTCAGGGAACATTTTAAGGAATAGGTTAGCTGCTATCAGTCAAACTCAAGTATCCTGGAAAAGGAAATCATAGTCCCTACTTTTGCATCAGGAAGGAATCTCCCATCCTGAGGAGGAAAGATTAGCTTAACTGTGTGTGCAATTGCTCAGGAACAACTTCCCAAATTACAATGCATGAAAAGATCCCAATTTAGTACATTATGGGAGTAAGAGGACAGGGGTGCATGCAGATTAAAACTCACATTTGTTATTGTTATTAAGTAGTCTATTTTTAGAAAAAAAAAGCCCTATTTTACATGAATCAAAAGCACAGCAATGTTAAAATACATTAAGCAGAAATTTGAATAATAAAGGTCATATCTGCGTATGTCTCAGAAATAATAATATAGTGTAATGACAATACGTGATTAAATATGAAAGTGTTCTGTGTTGACTGAGCTGGCAACTGACTGTATTTCCTTAAATCTTAATTGGATAAACACACATATATAAGTGATAACAAACTATGTACACTGGACCCCAATTTACAGGAAAATTCGTTGACTTGTAATTCTTGCAGTAATGGGTGATGCTGGTAGGTATGAATCAGATACACAAACTTTCCTTAAACAGTTGGAAAAATCTTGGGAAAATGAACTTGGAAAATTTTTAAAAAGAGCACAGTGGGTAGTATAGAAGAAAGTTCATTGCATAAGGAAATTGCTGCTCACCAAAAATAGAAACACTGCAGAGTGAAAGAGGACGCAGAATTTATTTATCTTTTAGTCCATTGAGTCTTATTTTTGTAAGAACAATAATGAGGCTGTACTTCCCCTTCACCAAATCTTTCTCCATTCAAAGATGATTATTTATTTGGTTGAACTAAAAATGAACTGACTGAAGAAAGACTAAAGGCATGAAATGTACCTCACATACAACCTGTGCAGAAGAGCTTCCATATACTTGTGCTGCCTTCCCATCATGGATAATTCTTCAGAGAAGGGCTGAAAGAGATCAGGGTGCGATGTGAGTGATGTGAATGGGCACACACCATCAGTCAAAGGGTGAGACTATTTCCTCACCAGCTCTCTCTTCTTTTTTTTTTTTAATCGAGCTCTCTTTTCAGCGGAGATCCTGCCTGAGTTATGAGAGTCCAGAGCAGCCATTGTAGTTCCAGTTCAGACAGACTGGCAGAGTCTGGCATAATCAGGGACAACCATGCACACAAGGGACGATGACACCAAAAGTATGTATGGCCAGGCCTGAGGGTAGACAAGCTGTTTGAGTGAAATCTTTCAGAAAAGAGGGTCACTAGTCTGTATTAAAAATTTTTAATTTGCCATTAGTTCCCAGAAAAGCAAGAAACAGCATAAACCATGGGTTCTTACTCTGCCTACAGTGTGCATTTTCTAAAGAGCCAGCATGATTGTTTCCATGCTGAGTATTTGGATTCTTGGCCTTATCCTTCAGAGGAATAGGCACTGGTCACAGAAGCAGAGAACCAGACCACTTGCCTGATACCTTGCTCTGTTCCCAGTGCTTATTTATTACACTGCAAATGTCAGCACAGTCCTCCTTGGGTTCCAGTCCCTTGTCTGTAAAACATGAGCAATAATCATAAAGTGTCCTTCTTCCCACACTTTTCCTTCACTATGTATCCTGGTAGTAATCTCTTCCAGGCTGTGTGTTGCACATATCTTTAGAGAAATTAGTACAAAGAGTCCCTGATCTTGGCCAGAGATGTCTTAACATAAGTAAAAATACTAGATTTGAAAAGATGCTCCCTCACATCTATTCACATAAACACTATGGAAGTGGCTTCTACAGGCATTCAAGGCCAGGAATACACTCTCTTTTTGCTGGATAAATGACATTTTTTTCAATGTGAGTTCAAAATGTCTTGTACGGTCTCCCTTTAATTTCAGAGATTATATATTCTTTCTTCTTAATTAGCAAATGTTAGGACAAGAACTTTGAGATGGAAGGTATGTACCTAATGCTTGTAACAGAGCCAATGCCTGTTAGGGCAGCCTGATTAAAGAAGCCATAGTTCTTGATGATAAATTGCTACAAGTCTGAGATAAGGCAAAGGCACCTCCAAAGAAATTTTTCATGTCATGGAAGAGGAAGCAAATTTGAGTGTGGACATTAAGGATTGTTATTGGATGCTCTTTTTAACCAATGGTAAAGGAAATTCATTAATTGTTTTTCATCAGTATGCAGTAAGTTAAATCAGCTGGATTGGATAGGAAATAGATGCATCAGAATTTGGCTCAAAATTGCTAAAATAAAAAAACCCCAGGAAGTATTTTTACTGCAGATGACGTCACAGTATGGTACCTCCAATGACTGTGTGAAAGCAAAAATTAAAAAATGAATGCAGTGGCTAAACACTGCACTATTATTTCATGTAATGCCATTGAAAATATGCTTTCTGCTATGTCGCCTTTGGAAGAAACACATATTTTACATTAAAAAATCAAAAACTGGAATAAAACTAGCCTGTAATTTCAGATGGAAAGAGGGAACAGTCTGATGGAGATGATGACACTGCAAGTTGTAAGAAATTAAAAGCCCAGTTCCTATCATAAAACCTTAAAATTCTGAATTTGTGCTGAACTGGATCAGAAATCCCTCAGAGAGACAGATGAATGAATGGGGTAGAAAAGGGCATATCTCAGAGACTATTTCTTATGATTTCATGCATCATTCAAGAGACATATGTAGGAAATACAGTCCCTTCTGTAGATAACTATATAGGCAGTTGGCTTTTCCTCTACATTGTATAATCATTTACAGCATGATAAAGTATGTCCAGGTTTGTGCAGAAGACAAAAAAATGCAAGATCTCTGCTCTTGCTAATGGGAGCATTTTATATGTGCTTTGGAAAGTCCCAAATGAAGCCAGGCAAGGGATAACCATGTTCTTATCATGAAAACATCCAAGTAGTGAAAAATCATGTAGACATATTTAATTTCAGCTGTGCAGAATGAAATGTTGCAGAAATATTATTTATCCTGGTGGCCCACTTGTGGTTCCTTCTACCTGCTGCTGCCAGTGTTTGGGAAGGAGTGTTACTCATTATTATAATATTTTAACAACTTGAAATTATTTTTATTGTATGGTAATATAGATGAAAAGGAACTTTTGGAGGTCTAACTGTCCTCTAATACCAGGGTCAACTTAAACAAGGCTGTTCCGAGCCTTGTCCAGGTGAGTTCTGAATGTCTTGATACAGTGCATTTGGTGAAACAAAGAAAGAACAAAGCAGTATTTGCAGGTAAAAAAAACAGAATTAGAAAATAAATATTTTTCTTGGTTCATAGTCAGATAGTGTATGTGTGTTAGTATACACTTTGGCCAGTTCCATAGATAATGTTTTTTGGCTGTAAATGAAAACATTTTTAGTATGCAGTCCTCTACTGTGTATGCACTAATTGTCTAAACTGATGTGCTATGTACCTCAGTATGTCTACATCTTCTATAACCAACTGTTTTTTTCATTTTTGCTGTGATTAAGGCTGTTCTTTAGCTAAGGGTTTCAAGAGGAGGGAAAAAAAGGAATTCCAGTCTGGAGTGTCTCCTTCAAGTAGGTCATTTTAATAAGAGACAGTGGGGTACAAGCCCCAGTCAAGACTTTCACTAGAAAAATGGGGAGCATTACGAAGAATTTTACTCTTGTCTCCCTAGAAAGCCGCCTAGAGAAAACCAGACAGAATGTGTCCCAAAGAAATGAAAGGTGATTTTTTTTCTGCAAAATTCAGATCATTTATGAATAAATCTGTGAATTTTTAAGGTTTTTGAAGAGAAGTCACTGAATAAGTCAGAATAAAAAAATGTTTGAATTGGGAACTTTTTGGTTCAGATACAGCTTTGCTTTAGATGAGATTAAGCAGCTTAAATTCTAGTCTTTCACTTCAGTTGACACTACATTTTACTAATCAAAACCAATATTCATTATATTTGTACAATGTCTAAGCCGTAATATTTAAAAACATTACAAGGCTTCTTATGAGAACTCCTATAATAAAATACATTACTGATCTTCTTCTTATGTGCTAATACAATGTAGCTCAAAAAATAATTTTCCAGGTTTTTTTCATTCTTGAGCTGATTCTGTTTTGAGAAAATTATCTCCTTTTCTGGGTAGCTGTCTAGTGACTGACTGCTTCTAGGTGTATCTAGCACACCCTGGTAGGGCACATCGCTCATACAACCCTACCCTGTCTGTGACAATTAGAAACAGAACAAAGTAGCAGCAGGAATCCCAACTTCATTAAGCTCTATGAAAACTAATTTCTGCATCTGCAATTTGTTCCTCCTTCTAGTGACAAGTGAGCAATGTCCTGCGTGTTCAACCTGTTACCAAGTGTCGCTCAACTAGAATGAAATGCTTGCCTGAGCAGAGAGCACGAGCAATAAAAATCCATCCCTCTTGAGCAGCACTTAACCCTCAACTAAAATTATGTGGGATTTAGGTGGCACATGGGCCTTGGGACCAGTGATGGACTGCAATGCTAAAGGAGCTGAAAAGGACAGAGTTTTCTGAGGTCTCCATGACAACTTTTTTGTTGTTGTTGTTGTAGTTTTTATTTTAATGCTATTTTGTTCCCTGCTGCTTTCACCAGGGAAACAGGACCTATGTAACCACATTGCCTTTCTACTCTCCTGGCATTCTCTCACTACTTACTGGCAGCTCTGAGCCCATTAGCCAATTTCTATCAGTTGGGCATTTGAGTTACAACATGTAAATTAACACAAGTTTCCAGAAAGTCAGTGACAGACTTTTCTCAGTTTGTGCTTGGTTGTTCATTATTCTTTCTTCCCCTTTCTCATTTTCTACCACTCTCAATTAGTAAAACAGCCAGACAACAAGCTTAATAGCACAAGTCAGCAAATGCAGATACCTGTAAATTAAGTGTGAGCCTTCCTGTCGATTTGGCAAGTGAGCAGGCAGGAGAGCTGTAGCTGGGTGTAATGTGATTTACATCAGGAAAGGGCACAGTAGGGACACTGCAGTGAAGAGCAGCTCCACTGGTTCAGAAAGAACAAGCAAAGATTGAATGAGGAAATTTTCACATTAAAGTGCTGCATCTCCTACAGGAATTGATTGCACCATAATATGTATTCAGAAAACAGGTTCTTGTTATTGTGTGGGGATTTGGAGCACTTCTACAGGATCTGCTGCAACAACAGAAGTGATCTGTGACAGCAGAGTTATGGTATTGGCCTCAGGATGGATCCTACTTTATGTTGCTCTCTGAGCATGATGACCCATGGGTGGCTCCCAAATTGCAGATGGGGCAAAGATTTCTGGTGCCAGCCACTGTATTCATATATTTAATAACCATGAGACAGTCACAGCAGTAGAAGCATTGCCGTCAGTAAACAGTTGAAGGGCATTGTGGTGAAAGTGCAGTATTTGCTCTACATTCTCAACTGTAAAGAATAAGCAATGGATTCTCTACAACGCTTGCTTGTGGGTTTTCACTCCTCACAGTCCTTGTTCAGAAGATCATCCCCCTTTCAACACATTTATTTTCCATCCTCAGTGGAGGGTTTGTTCTTATTTTTCAAGAAGAAGCCAGGTAGACTCCAACCAGAGCCTCCTGCTCCAGGTACGGATTTGTCCATGAAGATGTACTCTTCATGCCTGTGAGTCAAACACTGTCCCCTTAGTATACCAAAGCACAGGTGGAGCAAAACTAAGCTACACTGAGCTCTCTTTTCTTCATGAGTCTGGTGAATTACCATATGCCTTTACA
The DNA here is from genome assembly GCF_965178545.1 of Coloeus monedula. NCBI lineage: Eukaryota > Metazoa > Chordata > Aves > Passeriformes > Corvidae > Coloeus > Coloeus monedula. The sequence continues at coordinate 15,026,978 of NC_138822.1, read as the reverse complement.
GAACATGTTACATATGTAATCAACCTGTATTTATTTGGTAAAGGTAACCAATTTTCTTTGTATCAGCTTTATCAAAAAAGATGGTCGATCTCCCTGTTTCAGTTGAAAGTTCTATTGCTGACCAATAAGCCTGTACTGATCATGAATACCAACTATATAAACCTTACAAAAAATGAATATATTGCATAATTTTCCTTCTGGCTTGATTAAAAGGGCTAAAAATAATACCTCACCCACACACAAAACTTATCAGAATTACTAACTTTTTTTCCCTTTCCATCTAGACATTTTTACTGTTCTTTTCACCTTTCAATTCGGCTCCCCACAAATTCAAAATGTAATGTTATATAAATCTTTTTCAGCAGGTGATGTTCACAACTGCACTAAAGGCATAAGTCTTATAACCCTGGAAATATCCACCTGAAGGAGCTGCAATTTGGCAGGTTTGCTACCTGCACAGAGAGTGGGGCATTACTTGTGCCCTATATACCAGTGTGCTACCATGTATTTCTTTCATTGCATGAGAATTGTATAGAGTTGGATGGACAGTCTACAGTGAGACAAAGAAATGTAGTCCACAAGAGCAAGAAACCTGCAGCATGTTTCAAAGACAGGTGGAAATTCTGATCCTACAGTATTCAGTAACTCTAAAAATACCCTTCACTCAGTACAACAGCAGAGCTTCCTTTCTCTTGGGTTAAAGAAGAGGTTTTAAGTTGCTCAGGTAAAAAGAATTATAGTGATGCTTTTCTAATCAGAGATAAATATCAGCTACTTCTGATCTCCTACACTGTCAGCTAAGTAATGACTCATTCTCTGCATTGTCCTCAGTATGTGAAGAACAACAGGAGAGCAAACCTTATCCACAGGTTCTGGTTACGCTTAGGCATTTCCTGCTATCAGAGGCAGGCATTATGAAACAGTTAGTGCATTCACAAATTAAAAGCAGAAACACAGTCAGCAATTACAAAGACTGTTGATACACTTGATTGTCCATACCACTTCAAGGCTGGATTGCCTTGCTTGGCTAAGACAGGAAAAAGATGTTACAAGCAGGTCTGTAGGTCTGTTTAGTGCCTGAAAACTAGTTCGTCTTTTAAGGTGGGCTTCTTTTCCCATTATTTACACACCTGATCTGCAACTTTTCCCATGACAGGCAGGATAGGCTTTTTCAGCACACTTTTGTTGTCTCACCTGCTCTGACTGGACTGTCAGCAATTTCCCAGTGCCAGTGGTACACATGCAACCCAGCTCATCCTAATTCAACTCACATAAAAAGTCAGGGTGTCTTTGTCTTGGGACATGGAGAACTGGAGGGCCTGCATTCATTTTGCTGCTTGGAAAAGTAAAGAAAAGAGATTTATTGGGCAGCTGCTATAAGGATCGTTACTTAGGGAGCTGTGCTACCCATAAAATGACTTTATGCAGCGCTTCTGGCACCTGAATATGAAATTAGATTTTGGGCTAAAATCTGAGGAAAACCTATCCATTGCATATGAATGTAGCAGTAGATATTCCTTGTGGTGATTCTTAAAAAGCTGTGCTTAACTGGTTCCTATCTATCGTATGAGTGCTCCTTCAAATTGGCACAAGCTAAACCTAGGAGGACTCTCTGTTTTTTTAATGATAAATGCTAAGAGTTTAACAATACTTTGACGTGTGTTGTATGGTCTGGTTCCACTCCTTTGCACCTAGCTCATTCTTCTGTCCCATTGCATTTTAACCCCTGGTTTTAATGCATACCCTGTATAAAATGACTTGTAACATGGTGTGATTCATTTCAGAGCATTACAGCCAACTAAGCATACTGCTGAATCCTGTGGTGTAAAAGTATGGATGGTTTAACAGTCTGACTGAAAGTTCTTGCCTATGCTGCTAGAAACTCTTTTATCCTGTAAAATGGACCATTTTTACAAGACAATAATTTCTGAGCCACTGAGCAAGTGGTGCTTTATATACCACCAATTGGAATATGTACTGCTAGCAACAAAATGGGTTATGATTATTTGTATGCAAACACCCATTTATTTTCATTTAGAATAACCAATAGTGAGAGCAAGTAAATTTCCCCTCAAATAGCTTTTGTTTTTACTTGAGAAGAAAAAGAAAGGAATTTTGATAATGAATGATGTGTTTACTGAAGTAGTTTCCCTGTTTCTGGCTTTAAATGAGGATTTTCAATTAAATAACTTCAGAGGAAGGTATTAGAAAAAAAAAGTAACAAACATAATTTAACACTCATTTACTTTGGAAACACCCAGAATTGTCAAATAGAAAGTAATGGCTTTATCATGACAGGCTCTGAGTGGTCTTTCTCAAACCTTGGTGCTTCAGGACTGAAAACTGAGAAAATACTTGAAAATGACCTTTCCTGACAGAAGCAATAGTCCTGCATAGGTCTAGATAATCTGTTATTTTCCTTCCTCTGGAAGAGTCAGGTTTGGCTGCTCATCATCCTGGAAGTTGGGTGTGAAATTTGGTAGTATGACCAGGACAGACTGTGAATCCTGAGCTGCTGCATATTATTCATAAAGGCAAAATTCCATTTTACCCATTCTAGTTATGGAATTTGAACATGTGTTTTTTTCTGTGAGGACAGCTCATTTCATGTAGGGCTAGTATAGGCCTTATGCAATATGGAAGGACATCGTTTGAGCTTAACTTGTGTTGGGAGATGAAATTTCATGCAATGCTACTCTCTTGCTGTGCAGGGCGGCAGGGTTGATCACTGCCAGCATTCTAATATGTCAGCTTACATTCAAGAAAAGCTGTAAACAACTGTATTTAGAAGAAGAAAAAGAAGCAAAATAAAACCCCACTTCTTTTTTGAAATTTGGTATTTTCTTAATAGACAATGAAAGAAACCTATCAATATAAATTCAGGATCAGATCATATAAAATGAAGTATCATATCATAGCAAACCAATGAAAAAAAAGGTTAGCAAAATGTTTCCTGAAAATACTTCTTTTTTTTTTTTTTTTTTTTCAATGCTTTTCTTATTAAGGTAGCAGTTTCCTTGGGAAAAAGGCCAACAAGAAAAGAAGGTGTTCGTTAAACTTCTGGAAAAAACATCTCTAAACATGCCTTCCTTCTGACTTTGATGGCATATGTAATTAAGAACAGCAAAGGCTAGGTATTGACAGGAGACTCATTAGAAAGAAATATGATTCAACCCAAGATTTATTGAAAATTATTCAAAACTTCAGGAAGCTATCTTTAGTGTGTGCAAATTAAGGTCTGCTGTTCTGGTGAATTGACAGGACTGTACCATGCAGCAAAAATACAGAAGCAGAACTCAAAATAGTATCTACCACTGCTCATTCTTACTCTCATTATAACATGGCCTGAGGCCTAGAGGACAACTTTTATATTTCTTCTATTTTATTTCTTCTCAGACCATAACGAGCTTTGTAGATTTGTGCCGTAATGAAAGTGTTTGAAATTGATTTGACTGCTACTGTTACAAAAGTCCCAGATCAAAGAATTCAGCATCCACCCAAAATGGGGTTAAAATGCCTTTTTAAAATGCCTTTTAAAAATGGCTTTGAGTAAGAAATATAACCCCCATCAGGCCCATTGATCCCATCACGTTTATTGTGGCTAACAGTAAATCATTCACAAACTACCAGATGGTGCTGGATGAGTTTGAGAATCATTATTTTGAGGAGTATTCTGAGTTCTGATTTAATTTCAATCTCATTCCACAATGTTTTTACATTTCCCCTATCACGGTCATGGGCACCCTCCCATGCTAATTTGTAAAATGAATTTTATTGAATGCCATCTAATCTTATTGCCATAGTTACAACCAAGAAATCAAAGATTTCTTGCTACTCTGAGCTGAAAATAGCTGACTTGATACAAGGAAAAGGACAACTCTTATGCAAACCTCTGTACTCAAATACAATCTCTTATTCAAAGAACAACGGAAGGTTTGATCTCTGGAAGAACTGACTTCCACCGTATTTTCATTCTAGCAGTGATCCGCCAAAAAGATCGAATGAAATGCATAAAAATGATGGGACAAACAGAGCACTGGGTCCAAATGGTTGTCATATGTGTTCTTTGCTGATAGGAAAAAGCAAATCAGTAGCAGAAGTACTTATTTTGTTAAAGCCCACAGTTGTTAACAACTAAGCTCCTGCTGGCTGGAGCAACAGTCACAGAACCTTTCCCTCAGATTTACTCTGGAAGATATTTTAGAGGAGTAGCAGGAGGGGTCTGTTTGAAGCCAGGGCTTTTGGCATTTGAGCTGTTGCTGTTTTCTGTGCTATCTCTTTATACTTTCAGATAGCACAGGCATTTTTTATGTCATGAATAGAGGATGCAAAATTTTTATCGCTTATTACTCCAAATACCCTTGACTCAAATGGGGAAATTGTTAGAGATATATGGACAAAATGCTCTATATCTCTGGCATTTGTCCTCTCTGCAAGGACTTTGTGAAGAGACTCTCCATGGTAACCCCAGGGTACAGAGAAAGGAACTTGCACTTGAGGCAGTAGCTTATATGAGAGAGACAACTCCTGAATCCACTGTAGACCCTCTCACCCCAACTCTGTAAGGCACAGCAGCCATAAATGAGCCTTATTACTTTCTTCTGTGCTAGAAAAGTAAACATATGATTGGGGAAGAATATATAATGAAAGAAAACAAAGGGAAAAAGAGAGGAGGATTTAAAAAAGGAAAATGCAGAGAGGACAGTCAAATCTATCTCAGAGAAAAAAGAAAGAAGAGGGAGAAATCCTGAAGAGATACTAAAGCGATACAGAAAACCCAACAATGACAAACAGCTGAAGGCAATCAGCATTTTCAGAAAAAGAGGGGGATTGTGTAATAAACATATAAGACAGAGTAATAATGAAAAAAATCTCAACACACCCAACAGTGGGAAGAAGGAAATAGACTTTAGATTGTCCCTACGGAGTTAGAATTTAAAATCTTTCAGCATTGCCATATGTAGGATGTTATGCAATTTTCTGGGTGAAAGAAATCTCATTTTATTGAATGGAATAATCTGAAAAATAAGTGTTACTAGTTCTAATTCACTACAGGGAAAGAGAATTTTACACTTAGTCCTGAAAACAGGGAAAGCTAGGGGAATACAAGCCTTCCAAAAGGACATTACCTCACAAAGTCAAGCTCCATCTGTTACAACTTCTTTGGTCTTCCACAATACTTCTGGTCTCTCCAATACTCTTTTGTTCCACTCCTCTCTACTTTTTCCCGGACCAACACCAATCCTCTTGATGTCTCACAAATATGGCAGCTGAATAAGAAGAAATATTTAAGCTGTGTATTTTAATGTAGCTTGATGCCACCTATTTTACAGACTCTGCACAACTTAAACATTAATTTAAATCACATCTTTGAACATAAAAGTGCTCATACAGCATATGTCCCATGCAGAACTGTCTATCAAATCTCCTGCTACTGTTTCCTGTAACACGAGATGTTGGACCACTTGCCGTCCTCAGAGAATGAACAGTAATCATGACAGCAGTCATTCAGCATTTGGGTAGTTGCTCTGCACATATTCCCAGTGCAGAAGGATAGAATTCAACCAAATGTTGACCTCAACTACCCAGACCCATCCCCACAAGAGGTAGTTAAGTAAAAATTTTCTGTTTGTTAGAAAACTTGTTTTTTTGTGCATGGGTGGTAATAGTCCTTCTTGTGTAGAAGACTAGAAGTTAAGGGGGCTAATGTGTCTGTCTCAAACACCAATAGCCAGACAGCTGTGGAGCCACACAAGGATTGTTGGTAATAACGCTTTGTGAGAAAGAACAGGATGTGGCTGGAGAAGCGGCCTTATGGAGGTAGGGCAGCATTTTTCAGGGACCAATATCTTTGTTCTGGATCCTGGACAAAAGCACCACACAGTACTGTGCAAGTGCAGGAATGAGGTCAAGAAGTGCTAATGGACTGTTGACCACAGGCTGACCCTCTTAGAGGAGATCAAGACTACTAAAGACCCCCAAAGCCCTCTGAACAATTTCCATACAGGTCTGGAAGAATGGACTGCTCATGGTAACTGATTTGCACAAAAAGCAAGAAACTTATATTCAGGATGGTGAAAACTTGTGTATGAAAAGGTACCCACAAGAAACCCAGGCATGTGTACAGCTCAGGACTCTGGACACCCCATCAGCTGGATTGATCTTTCTTCCTTTCTTTCTCTTTGCCCTGTTTAACTCATTTCTCTCTCTCTCTGTCTCTCCCCCCTTTCACCCTACCCCTTTATCCAAAACCCACTGCCATGTGCTTATACAGGAGGCCAGGCTCTAACTTATACCAATTTCCATGATAATTGCGTTATTTCCTGAGAAAACTTTGTAAGCTTTTGCAGATCCTCTGACATTTGTAACTCCTTTTAACAATGAGCATCTCTGAATCTTGGGTGCTCCATTCCCCTTAAGGGCTTGATGGAACTCAGAGATAATGATCAGAGTGTTTTGAGCAAATATTAAGAAAGGTGAGAGCAAATATCACCTCAGAATTTTTTCTGGAGCTACTGTTCTCTGGTAAAACTCAAACCTGTGTAGAGAATACCTGTATTAGCCCAGAGGAGAAGTACTAGTTAAGTCATTCTCAGTAGGGTGGGTAAAAGTTATACTCTGCTGCCCTGGAAGAAATACAAAATAGATCTCCTGGCCCAGATATCACTTGGTTCTCCTCTTATCTGTTTCAGTCTGGACTGTCTACTGCCATTAGTGCCCTGGAAGGAAAAAGTAAATCCCCTGCCCCTCACCAGTAAGCCCTTCTCCTCTGGCAGTAACCCTGTTAGCAAACAATGACTCTTCAAGGGTTTGGAAATGAGATGTCTGGTTTCTCAGCTGACAGTCATGGCTCAAAGCAACAGATATGCGATATCATAGGCCAGCTAGGCTTGGGAGGGGCCTCTGGAGGTCCAGTCCCTCCTCAAAGTGGAACCAACTTCAGAGATACATTAGATTGTGCTTGTGCTTGTTTCCATGAAATGTTTGGTATACCCTGTCAGGTAGGGTATGGACTTTGTTCAAATGTTTGTTCAAGTGTTTTGTTGAAGTGTTTGTTTGATTAAAAATTCTGTAGAATTCTGTATTACTGAATCCAATTCTTGCCTCTCTTCTGCTGTTCTGATACTTGTGTTTGCTTAAGGGAAAACCTCTTCAGTGAATGTTATTTTTTGTGGCTTCCTGTGTAAACCAACTGGATATTTTTGACTGGGAAACCATTAACCTAAGAGGAACACTTGGTGGTCTATGAGTAATAGCTAAAATTTTCAATATTAGAGACATTTAAGACCCTCTTGAAATTTTGTGTACATGAGTTGCTGTGTAGGACTTTTTAGCACACTGACAATAAAAATAGCTAAAAAGCATTATGTGCCAAAAACCTCAAGACTACATTATGTGTAACTGCAATTTTGTTCAGGGAGTTTCACTCAGCTGAAATGGGTTTGTGGTACAAAGTGAAAATATGATGGCCATTTCACTCTTTCAGTAGCAATACTCGTGCTCCATTTAGTTTATCTTGACCTTTCAACTCCGTTATTGCTAAGGCAATAATGAGAAAAGATTGATAATGAGAAGAATAATAATGAGAAGAATAATGAGAAGAAGCTTCAGGATGATTCTGGCCGTAGACACCACGTCACATTATTTCTTCTCTTTCTGTTTTTAGCTGAACTGGACAAGGAATTCTGAGTTTGTTTCAAACATCAATCCACTCTCCCTGGCTAATCTGCTGTGGTGCTAACTCAGTTGATGCACTGGTGAGATAGCTGTCATTTTGTGTAGATAGATTTTGCATCCAGTCAGTGCTCTTACTCATTTCAGGGAAGCACTACAGCAAGTGACATTGGGCTGTAACAATGTTCTTTTATTTTGTTTTTTATATAATCAAGTGTCAACTTGTTTTCAGTTCAGAAATTATCAAGAGTTCTAAGTGCATGAGAGATATTTCCTCTTACCTAAAAAACAAAGAAGGTTCTTGATAAATGGGTTTTGAAATAGCTATGATCTTTCCTTGTCTTCTGAAATTATGGTTACTAAATGAGAAGAAAGTATCAGAGGCTAGTGAGCTGACAAACTTAAGATTAATTTCTGGTTAAATTTCAAGATGACATGAAAGTCAGGGAAGACAAGGAAAATATCAGTCATAAGATCTACAAGAACAGTCAAGTATTTCGCCTACAGAAATATTGAGAAAACAACAAGAACTTTTGGGAGATAGTTGTGTCTCCATAAATACTGATGTTTGTTGGTTTCATTGAAAATGGGGGAGTTCTTATTTCAGAAGGGAGGATAAAAGGAAGATTCAGGGGACCTTTTCTCTCATTATGGGACACCTCACTTGGGCACACTTGTCTTATTGTCTAGCTCTCGTGCATCCCTTCAAAGTACTCAGGCTATCATGTTCGTCAGTCATATCATGAAAATAGCAAGCTACTATGAGAATTTTTCAAATAATCTCATTTTTCTCACAATTCTTCCTTAGTTGTCCACTGGATTTTTAATAGAAAAAAAAGTCTACTTCTCTTCTGAAAGAAGTGCCTGTGGAAGGTTCTTCTCTTTCTTCTGTTTAGCAAGTTTTTGAGGAGTCTCATACACAAAATGTTTTAAAGAGATTCTATAACTGGCTAGCAGTTAAATTTTAATATTTTTGTTCATACTACATTTTTCTGCCATCACAGTTAATAGATACATAATGCTTACTTTTTAAAGGTGTTGATTTAGTTGCCACTAGACAAACATAGTAATCTTTTCCACCTTCTGTCAATCAAAACTTTCCAAACACTTTTCTTGTGACTGAACTGTGTACATAAATATATTTCTAAGATTCAGCTTCTTTGAATCTGCAACAATCATGCCAATGCAACTGTTGGAATGTCTCCAGATGGTAAATGCTAAAGAACCTTACATTAGTTCGATGTGCCTTTTTTTTTCTTTTAACAAATGTGAGTATTTGGTGTATAAAATGGTGTGAGTAATCTAAGGTTTGGTGAGCATCTTCTACACCATCCATTCTGTTTGAGCCATGTCAAGTACACCATGGCACTCCTTTACATACTGATGGTGTAGCACTACAAAAAACCACTACATTCAATTCTCTGTGATACAATAATTAACAATTTTAAGAAATTTTGTTTATTGATATCCAAAGAAGAAAAATTGCTTTTGATTTATAAAGGTATTGGATAAGACCTTTAATAAATGCTAATGGAAAATGAACAGCATCTAAATCTATTAAGATTTGCTTTGCTTTCTTTATATGATCAAAAGGAGATTTTTCTCTGCTAGCAATAGAACTTCGGGCTTATGAATAGAGTTACGCACTGGCAGTACAGATAGTGCTATGCTGCCACATGTAGGGACTTCAACAGATGAATATACTGTTGCCAAAAACATAAGTCTGCCCAAAGTGAGAAAGCATGTTAAACAGAATACATCCACAGCAGTGAAATGCTGATGAGAAGGAATCTGTATTGAAACAGCATTTCACAGGACAATGGAAAGTGAGAAGTAATTTCAGGAAGCCACTTCTATTTGCAGCGACATATCCCAGCTCTGCTGCTGTATTACCTACTTCCTGTAAATATGTGTTTACTGCAGTCCTTGCACAGTGAAAGAGAAAGGTCACAAAAGGCACTGAGCAATTTTTATCCTATTAGATCTTCTGTGGAGATGTAGCAGAGTAAAACAGATCAAAGGTACATGAGTGTGAGTGTTTGAAGGGCACAAGGTGAACTCAGGAGAGAGTAGGTGTTGGCTGCACCAAGCACATTAGAAACCTCTTTTTTGTGCATTTGACATCTCCCCATAATATGAAATATATGGACATTTTTCAGGATTTTTTATTGCTTTATTCAGAAGAGACGATGAATTATTTGAACAGTAGAGTGACTCACTGAACTTCAAAGTGGTGACAAAACTTATCTTGATCCTCAAGATTTTAGTCAGTCTCTATTAAGAGAGATCAAGGAACAGTTTAGTCAGCTTTGTCCTAAAATTTCTGTGGTGCATCTAGCATTTATCATCACCAACAGGAGACATACACTGTTAGATGGACCTCGGGGCTTATTTGGTATGACAAATGGTGTCCTTTTGTGTAGCTGTGCTGAATAGGAAACTAGATAGGTGGAAAAAAAGGAAGATACCATGTCTGTAAGAGAGCTAAATGGATACCAAAAACTAAAAAAAAAAAATTCTTTAGTTACTCCATTTAATTTCCAAAGGAATTTAATTCAACCATAGTGAAACATTTGTGAGAAATCTAAGGACATTTACTAAAAAAAAAAAAGTCAAATATCATCTCTGGCTTTTCATACATGAAAAATCAGATACAGGAAGACTACTTACAGAACTGTTTCAAATGCTGACAGAGCAAAGTGCATGCACTTTGACCTGCTGGTTAAATAAGAATTCATTTGTGCAATTCATTTGTGACCAGCTAAAAATCATCATTACCTCTTGTCATCAACAATGGCATCAATTTTCTCTGATTCTTTCACTAATTCTAATTTACATATACTGAACTGAGATGCTCTGCTTTAAAATATCCTCATGCAGTGGATGGAGGCAATAAAATCACACTTTTTTTTCAGCAATCAAACTAATTTCTGACAGAGAAATGAATATAAGAAGGTGTTCACTGGGGTAAATATTGAAATTTATATAGAGATTGAATGACACAATTAAATTGATAAATGCTGCCATTTACTGTCAGTAAAGGTTCTTTTCAACAATTCTGATAGATGCACAAGAACTTTTTGCTTGAAAATATACATTCCAGATGCCTGTAATATTTAAAAAAATATAAGACATTTGAGGTGTTCATATGCATATCCCCTATTCAGATAAAATGAAGAGTGTTGATACTGACTTGTCCTATTAGTCTGCTGGAAATTTGAAGGTGTAAGCCCAGAACTGTTAGCCATGCAGAATCAGCACGCTTTGCCTTTTGGTGACTCTTTATAGATTTTCAGCACTGTAAAAGCAAGTAGAGCAGATGGTGAAATGCACTGTTTTGAAGCAAATACCACTAATAGATGAAGGTGAGTAAGGTTTTATATAATACTGGGACAGTAGTTAACCATTTGTTGTTTCTCCGATGATTTGATGGTAATGTTGAAGAAATGAAAGAAGTTGTGTGCCACTTGGATAAATATTCTGGCAGGTAACTCACCCAAAGGAAAAAACCACTTTGTTGTCAGATGGTGGAAATACTTTGACCAGTGGAGGTGCAAGCAGGCTATTGATGATACCGCTGAGGTGCTCCTGGTAAAAGTCTGAGAGGCAAATAGTGGTTTTTTTCTGTTACCATATGATTTGGGAGCTTGTCTATTAAGAGGAAAATGGTTTAAGCTTTATAACAATTGTCTTTCAGAAATCTTGCTGACTTATCTAAGTGTCAGAGGGTATCTTATCCCTCCTAGGCATTACAATACCTTTATAAAATAAAGATTAGGAAATCAAGTCCTTTCTATTGGTCTAGCATTCTGTCTTTCTTAATCCCAGCCTTTTTTTTTCACTGTGCTTTTTACAATAAAGAATTTGGTGCTCCATGATGTGAAGAATGACTCCTTTGTCTCTTTCCCCCTGTTTAGTTCTTGGGCTGAGCTGCTCAAATGTGCTTTCATATGTTGACGAGCTCATGGGTTTGATGACTTAAAGAAGAAAAAAAAAGGAATGGGCTGATGAACATGATTACATAGAAAAATCAAGAGATACAATTTAATTTAAAGGTTCCATCACTACAGATTCTTGAGAAATACTGCTATTCATAATGAATTTGCTTAGTATTCATGGGATGTGACATGCATTTCCATAGATTATACTCTTGTGAGTTATAGCCTCACTTAAACGTTGGCTATTCCTACTGACTGAATTTAAGTAAACAGTTTTACCAAATGGTAAATTCCATCTATTGCCAAGTGTTCAGAGTACAATTGTTATGCTTGATCAACCAGATATTTATCTCTTCTCTGCTACAGAAGTGACTGACCTTCTGCATAAATATGTGTAATTTATCTCCAGATTACAGATAATCAGGAGGCTTCTGCGCTCTGCTTCTCCTTTATTTTCTTTCTTCCCCAGATGTTTTTCTTAGCTATTTTGTCTGTATTTAAAATTACGAGGAAACATAGGACAAATGTTTAGGGATTCTTTGTAAGCATCATTAAAGTGTGTATTACTAAGGTGTTTTCTCTCTGATTTCCACCCACTGCTACCAGAACATTGCTGGTTCATTGGAGAAACAGTACTTGAAAAGCTCTTACAATATCTTAGAGCAACTCAAGTCACACTAAGGTAATTCCAACTGTTTCCTGATATCTTGTGCCTTTCCTTTTCCTTTTTCCTTTTCCTTTTTCCTTTTTCCCTTTCCATTTCCCTTTCTCTCTCTCTCTTTTTCTTTCCTCAAAGTTGTATGTTTGTAGGTGGCTCATACACTAAGTTTTAGTGCACTCCTTCAGGAGTCAAAAGTCATATCATTTTTCTCCCTTGATATGTTTTTTCTTTATCTAAAAGCTGTAAGCTCCTACAATTTCACCAAGAACATTTCAGTGAGAGACAGAGGTACAGAAGAAGACTAATAGGAGAAAATGGAGGAAGTGACTATAAATGGTCTAACTGTGCACAGGCCTGCTTTTGCTGTCCAAGGACTGGGGAATATTTGCTTCTAAAAGCGACCCAGTACTTGTTTTGCAGTGTACTTATAGACAGGAAATTTAAATATATAACTTAATGTCTTCATTCTCTCAGTGTTGTCATTCAGGAATTATTAAAAAAGAGCTCTTCTTCTGTGATTTAAGTCTCCTATTTGAACTATAATGGTGACAATGTTGCATATCAAGAATGTACTTACTCGTCTATTTAGTTAAAAATGAAAAGAATCTATGTTTTGGCTTTTTTTGGCAATTCCACTGAGTTCTCTTTCCTTTTTCTACATGTCATTGCAGAAGGCCACCACATACACAAAGCATTTCATTGAGTTGGCTCAGTCTGTCAACAAGCATGGATTACCTAGGACAGATTTCTCCAGAAACATGCTGGAAAAATTTTTCATAACAGTGGTAACATCCTCTCACTCTCTCCTTTGAGGACTTATCAGAGTGAGACATGAAGTTTGTTTCACTCAGTGGCTCCTACTTGGACAAAATGAACTCTTTTACCTTTCTCATATTACTGCTGTAGAGGACCCTCTGAAAGTCAAATTTCAGAGAGGCTGCTTGAAATCAGAAGCCATCAGCATACACTAAACTTTAACACATATCTGTCTCATCATGGTTGATTGATCTCAGATGAATAGGGAGTTTCGTGAATATGATGTAGGCAAGAAGACACTTGATAGAGTATCCAGTGTTTTTTGCATAAAAAAGCATGATTTTGTAGTCAAAACCAGCATTGCCACAGTCATCCATAGCACTTTAATATTTCCCAGGCAGACTTCATTTTGCAAGGAACATTTTTTTGTGTGTATGTGTGATTGGGAGGGACATCACAGATAATCATTAAAAGCTGGATATTAAGAAAGCTCACGGCAATTTTTTAATACTGTAAGTTCACCTTGAACCCTTGCACGACTTCAGTTACTTGTGCCAGGAATCTCACATACAGAGAGCAGAATAACTGAGGTAAGTAATTCAGATTCCCAAATTCCCATGCTGATAATGTACATACCAGCGGGATGTGGGGAAATGACTCAGAATAGAAACATAACAACACACAGTTTGTCAGGAGCAGAAATCCTTATATCTTCAAGAGAAAACTCTGAAGAGTGAAATAGCACATTATCCACACAGGAATAAAAGAAAACCCAAAACCCTGCAAAAAAATCACGCACAGAGAAAAAATGTATTAATCTACAGAACTCACATAAATAAGCTAGGATATACATGGATGTATACTCTTTTCTAGGCCTTAAGTACTGTCTGACAACCCAGGAATAATTAATATTCAGATATGAGCTTTAATACCAAACTCTTAAATACTAGTCCCTTGATGGGCTTGCACAGACAGACACAATCACTCCCATATCCTGAAGTCTCTTTATTAGTGCCATCTTTCTGTATATATTTATGGATTAAAAATTAAAGAAGTATATAACTCATTTTCAGATATGTTCTTTCTGAAAAAGTAACAGTAGATTATTCACTTAACTTTCTGTTATATTTTGTTTACCTATGGAGTTATGAAGTAAGGGCTCAGCGCTGTTTGCTTTCAGCATTTACCACTTACTTTTAATTAACTTCCCTCCATAATGTTAATATAGTTCTTTTGTTGAACAATATTTCTATTTCACAATAGCTGAAAGTACTGCCAGTGCAGCATAGAGGGAAAAAAATGGCCCTTCATTATCAAACCATTATATTTGCAACAGCTCACTGCCAAGAGACTTTTCAAAGCAGTCAAACAATAAATTCATTAGAATTCCAAAATAGGCCATGAGGGGCCAAACCTTGATCCCACTGAAATCAGTAGCTCATGTACTGAATAGCGCTAATGTTTGGCCTTTAAAACTGCTCAAACATCCTGGGTTCAAGCAAAATAACAGACTATTACTGCAAATCTAACCTTCATTAAATTTTCTATGCACTTAAATCTTTGTATGAATGGGGGAATAGGTTTTGTTTGAACTGAATACTACTTATATTTGATTTTGAAAATGATTTTTAATGTTGTGTTCTCTCCAGGATGCTATTCTTTGGGAACATGAGTGCAGCAAGCAAACTCCCACTTTCATAAATACATATATATATATATATATACCTCCACACACATATATACAGATATATATATATATATATACACACCCATGGGAGACCAGGTAGCCAAGTGGATGGATAACAGCCCTGCTTCTCATTTCAAAGGTTGTGGGTTCAACATGACTGAGCTCAGTTTTAATTAAACTTTCTATTTGCTTTTCCAAAAGCGATGACATATAAAAGTCAACCATGGTTAAAAAAATGTCTATTTGCATTTACAGTTAACTGGAGTCTATTCCTTTGCGCATAACCAGGAAGGGAAGACCAGGAGCAGTTGGCATAGATGTGTCTTTATCTAAGTGTAAAACCACATAATGTTTAGCAAAACTTGGGTAAGTTTCTGGTTCCTAATCTCTATATTTCTTGAAAAAGAAGAATCTCAGAATGTGCTCTGTATTTCTGGTTCCCTGTACTGCTATAAAGCATCTATGGGCCAGGAAAGGAAAAATTCGTTCATATCTACCTTCAAGTCCTGTATTGCTAAACACTGGAATTGATAAGAACACCATCATTGATAGGCAGAGTAATTGGGAATTTCTAGTGTTACATGCCTTTGAGAGCAGTTTCACATGACTTGTGTTTCATGGCACGTTGGAAAAATCATACTTTTGTTCACAGATGAATACTGAAACTTTGTGCATCTTAGAGTCTTTGGGAAAGGGCTAGGTCTTTGGCAGATTACAGTAGACACACAGTGCTATTTGATCCTGTGTTTAACTTCTCCAAAAGGGATAATAATGTTAATAGTAGTGAGTAAGAGGGGTGCCAAACACAGTTTGACCTTCTGATACGTACAACATTTATATATCTCGTCAGGGATACTCAAAACTCATGTCAACTTTCATGCTTGCTCTTCCGTGAAGGAATGATATATAGGAAAAAAGTAGTGCAGCTAAACTGTTCCTACCTGTATGTTATTTTAGGAATGTGTATGAGCAAGGGAAGAAATTATTTGTGGAAATAAAAACTATTGATGCTCACAGATTCATTTCTGTGCTCTAAGAGAATAGACTTCATTTTACAAGTAAGTTTATAGAGAAGAAAATGCTCTGTATCAGCAAAGACCAGAAATTACAAGGTGCTCATATATCTCGTTGCAGAGTATTCCTCAATAGACAGATGTTCTCTGTGGTTTGAGACATGCTCTCTGTGGAGAAAGAAGCCTGTCAAAAATGATAAAGATGCAATGTATTTGCAATGCACAGGAAATTTATGTGTCTCTGTGCAGGCTGGAGGTGAAGCAAATGAATATTACTCACTTGATTGAGAGAATGAGGTCTGATACAGAGCACAATTAACCTAAGTTAACATTCAGACAGAGTCTCTCTAGTATACCTACCACTTCTCTGATTGAAGGAAAACTATCTGACCCAGAATTTACATGCAAAGAAGATTGAAATGATCAATTAAGCTGTCCTTCTAATAAGCTGTCTCTAAAAGGGTGACTGGTTAAATGGAGAAATCAAATATGCTAAGTTAAAAATAAGAAATTTAGGCTACTGATTGAACTAAGGCCCACAGAATGCTTCTGCAGCTTTGAGGAGCCCTGAATAAGGTTTGCATGGCCAATTCCTCCTGTTTCTAAAGGTCAAAGTCATTTTGTTGATTTTTTAATAGGGAGTTTTATGAGACTAAAAATTAATTAAACCAGTACCTTTGGGTATGTTGGATTATGATTGCCTTTATTGTAATCTATATGCTATGTAAGCCTGCATGTTTTTAAATTACTTTTTTTTTTTTTAAGCTGTGAAAGTAGTGGTGTTTTAAAATATATCTAATTTAAGAAGCAGCCAAGTATTACAATTTATATTTACCTTATTGGTTTGAATATTGTATTTTATTTTAGTGATGTATAAGTCTTGCAACTACATGAAAGACTTTTTTTTCATATTAGATGTTAAATGCCAATTCCTCTTTCATAAAATTAGGTAAAATTAGGTCCAAAGCTAAAACACTGTAATCAAAAATATTTTGTGATAGTTTAGAAAGAAATAATAATAGTTTTGTTTCTTTCTATATTTCTAATCTGATGAAAATTTTCAGAGAGAAGTTCATACCTGTTTTCTCTGACCTAGCAGACTAAGTCAATCATTAGGATAGGAGGCATTTTAATAATAAGGAATAACCTGAATTTATCATTTATAGTCCAGAGCCACAGGCACCAAAAGTATGCTATAGAAAGTTATAGCTATGCATTGTTGAGATCTATCCAGTACTTAGGTCTGAGAACTATAATGATTTAAATAAAGTGTGCCTGCTCATTTTAAGACAAGCTGATTATGTGGTTTGCTCCATAAACTGGGAGCAGAATGAGCCCTAATCTCATGAAAAGGTGGAGGGAAGAGGAATAGAAAATGCTCTTGTGTGAGGAGGGAGAACTGGGTGCATCCTGACCATCTGATCGGCATATGAGCCCACTCTGTGTCCCTGTAAAGTGAGAACCAGGTACAAGAGAAAGGCTAGAAGATCAGGGTATTGCCAACATGCCGTACAGTGATCCACATGAAAAGCTCTCTCACACACAACATAGTAATTTTAAAATCACATGAAGCTAGAAATTTTTATTAGCTCGTTATCTCTATTTCTTGGATCATAAAATTTTACTCTTACAAGAAGTTTAGTTTTGGCTGTCTGTCTGATGCCTATTAAAGTCAAGAGAAGAACATCCCATCTGCCTGAATGTTTGCTAGTTTTTAGAGTAGTTTTGGCTGTTAGAGATTACATCCTGAATTCCTACCCATTCTTTACTTCTTCATTTTTTTTTCCAGAATTAAATTAGGAACAGAAATATGTTGAACTGTTTTGAATCGTGGAGACTCCAGCTGCTTCCAAGCACTTCTCAAATCACCCCATTCCAGGCAGCCATGAAAAGAAGGGCTTTCAAACTGCAGCAAGAAGCAACTCCTACCCCAGATACTGGATTCTGCAAATTTTTCATATTTGTTACTGCCCACTTCCTTTACTGTGTTTTAAGGTGTTGATGCTATTTGTCAATAAGAAGTGGAGCGCTCCCCTGTTTCCTAAGTCAGAGTCACATCTTAATAATGTACCAAACGTCTTGGGTGCAACTCATGCATGCTGGAAAAGATACCTGCCAGGCCTGGAGTCAGTTCATAGTTTGTCCACTTGCTCCGGACAACCAGAAGTCCCCAGGTAATGTGTTAGGCTGAGTCATGGTACAACTCATGGCAATAAAAATTGCCAGCTCCGGCTCTGCCAGTCACAGTAATTTAGACTTTCTTTCTTAAAAAAGTAGGTGACTTTGAAGGAACTTTTCTGTTTTCCCTATATGTGGGTTCTCAGGACAATCTGAATCATGTGCAACAATGTATTTGTAGTGATTTTGGCTTCAGACCACTGGACCAAAACCCAAGGATTTATTGTTTGTCTCTTTGTTTAAACAAAAATCTCCTACCTCTTTTTCTAGCATACAAACCCCAAAAAGCAGGTTTGTTGCTGAACAGTGAGTATATGTGTACATTCAAGGAATCACAGGAAAAATAATTGCATTTACCTGACAACATATAACAACGTCTGCATTTTCCACCGTGCTTATTGACTCACTGAGTGAGTAATTCTATGCCTAGCTTTCAACAGATTTCTCTAAGATACCAGCTTGCTCATATTTTAGAAGCATTAGAGTTTCCCCTGCACAGCTAAACAATAACCGGTTATGAATGAGGTGTTTATATACATGTGTGGAAAAAAAAAAAAAAGGTTTTGCCTAATGTTCAGGTTTGATCCAGACTGTCTGGGTTTCACAAAGGTTACATAGTGTTTGCCAGGTTACTGGGTTAGAAAGCAACTTGTCATATGTCTGCTGCTAGAGAGACTGCAGCATCTGCAGGATGATTCACGCAGGAGGCCTGAGGGCAGCTGGGCTCTCACATACTAAACCTCCCCAGAGATCTCCCTCCCGTTGCAGCCAAAGGATGTTTCTCCTGACACTTCCTTGCCACAGACAGCAGGAGCTGGGTGTCTAACCAGTGGTTCTGGAGAGTGCAGAAATGTGCTGGTATGATTTGGGATGGGCCAGGTCTTTAAACTTTGAGACAAAATCATGTTTGCTTTTGTGCTCCAGGACCAAATGTGTGTAAGAAGCAGGAAGCACTAAAGCACCTCCCTTAAATACCCCTGCTGTCTTTTAACTTAATAAACTGACGTGCCTGACACAATGACAAAACATTTTAAAGTTGCTTTGCAGAATGGACTCCAGCCCTGTAATGGGTCTTAGGCTGGAAATTAGGCGGTTTCATTGTTGAGGACAGCCAGTGCTCGGTTGCTTTTTCTGACTGTACTGCAAGCACTTGAGAGACAAATGATGTGCTTTAGATGAGTATAGCCATGGATTATTTTGTTCATTTCCTGAATAGAAGGGAAATTTAAACCATATTTGGCTTAGGAGCACAAAACTATTGGTACATCTGGAAGCAAAAATGAAAACCACCTCAAAGAGCTCCAAAAAAAGTGTGAAGGAAATGAACTTTATCCTATGATGATCAGAAAGGATATCACAGGACACACTGAAGAATTAATGAAACACACTTCAAGAGCCAAGCCTGTGTGACAGGAGGCTGGTTATAACCAGGTTTGTTCAGTAAAATATTAAAGGCCATTTCTCCCTACCCATTTACTTTGACTTACTACAGAGCACTTTAGAAAGGGTAAGAGACTAATAGGTAGTGAAGAGGTTTTGACTGCAGTGTGCAATAGAAGGTAATAGCATGAAAGTTCTGCAGAGAAAATCTGTTCAGAGAGTGTAAATCAAACAGGGTTGCCCCAGAAACAGGGGTTTCAGTGAAGTTGACATCTTTCAAACAACATTTCATACATCAGTATTTGTTTTAGAAATTGAATTGTTTTCAAAATATCAAAATGGCATATTGCACTATTTTATTTATTTTTACTTTCAAAGGGCTTTCAATAATGCTAAAATATTGCAATATTTATTCAAATATTTTGCGGGTTGGAATGTGACCACAGCTTTTTATACCAGAAGATCTTTCTCTCACAAGTGAACCTCATGGATCATTTCTGAATGTCAACTTTTTCTTTCCTCTCTGCATTAAGAATGACAAAGGGGTAAAAAGAAGTGGTCAAGTGGAAATTCATTCTCTAACAATTTCTTCTGTGTGATTCAGTTGCTGGTCTTAAACTTGTACTCTGCTGTATTTTGCAAATACATCCCAATGATACCCTACTTATCGCTACTTATCATCTACCCAGATACAAACAGCAAAAGCACCCAGAGCAGCAGCAGGGCTTAGTCATGCCCCCTCCAGGTCTTTGGTGACCTTCAAGTGGGGCTGAGTCACCAAAATGCTCAACTGAAAGCACTGGAGCAAACAGTGAGGGCACTACTTCATTCTTGGACTAGAGCTGGGCATGGGCAGTGTTCTCACTGCTCAGAAGATCAGAGAATTCTGCTTCTCCTTCAGGCATGGTCTTTCCCAAGGCTAACCTGAGATAAGCCAGGTGATCACCATGCCTGCCAAAGGGCTGTGCATTGCCCGTGAAGGCAGACTACTCAGAAATTAACTAGTCTTTCCTGAATAACTTGTCTCAAAGCTGTCATTATTGTGAATATTAACTGTTAGCCCCATGTTTAATAATCAGTATATAATGTTGAAATAGATGGATGATAGGTCACAGCCTTAAGTGAGGTAAAATCTCATGGAAATGTCAAATAGGTTTTTTAAAAAGTAATAAAAATAATACAGCATAGCACAGTACCTGGATTGTTCACTTTTATATCTCAGAAACAGGAAAATTCTTATAATATTTTTTAAACAGACTAGATTAAGTCTGGGAAAGAGGTGGGTATACATGCCACAGGATTGTGGTATGATTCTTTTAAAAGCACTTACTCAAAACTTACTGTTTTGAGAACCATCAAATTAGAGAACAATACACAAATCACTAAATTTCTCAGTCATTCAGGCTGACGCAAACACTTATTTTCCATTCCAGTTAGCCGATTCCAGATTTTTCTAAGTCCTAAGGTGTGCTGAAATGTTGGAAAATATTTTTGGTAATTTTGGTCTATTAAAGCTTCTTGAGCTATCTGAGGGTTCACTAGGTTATCTTTTAATTGGTGATGGGTGAACTGTGATAGATTCAGAGATCTGAGTGACTCAAAAGAGACCTGCAATGGTTAATATGCCTTCAGAGGAGCTTTGTTGCCTGCAAGGTATGCAATGGAGCACTCAAGAGGGTGAATTCAATGTAGTGACATTGAATTCACAAAAAGCAACCCTGTGAAAGAGCCATAAATGTGAATCCTATGTATTATTGCTTAATTCTGTTATATATTACCACAGTTAGGCTACTTTGCACTAAATCTCAGTAAGTATTTGAGACTTTACTCCTTAGTTGGTAATCCAGTGTTTCAGAGAACTGTAGAAGAGAGGAAAAGACATAGAAGAAAATTCTAGAAATATTCTTGAGTAAAAAAGCTAACAATAAAAGTGATGCACTTCAAAACCAACTATTTTATGCTCGATCTGAACTGGAAACTACTCTTCCTAAACTGAGCCTCAGCTCCCCAATAGAATAATTAAATGGATGTTTCTAGCTAGAATGTTTTACATTATATCACAGCATTTTAATAGTTCACTATGTCTAGGAATGACTCTGGCTGTTCCTAATTTGTCTTGAAGGAGGAAATCGGCCTGGTTTTGTTTTTTTGTTTTTTTGTTTTTTTTTTTTAATTGGCACAAGCAGGCATGTTTGGAGCCACCCGGGAGGTGTAGGATTTTAGAAGCAGTCCTGTTATCAACACAGGGGCGAGTGAAGATGAAAATGCTGTGAAACAGACAGAGTGCAGGGTGTGAAGCTGACCATGGTGTTCATGGAGCATTCAGTGCCACAGCACTTCACATGCCCAGAGGGCTGGGCTGGGTACAGAAGAACTACCAGCCCCCCCTCCCACCAGCTGCTCGGGCTGCCAGATCCTGCTCCTGATGTCACAGGCAGCAGTCATCAATCTGCTGAGACACGGCAAAGAGCAGCGAGCAAGGTGTGGGTCTGGGAGCCGACCTGCCCGGGTGCCTTGGTGCTGTGGTACAGGCTTGCCAGGGTGAGGGCACAGCGTCCCTCCTGTGTTTCAGTTCCTACATCTCCTACAGCAGCTGGAAACAACTACCCTGCTGAAACTCCCAGCCTACTCTGAGGGCTTCCTGTTACTGCTTACTGCTGTTATTGATGTAGTCTCTACACCGCTGATAATCTTTTGGCAGTTCTTGTTGATGACATCTTTAAATGGGAATCCTTTAGAGATGTGCCTTTTAAATTTTTTGCTCCCACTCTCAGCTCCCAGCGTTTCTAATATCAACTTGAAGTTGTTATTTCTTCCCTAAGTCTGCAAGTTACTCCTACACTACTCCCATAGTCTTGCAGTTTATACGATTGTGCAATGCTCCACAGTTCTGAGCATACAGACCATTTCTTGTGCAGGATGTGAAGCCCACCACAAAAGGCCATGGTCTTAGAAAGGAATTGTTTTCATTTTAGTACAGACTTTCATAAGTGGGTTAAGAGTCTAATGAGTAAACAGAGGTCCTGGCCCTAGAGATGCTTTTTAAGATCTTTGAGAAGTCTGTTTATCAGAGCTTGAAAGAAATCTCATGGTGGCCTTACAGTAAATCAAACAATCCCTTTCCCTGTGCTCTCATTTGTGGTTTGAATCAGTTACAATGAGCCTGTTTTCAGAGGCGGAAGCAGGTGTTCGGGGTGGTGGCGGATAAAATTCAAAGCTCTTTTATGAATGCAGCTTCAGAGAAAATATGGTAAAAGGACTGTGACTGACCTGCAGTTGAAAATAGGATATAAAACCAGCAGGCGCAGTCCAAGCTGGTTGTAACCAGTTTGGTCTGATAGTGAGTAGTCTTCATTTGAAAAAGTGCAAAAAGTTACAAAAAGTCACAAATACTGACCCAGAATATTGACTGTGTTACAGCAGTTTCATGAAGATAGACCAATATGTGGGAACAATAAATCCAGACCTGGAGAGCTCTGTCTGCAGAATCAAATCCTCAGGAGATGCTGGCCTTACACACTCTCACACAACAAATTTCAGCTCCTGGAAGGCCAAGGAAAGGACAAATTTGGATTACTTCAGTGTCCTTTGGACACCTCTGGACACTGACACAAAGGTAAGATGCTGTGCATCTTCTCTGCTCTCCTGGCTGTGAGTGAGCAGTCAAGCAGGGATTCTGCCAAGAGAGAGTGAGCACAGCCTGGACTCTGACCAGAATCAATTCCACAAAGTGATTTTTTCTTAGTACAAGGTATTTGCAATCACTCAGTACTATCAACTCAGGAATGTGAGAATACAAACAACCAGCTGTGTCCCAGCTCTATGGGAGAATTACTTTTAAGAAAGTAGTAACAATGATAATGCTCTGTGTCTTCTATGACTGAGAAAAAGGAGCACAATCCTTTCAGTGGTTTTCTATATCAGATGCTGGTTCACTAGTTTGTTTCTACAGGCTTGTTTATAGCCTTAAAAATTAATTTTATTCATGAAACCTTCCCAAAACCATACGATGGGCAAGCACTTCTTTTTCAATTTAAGTACAAAGTGCCATGCCTTTAGCAAAGACACTGGAAAATGCAAGCAATATGCCTTTCAGTGGTCTCAGGCTTGAGCTGTTTTAAGTTGGGAGCTGCATAACAAAGATTGACACAAACGATCCAGCAAAAATAGTTCATGATAGGAAAAAAGCTTTCATAATGCATGAAGCATTCTAAGTTCAGTGCAGTGTTTATTTGCAAAAGTAGTTCATCCTCAGGAACAAACAGCAAGAAAACATGAAATAACATATCAGCCATTAAACGGCACTTTCACATGTGCATGCCATTATAAGAAAAGGCTGCACAAAACATTCAGTGGAATATTTGCCTTCCCAGGCACACATTAAGTTGCTGATAAAGGAATTTAAACTTGAAGGCTGGTTTTGACTTGCTCTAGGGGAGCATGCAAGGGCACAAACCCTGAGGTCTGAGTGTGCAGGACAAGCACATGATAATGTATCTGCAGACTACCTCCCAGAACAAGCAGATGGCTGCCACAGACGGGGAACAAATGTAAACTCAGTTCAGCTGACCTCCACGAGCAACTGTGGCAAATCACTTTAATGCTGGTGCCGGTGGTACTGCACATATTTTTCCCAAGCAGCCAGCAGGACTCTCATTTTGACTGGTGTGTTAGGGCCAGATGTCTCCCTTCAAATATCCCTTGCCAAAGTCTGAGTCCACCCCTGGAAACTGATGCAAAGAGGGAATGCCTAACTGGGAGAAGTGCCGAATCTGCAGCAGAGGGGCTGCTGGGTGTGGACTGGATCCTGGGAACATGCTATGCAGATCACAAAGTTTGGGACATTATATCTCTGGTCCGTGTGGAAAACGTCATAAAGCCTCCAGTGTTTTGGAATGTTTAAAACTGAAGTTCTTAAAATCTTTGGTTAGTATTTTGTACTATTTGAAATAAAGTGCTCAGCAGAGCTGAAATTTATTAATTTTGAAAACTAAGCCATCTGGAGCATTAGCTGCTTAATTACAGCAGAAAGAGTCATGAATGAACACTTTCTATTTTCTAGTGCAGGATTCAGAGTGTATTTGAACCTTTTAATCCTTGATTAAAAAAAAAAGGAGACATGGAAGCAGTCATGTTATGCTATTCTTTCAGCTTTTTCTTCTTTTCACAGAGTAAGAAAATCCAAAAAAACAAGGAACAAACCCTTTGACCCAAACCCACAGAACACAAAACCTAACTAGTGATAAAATTCAGTCTCTCTCTTTACGAAGCAGAGATGCCAACGATGAACACATATAGATGCATATGGAAGAAAAATAAAGAAAGATGTTTTGCTTCTTGGTCTGTTATTTAGTTTAACGTGATTTTTCCCCACGGGGTTGTAAATCACTTGTATTTTTGTGCTTTCAGTCATTCTAAGAATTTTTGATCCCTGGGTAAACCCCAACTTGAAACAATGTGGACTTGATGAGTTTACTGTGCTTGAAACAAGGAAGCCTTTGTCCTGTATGCCCTGGGCAACTTAAAACACAATGCCCCTATCCTCCTTTGCCATGAGACCTTCAGTCAACATTCCCTTTGGTTTATGACAACTGAACCAACAATTAGGCCTGAGGCATTCAAACAAGACATTTGAAATAGAGGGTGCATTGACATGTATGAGCTGAGCAGTGCGCTACTCTTGTCTCCTGCAATATGAAGGTGCAAAGTTAAATTTAGAAGTTGCTGCTACAACCCATCGTTTTTCGCAGCTGTGTTTTCACTCTCTGTTTTGTGGAAGAGAGTGAGATTTAGAAGACGCACTATTTAGCTCAAGTTTTTCTGCATTTTTGAGAGGGGAATTTTATCAAACATTTTTACAAATGTCTCCCTCCTCTCACATGATGCCACAGCACTGGTTAAAGCACTCTTCCACAGCGTCCCAGGATAGGTCTCAGCCCTGAAGCTATTCCCAGTTGCATGCTGATACAGAACAAATGCTGCCTAACAGGTTTGTCCCGAAGAGAAACCGTCTGATTCTGCAGATTCCCACAGCCTGCAGTGCCTGCTCCACTGAAATTCAGGCGCTCCAGGTGCTGGTGTGACTAGTCAGGGGTGCTCATGTTCTGCATTCATGCCAACCCTCAATTCACGTCTGTACCAGCTGGAGGGAAGGCTGAATTCAGGAAGAACCAGCTGGTTAAAGAGGAGCCACAAAACAGGATAAATCACTGTTTCTGCACATCTCTGGCCATACCTGAAGTCACTTAACAGACCCTGTGGGCAGGAGGTGGTGGTGCTGCTGCCAGCTTCTCCATGGTCATTCCTGCCATAGAGTAGTGAGGGTTGGCAGTGGACAAAATAGGTCTGTGCTGGTAAAGCCACACGTGGGTGAATGGTTGCATGTAGGTTATCAGCGATATCATTTGAGTGGTTATTTCCAGAAACAATAGTTTTCAGTGTGCCAAAAAGCATATTGTGAGATTCCAAGACCAGATGGACCACTAACAATCAGTATTAACACAGGATGTGGGGGGAAAAGCCCACTGCAGCCTGCAGTTTTTATCAACTGTCAGACTGACAGGAGGTCAACTTTTTAGGGGAAACTGAGGTAAAAAGACCCCCAATAAGTTATTTCACTGTAGACAGCAAATCAGTTATAGAGGAGAACTAAATTCTTCATTCCTTATGTTCAAAGTGTTAAGTCACAGTGCCTTGCATCGTCATGTAATAAATGCCTTGGTGATCTCTGCTTCCTGCCCATCTGGTAACAGGCCCTGACTAGTTTTGAAACCTGTATAATGTGATGTGTATTATATAGCATTCTTCAAAGGCTCAACCTTACATCATTCCAGCAGAGTAGCTGAAAGTCACTTAATTTTGATAGTTGAAATAGGCTAATTTTCTGCATTTTTCCTACTGCAGTAAGCCTAAACATTCAGATACCAATCGTGTGCTATGAAGTTAGTGCAAAATTAAATTTGCACTTGCCCATCTGATTCAAGGGGAGTGTGAAATATAATTGTCGCACCATTTTCACATGTCATAGTGGCTCGCTCAGTGTGACTTCCTGGAATTGAACCAAGTGGCTGATAACAGTGACTAGCATTCAGGACTCCTACCACAGCGGCCAGCAACAAAAAACCCCCAACAAAACAACCAGAATCCCCCAAACCAACACCCTCCCTAGAAACACTGGAAAGAAATAAAACACAAAGAAAACCAGACTATATAGAAGACAAGCATTTCTTTACTCTTCATTAGCGCCTCTTTAACATGTCCCCAGAAGAAAGCAATACCTGAGCCATGGGGATATGTATTGCAGAAACATTTGACAGATAGATACTTCAGCAACCAGATATCCCACAATGATTTGGGTCTTGTCATATTTTTCCATGGGGTATTCCATGAAATACCAGCAAGATGAGTGACTGCTACACAAATCAGCATCACAAGGTTTCATTCTTACTATGCTTCAGTTTACTGTTTCATTTGCTAAAGCTGTGTCTCGCTAAAGTGATGTGTCATTTTAGCCAGTGTAAATGGGGTAACTGAGGATGCAATGTCTTGCTAAAATGCACCTCATGCGGCAAAGCATACAGACATATGCTTATCTTTAAGAAGGTGAATTATTCCAGTAAATTAAGCAATGCTGAAACTGTGTCTGAAGTCAAGCTCAGACTTTTTCACTTGGAAAGACCAAGTTGCCACTACATATTTTTCCCTTTTTGCTCCCATGTGAGTCTCCTGCTTAAATCACATGCTCTGTTTGTACAGCAGTGTTGAATGGATGAAATATGCAGCTGCTACAGTCACCGACAGCACCTCAGCTCTTCAGGGTACTGAAACAAGTTTTGGTCTTCTCAGATCATTGCTACTCCAGGAGATGACAAAGAAAATCAAAACACTCCCTTTGTAATGCCTAAAACCCTAGTCTCTTTGGCTTCTCAGGCTGGCAAACAACTGCTGCTAAGATTTTTTCTCAGCATGTGTCATCTTGCTGGATGCTCCCCAAGTGTGAGTGGAAACAGCATTAACAGCAGTTTATCTGCAACAGGATTGCCAGATTTCTTTTGATAGTTCTTGGAGACGGATCGCTTCATTGTGCTCCAGTGGAAGATACCTGCTCAAGAGAAGGAAGTCTCCCCTGCAACTTGAGAGTTTTCCTACTGCGTTGCACAGGCTGCCGTCTCTGTTTTCTAACCCACTCTGCCCTCACCTGCTTTTTTTTTGTTATTCTGGCACTGGCATGGGACCTGCTTAATACTCTGGACTGCTGTGCTGAAATGCTTCACCCTTCCTCCTTCCCTCCCACAAGTCTGTGGCTACGTACTAACAGTTTTCTTCCTGCAACACCTGGAAAGCAGTTTCTTATGACCTCCTGTTTTTCTGGTTCCGTATCTTCTTAACCCATGAATTCAAGGGATTTTTACACATGCAAAAATGTCCTCTCTTTCTCCATGGTTAGAGTTTGTAAGAGAAAAATATGGCAGAGAGAAATTGATATTTTATTAAAAAAGAAGGAATGAAGAAGTGTTTTCAGGAGGGAGAGAGCGCAGAACATCCTACATTGAGTTGGAGCTGCCAAATGCATATGGCTGGTTTTCTTACTTTTGTCCCTAAACCTGGTCCCATATTACGGCTACAATGCTTTGCTTAGCTGTCAAAGGCATTAAATACATGGGAACTCCATTTCCTTAAGATCCCTTCTTGTCTGTTGAATTCAGTGAAAACTGACCAAAAAGAAATGTTATTGTGAAGAGTGGGGATGATGAGGAGCAAAGCAGTCATATGGGTCTTCTTTTCCATATCAAACAAACAAAGAAACCAACCCACAGAGACACAGACACACACTTCCCTAAATTCCAAAATAATTTGACCTCAAGGGTTTTTTGGACTTGCTGCATAACACCCTCTTCTGTAAATCAAAATTACAGTCTATGCTGTCTGAGTAGCAGAGATGACATTTAATGTGTAAATATAATTTAACTGGATAAAAAAAATTACATGCAATATGCTAATATAAAGAAAATAACTGAAGTACAAGTCATGGCAGTGAGCTTTGACTCAACTAATACCCTTTACAGTGTAATTTTATCTTGTAGACAACTGCATTTTGGCATTTTGAATTTAAAATTAAATATTGGAAGGAGAAGGAGGTCAACTGTATTTTATTTCCCAGCAAAACAAATCACTACAGAAAAATAACACAGAATTTAGGTAAAGTACAGCAGGAGGTCTGAACCCTGCCTTGTATTTAGCTTTGCTGACCTTTGGCTTAGAACTGCACATTCCCACACCACTTACTATATCTATTCGTTCAGATGTTTGTTTGGTTGGTTTTTTTTCCTAAAGTTACTGCTTTTACAAACAATCTCTGGACCAAGGACGCTTGCCTCAAGAATTTACTCAGTTACTTACAATGCTAATGCAGAAAAGCAATATATTCTGAGGAAGATGTAAAATTAATCAACATCTTCCATATCACTGCCTTTTTCACTTCCTTATCACTTCCTTTTTCACATTTTAATCCCATTGTCAAGGGTGTTCTCATTCAATAATACCTTGGGCAAGTGAGTTTGCACCACTCAAAACTACAACTCTTGTTGTCTGAAAATTGTGTGTTATTCTGATTGAGAAACTTCACTTTAATGTGATGTCACATGCCTTAATAGTTTGATGTTTATTTTAAAATACAGCAGTCACCTAGACTTAGTGTTTCTTCTGCCATTGTATAGACCAGTAAGGTAAGTCTAGGAGAAATTCACTGTCTCTGGGTTATTTTTTGCTGATTACTCCCTCTCCCTAAGTCACAAATCACTTATTTCATTCAAATTTGCAAATGGGTTACTCAGACTAATCAGTCCCAAACCACCAATTTAGTCACTGATACTGAGATAAATTCATCTCCCCCACATGCTGAGCCAAAAAATTTGCCAGCTTGCACAATATAGATGTGTATATAGTGTCTATAAAGTTGAAAATGTAACATTTTCATTTCTTATATTATAAACTAACATAGTATCGAATAGACTTTCTAACTCTTTAATTAATTTACACTTAATTTCAATGAGGGCATCCTAGAAAAACACGTGGACTCTGATGGACAGTGCCTTCCTCAAACTGTGTAAATTCTGTACAACAGGCTCTAGCCAAATAAAATGTTAGGATGCAATGGCAAACAAGAAGAGTGATTTTTTTTCTTCCCAGCATCTTCCTTCCCCTTTTTTCTGTCCTGAACAATAAAGTTGAACTGAATGTCTGTGCTGGGCAGGGCATGTGCTCTCAGTGTTCCAGTCCTTTATGGGAGGGAAGAGCTTACTTACACTCCCTCTTTTCTGTGCAGCTGCGTCTCCCTGAAGGAAGGGTTTTCATCTTCACATGGAGCCTGACAAAATCCCTTTGCAAAAGGGGTGGTAAAGGCACCCACTGTGGTCAGGTATGAATGCAAATAAATCAATTTCATCTGCCTATGGTACTGATGAAGGTTGTGATCTCTGGAGGAGCAGTCTAAAGGAAACTCATGAAAGAAACCCTTTTGGCATATTCCATCAACAATATTTTGATCTTACGTATGGAAATTAGTATTACTGAAAACAGGTTCCAAACAGATAAAGACATTTTGATTACTTACGCGAAGTCATGGCAGAAAAGTGACAACCAAAGAGCTCAGGTGAAAAAAACCAAACATGCAGTGCTAAGTGAGAAGTGATGGGTTTCACTAATTCATCCTTAAATTTGCCTAGGATATCTCACATCAAGCTCTCAATTTTCTTATTTAGCATTTCTTATGTCTCAGGGCACACAGATAATGTTTGATGACAATGACACATGAAGATACAACAGTATTAATGAAGTATTTAGGAGGAAGAAGATTGCCGGGATCTTTTTAAAGTGTTTATAGTAAACTATACTGATTTTTATTGATTCATTAGGACTGACTGTATTAGAACTAACCTATTTAAACCCCATGGCTCTGTACAAGGAACTCTTAATAGTTTCATGCCTAATATTAAAAAAAGAAGTAACATTAAAAGCATGAATGATATCTGCTTCTATAAAGGAAAGAATGTGATATAGTTATATACATTTTTCAAATGGGAAAAAACTGATTCACTTCCATTTGGTAAGAGTTGGCTGAAAATATTATTAAAAAAATTACAGCTGCTTTTGAGTTCTCTAAAGAGAAAGAGAACTTGAAATCATATAATTTACTTTAAATGGTTCAAAAATAGGTCAGACTGACTGAAATTCATTTAATGAAAAAATATTTTACCCATATACTAAAACCTTGGGGTCTGTCATCTCCCATATATATTCGTGATGCCCTCAGCAGCATTACCTGAGCATACATGATGAATCATAGGACCTTTCCAGCTTATGTCTCAATGAAAATGATGCTTGATAGAATGTACAGAGCTGAACTGACTCACGATAGATGAGAAACCCTCTCCCCTCCTTTCCCCTCCCCTCCCCTCTTCCCAATTCTCATTAGTTCTATTTATCATTTCCATCTGAGTGTGTTTGGGTTTGTCTCACACGGACAGCTTTGGAAGTATAGAAGGGAAACGTGGATATCACCACAGTTTGGTCTTTCCTGGTTTTTCCTTCCTTTTACTTCATGTACACATTTGTATATGTGTGTATCAAAGGAATTGCACTTAAAAGCACTCTTTCAAAGGACAAATATCGCCCTCAGATAAACATAAGAGGTTAGAGTCTTTGAATAGATTCAGAAAACTGAAAGGCTTATGGCATAATGACTTGGTGAGGTAAATGGCAGTGTTGGTAGCATCACCCTTGAAAAATGAATTACATTTGACTTTCTGCAATCACTGCTTCTCTTCTGCCTCTACTTCCTTCCCAGGGAAAGTGGTATGTTAATATCTCCTCCCGTATGGGAGGTAGCACAGTCTGGAATGCAATCAAAGAATCGTGGGGAAGCTGCTCCCTGTGTATGTTCCTGTGAAAGACCCGGAGGGGAAGTGCCGCACGGAAGAGAAAAAGCCGTTCTGAATGTGCTTGTGGAAGACGATGACCGGGAAACACAAGTTTTTTACCCTAAGCATGAAACACAGCCTCCTCGTCTGCCCTGAGCTCCATAAATCTACGTCCTCTCCAAATGCTTTGTTGGGTTTGCATGGCAAGGTTTCGGTAGCAGGAGGGGCTGCAGGGGTGGCTCCTGTGAGAAGCTGCTGGAAGCTTCCCCTGTGTCTGACAGAGCCAGCGCCAGCCGGACCCGCCACTGGCCAAGGGGATCAGCAGCGGCGGCAGCGCCTCTGGGGGACAGATTTAGGAAGGGGGGAAAACCCGCCTGACAGCAACTGCAGCCAGAGAAGAGAGTGAGAAGATGTGAGAGGAGCAGCCCTGCAGATACCAAGGTCAGTGAGGAAGGAGGGCAGGAGGTGCTCAGGCGCTGGAGCAGACCTTCCCCTGCAGCCCGCGGTGCAGCCCATGGAGAGGCAGCTGTGCCCCTGCAGCCATGGACGGCCCCAAGCCGGAGCAGCTGGATGTGCCCAGATGAGGCTATGACCCCATGGGAACCCTGCACTGGAGCAGCCTGTTCCGGAGGGCTGGCACCCTGTGTGAGGGACCCATGACGGAGCAGTTCGTGAAGCACGTGGGTAGGACTCAGGCTGGAGGAGTGCATGGAGTAGTGTTTCCTGCGGGAGGGGCCCCACTCTGGAGCAGGGGAGGAGTGTCAGGAGTCGTCCCCTCGAGGAGGAAAGAGGAGCAGAGACAATGTGCGATGAACTGACCACAGCCTCCTTTCCCTGTGCTGCTGCCAAGGTGCAGAATTTGTGAGGAAAATAAATCCTGAGA
Organism: Coloeus monedula; assembly: GCF_965178545.1. Lineage (NCBI taxonomy): Eukaryota > Metazoa > Chordata > Aves > Passeriformes > Corvidae > Coloeus > Coloeus monedula. Next base: position 14,994,890 of record NC_138822.1, on the reverse strand, counting down.
GGAAATGTGTAGAGGAAGTTAAGATTTAGTTTTTATTTTCTCGTTATTCTACTCTGATTTGATTGGTAATAAATTAAATGAATTTATTTCCCTGGAGTCTGTTTTACCTGTGACAGTAGTTGGTGAGTGATCTCTCCCTGACCTTACCTCAACCCATGAGCTTTTAGTTGTATTTTTCTATCCCTTGCTTAGCTGAGGAAGTGAATGATACAGTGTCTTTCATGGGTACCTGGCATCCAGCCAGCGTCAACCCATCACACATACTATCTTCAGTATGCATGAAACACACCTGACTCCTCATATATAATTTTGGAATATTTTACTCCTATTTAAAACTTTTGCTCGATCCTTCATTCTGATGAAAACTTGCAGGATGACATTTATACTGGAGTTTTAATTAGCTCTATTTTATTTTTGGAACTTATTAAGTGAATCTTTTTATACCTCACAGTACTATGAGGCCACTGCAGCTTTTCCTCAGCATGGAATAAAATATGCATCTCTAAAGGCTGTAAATTACTTTTCCTACCTAACATAAAAAAATTGTGGCTTGAAGATTTTCACTGCTGACACTCAGAAAGGAAATTCTCAACTTCTGCTGTTAGGAGGAAGAGCTGATGCAGGCACTACACTCTGCCTTGTTTGCCTTCTCTAACTTTGTTTCAAAACCTCTTTTGTTGTAAGTGACATATAAACAAACATGTAAATATGTGCTTTAATTTCTAAATGATTGCTGAGATTTAAGAATGAATTTTAATAAGCAGAAAGGGCTATTTTTTCCTTTAGACACAACCTTTCCCTCGTTTTTATTGAGTGGAACACTAAGTGGTTGAATCTATCCCAAATACCCCCAAAATTTCCCAGATAACTTCTGAGTTTATTTGAATTTGCAGTGAGCCTATTTACATGCACACCCTGCCCAGATGTCTCCACCAAAAGACAAAGGTTTGAAATTTCTCTGTGGAGTGAAGGTTTCTGCACAATTTTTCATGCACAGTCAAAGAGCAGTGCATGGACCTTCTGTTGACACCACTTTCATAATCTCATTTGGGATCCCCATCTTGACCCCCTGGTTTGAAGCCAGAGCTTCCTACAGTCTGAGGAAACTCTTGCTGACCACAGTAGGGTTCAAGAGGATAAAATGTCAGTTACTTTGCCTTTACATAGTTTTTTTACAGTACAATCCTATACAGTCTTCCTCCCGTAACATTCTATATTCTTCAGTTCACAGACTGTACTGCAATCTCTGAATTCATAGTCACCACCCTTGCTTTTTTTTATACATCGGTCAATCCTTGTGCTCAGTACAGAATCATTATTTTCTTCTATAGATTTTTCTATAATTCTCCTCACTACCTTATCCAAGAGCTTTGTGAGGACTGTGTTTATCCTTACAGTCTCCATCAGATGAAGTGTTATTATTTTCCTAGTCTTAGATGGGGTGACATAGGTCATGGTGAAATCAAAGTGCTCAGAAGAGTGCATTAATTGTAGGTGTCCATTTTAAATGAGGGAGGAGCTGACTTTCTCAAAAGGATTAGCTTTACTAGAGCATGTTACAAGGTGCACAACACAGATTTCATTGATTTACTTAGCAGTGGAGAACTCTCAGCATTTCCTTATTTCCTGGTGGCAAAAATACCTGCAAGTACTCACCATCTCTGCAAATTATCCTGTATTTGATGACAGATGGTCATTAGGGTTTTTGTGGCTGAATATCTCTCTAGAGTCTTTGGAGAAGGTGAGATTTAGCCATTTCATGGCAAATATATCTACTAGGAGATAAATGAGGGATCAGTTCCTGCTGATCACATTCACCTAGGAAATGTTAATGAAAATTCCAGTACAGAATCTCTAAAAGTGCCTTTGAAAACCTTCTAGTTCTAGTACCACAGGAAGAAGCACAAACCCCAGCAAAATTCTGTAAATAAAATACATTTCCACTATTCGTTACTGGAATGACATACATAAATAAGAAAGCACCCAGTTCCAGAAACTTCTGTAGGGAATTCTTGTCTCCAGGAGAGAAAGGATGAGGCTCATTAAAGCCCTCATTTGAGGTTTTCTCCCTGTGCTGTATAATAGATATTCTGATACTGTCTTTGAATGGACAACAGGTTCCTGAGGCTAATGCAGTCCTGATGGAGCATAAAGCATAAACAGGGAAATGTATTTAAACTCACTTGGTTTTCCCATGTGTTGCAAATGTTATTGCTCTGAATGTTCCCCCTCCCCCTTCTTTCTTCTTCTCCCAGCTTTCTGGCTGGGCATGACACCATATGGTCTGGAATATCCCTTTGGTCATTTGGGGTCAGCTGTCCCTGCTGTGTCCACTCCCAACTCCTTGTTCATCCCCAGCCCAATCACTGATTGGGTGAGGAGCAGGAAAGATGCTGTGCAAGCACTGCTCAGCAATAATGAAAACAACCCTGAGTTATCAACACCATTTTCAGCACAAATCTAAAGCAAAACCCCAAACTAGTCACTGTGAAGGAAATTAACTCTACCCCAGCCAAGCCCATCACATCATGTTGGCATCTAAACAGTGAAATCGCTAAGTCAGCTTCTCTACAGCAAAATAAGAGCTATGCAGAAAATGTTTTTTGTAGTCTGTACTTGCTAAGGACTGCTGCCTGCTTTCCCGATGAAGCAGGAGCTTTGTTTAAACTGTCAAATACTCAAACACTCCAGTCTTATCCCACAGGAGAAATATGTGGGAGCCCTTCCTAAAAAACCCCACCTAAACAAACAAACGCAGAATCCTCCTTAAGGTGCACTACAACTCTGAATTGCTGAGGTACTTCTAGAAACCAGTACTAACATCCTCAGGTTTCACAGCGGATTAGCATTTGGATTTGTTTTAGCTTGTAGTAGTATTTGTCTAGTGGCTATAGCAATACATTTAATGATAAAAAGGCAGCCCCAAGTTGTTCTCACGATGAATTGCAAAAGATGAATGGAAAATCTGAGAAAGATGGACACTAAAACTGAGCTACTGAGTCCCAGAAAGAGACAAATATTTGCATAAATTTGTGGCTCTAAAGAAAGTCTGTGGAACCTGAATTTGCATAATCTGAATGATGAGAAAAGTCAAGGAAACTAAAGAGTGTTTAGACATGTTGGTGCCAGGTCTAGCTCTTAACTTGAACAAATCACTTTGTGAGAAGAAATCCCATGTGCCCTGATCCTGGAGCCAGAAAAAGCACTAAGACAGATTTCCCAAAAGAAAGGGACAAAAGGCTGTACTCTGCTGGGAAATAACAGGAAAAAAAGGAGACACTGGAGGTCTGTGTAACAGCATCTAATGGAGTCACTGGACAGTTTCATCTCAAGAAATTTAAATACAAACTTTGGTAGCTTCAATCCTTACTTCATGTTTAGGGACAGATGGGTGAGGATGGATTTGTCATAGTCAGCCCTCATAACTTCATTACAGCTGAAACACCCCGGGCCAGCTGAATCCTCAACCTGGCAGCCAAACTTGGGCAGAGAGATGGAGTTGCACATCTGCCAGAAGCAGGAAGGAAACAAGACCTACAACCACAGCAATGTGGACTTAGACACCCTGACACTCCTCCAGTGGCTCTCTGTCCAGTGCGTTCTGGTGCGTGCCAAAAGCTGGACTGTAGTTTCTCTAAGTGTCTGGAAACAATAGCTGTGGGACGGATGGATGGATGGATGGATGGATGGATGGATGGATGGATGGATGGATGGATGGATGGAAGAAGGAAGGAATTCGGAAGGAAGGAAGGAATTCGGAAGGAAGGAAGGAAGGAATTCGGAAGGAAGGAATTCGGAAGGAATTCGGAAGGAATTCGGAAGGAATTCGGAAGGAAGGAAGGAAGGAAGGAAGGAAGGAAGGAAGGAAGGAAGGAAGGAAGGAAGGAAGGAAGGAAGGAAAGAGAAACAGTGTTCAGAACTGCAGACATTATCCTTCTCTCCTTGTTCCTCATTCTAACTTCAGGAGTTACCTAGATACAAGCGTGAAAAAAAGACTGCACATGTGGCACTGGGTATCAGAGGGCATCAGAGGCTTAAAAACCCAGAGAATTCTGGGGCCTCTGGTTCTTCTCTATTCCCTTCAAAAAAAATTTAATACTATTACAATTCAAATATATGAAGGAGTATATTCTGTCAAGTTCTGTGAAATACCTAAAACACCTTACAAATAAACAGTTTGTCTTTTCAAGGTCTGCTCTGTGTTGAAACATATGAACAGAGAGCATAATTAAGTAAACAACATGCTGAGTTGCTGTTTAAAAGCAGGATCCCACACAAGGAATCCTGATACTATCTTCAAACAAAATCAGCATTTTTGTCAGTATTTCATGTTATGGAGTAATCACACAAAATACATAGTGAGGCACTTTGCTGAGGCTTGTAAGTGAAAGGACTCTGCTTGACAAAAGTCTTCTGCTTAAATGTAACATGCTGTTTGTTTCCTATGGTTTGCAGTTAATTGCCTAACATAAGTAGTGACAGGAGAGAACTCTGTCTTTCTGAAATAAACCCAACTGCTCCCAAGCTGTCTATTAAGCGAGCTATTTGCAGAGACAGTGGCATGGCGGGTACCATTCAAAGGTGTGTAACACCTTCATTCTTGTACTCATTCACACTTTGAGCTCTTGTCACCTGAGTGTCCCTGTTTTCCCTGCTCTTGGCAAAGCCAGCAGATCCCCTTTAACGGCTCTTATGACTGCTTATTTTAGGAATAAGCAGCCATATTTTATGAATTTTATGAATTTTGGTGACTTGCTTGACCGCTGCTCAGTGGTGAGTCCCTGGAAGAAGTCATGCTCCAGTCTTAATACAGGTAAGGGTATGTTATTGTGCCATATGGGAAAGGGGGCATTAATTAATGTTATTAATTAATGACATGGTGTTTCTAAGGGAAAATCTTCACTGTGTAGAGGAAAGAAACTTATTTTGCAAACAGGAACTGCTATCCCTACTTCTACAGCTAAGCTTACCCAGAAAATAGGAGTTCCTTCAACCTACACACAGGGGAACCTTACTTTAAAAAGCCTTATATGAAAAAGAGTTTTTAATTGAGTGGAACTGGGTTAAAAGAATGTCTGTTTCTCAGTGGCGATTAGTTTTTCATCACACCAAAGAAGCCTGTATCACTGCAGAAAATTTGAAAGCTGGAAGACACACCTGTTGACATTTAGCCAAAGGAATAAGAGCAGCACATGCTTTCATGGAGATATTGAGAATGAAAATAGTGCTTACACTTCATTCCCACAGTTTTTAAAGTTTTATTTAAATTTTTTTTTCGGCAGAACAGAAAATTAATCTTTTTTTTTTTTCAACCCTGGTAATTACAAAATAGATTTAATGGTAAGTCAGTGATTTTTCAGGGCAAGGGACAGGTTTATAAAAACATGGAATGAAATACTTTGCATCAGACTTTTAATAGGGAAAAAATAGTGTACTACTTACTAATACATAAAACTCTTAGTATTGTTATAATTTCATGAAGAAAATAATAGAATGAGAGAGTAGATTTGTGTCCAACAAATATAATTTCCAGCTATAAATGCATTAAGGAAATAGGGTAAAAAGACAGATACTTTAGAGGGATAAAAGGCTACAAGGTCACATCACCCACCTGTGAAAAAGCAGAAAAATCAGGGTGAAACTAAATTATTTTAGCATATATTGAGGGCAGAATGCTTTGTCTGCTTTACACCTTCAAAATCAGTTAATTGGCCAGTGCTAGTAATACATCATTTATTTTGTGCAAGCCAAGCCCACAGATATGTATAATCTGTAGGCACAATAAACAATTTGTACTTCCACAGTATCTTCAATCAGAGAATTTCCAAGTACCTTACAGGCAACTAATGTCTTTATTTCGCAGTGCCACTGTGAACAAAGCTACTACTTTTCTTCTTTTGAAGGGTGAAGAAATGAGATGTCTTGGATAAAGCTTACATTTTTGCATGGGCCACCACCCTCCACTTGCACCCTTTGTCTGGGCTCCCTGCACAGTAGCCAGCTGCACCCTCCTGCCCCAAGGCTAATCAGCAGCAGGGATTTTGATGTAGTGCTGATATAACCCATCCCAATGCTTTCAATGCCATCACACTTTTTAACCAGGTGGAAAACTTTAGACTCCAGAGGCGTGTTGAATGTGGACTGACTGGTGGAGGCACAGAATACAGGGTACAGTATAGTATAGAATAGTCCCCCTTACCAGGTAATGAGATAAATGACACAGTTACCTAGGTGACTATAATTGTGTGGTTTAGTTCGGCTCTTGGTTTGAAGAATGTTGCACAATAGAGCACATGGCCCAGTGAGCCATCATACACCAGTGCATCTGAACGCTGGGCAGCTTCAAATTTGCTCTTTGGGAACTGAAACCTCTGAGAAAATATTTGCTTTGCAAATAAAGTTTGTTTACAGTGCCAGACAAGGTGACTCTTTAACATCATGGCAAACACTAGAAATTCCAGTATAGTCATGGCACCTCATTAGACATGAAAAATAACCTTCATGCACAGGCATGTTTTGAGCTTGTCAGCAGTAGCAAAGGAAATGTTACAGTAGGTGATGGTCTCAGTTAGTATCCCTGGGGATGAAGAGATGTAAAATTGCAAGGAGCATCAGGCCTTGAGAAGGCTGGTAGAGAAAGCCATTAGTCTGGAAAAGGTACCAGGATGCAGAAGACAGAAATAATTTACTGAGAAGCTCTAATCCAAGGAAGCCCTTTTGCCACTCCTGAATGGAAAGAACTGAAGTGCTTGTTTGCAGAACATTACTTTGTTTTGATGGCTTTACATTGATGTTGTCAGCATGGAAATTACTTCCATGTAATGAACAACTTCATGTTACTGATATTTACTTCAGAGAAGTATTAATATATATAAGTATATATATATATATAATTTATATTATAACAATTATATTATAACAAGTATATATATATATAATTTATAGTATAACAATATAAGAGAGAATATAATGTTTTCAGATTTCACAAAATCCATAAAGTAGCACAGAAAAAATAAAGACATCATGAGTAACTTCAATTTGAACAATATGAAGATGATAATTTTTCCATTTCAGAAATATAAAAAAGTGCTGTTTAGGTGGCATTAATGACACAATGTCCTACCAGATCAAGATACATCCCTCAACATCATCCTGAACAGAAATATTCTAATATGACTATCCATTTCTCAGATATTGACTGATCTTCCATAGCAGTCTGGTCCTCAGAGGAACAAGATATCAGACCCAGATATTTAGAAACACTGCAAGTTGTGTCAGGATGAATAAGGAAAGAAGACAATTTTGACCAAAAATGGATAAAGTCTTTCAAAATGTATATATAGGTTGCATCCATGAGTTAGTATTCAGAGCCTGTCTGAGCCTGCAAAACCTGTCCATCCTCCCCCACAAAAATGTAAACCTATTCTTGTCCACAAAGCAAAGATTCAGCCTACAGGCTTGGAGAAGTAAAACCAGGAAGATTACATTAAGTTAACTGCAAATGTAACTGGTTTCTGACTAAAAGGCTTCTGTGCATTCCTTTGTACATATTTGTGTATAAGTCATTTATTGGCCTGCTCCTCTGCTCTCCAGCCATCTGTAAGAAAAATGCAGTAACAGAAATAGCCTACTGTGTATTGGTTTACATTTTCAAGCCCTGTTTTGACAGGACAGTCAGCTAGAAAATCAGAGATTCTCACTATTTTTCTAGAGCTCTGACATGCAGAGAAAAGCAAATGGTTTTCTTTTCTGCAACACTAGTGTTCAAGTACTCAAGATAAAGTCTGTCATCGTTAAAGGGTTCATGTAGCATTAAATATTAATAGATAAAAACTATTTCCTGGGAAAAAGGAAACAAAGTTAGAGCTGCTATGTATAGACTGTAACTATGGATGTTTTCTTACACGAAGGCTTCGTGGTTAATGTATGTTGTATTTATAGTTAGGCATATTGCAAGCCATGTAACATCATATGACACTTTCTCCTTATAGTTCTTGAGGGGTCTGTCTCTCTTATACAGCTTTGAACTTTGTTTCTGAGGAGGTTATTCAGACACCAGAGCTGTCTATGCTCTGTACATTGATCTCTATTGTCTGCACAGCCATGAAAATCACTTTAATCAGATGTCATTTAGCTGCATCTTTTCTTTTCAGTCTATAATAAAAATGTTGCATTTAGAAAGAACAAATTAGAAGTATTTTTTCCTAAAAATATAAAATTAGAAGCCTGTTTTGCGTTTCATATTTCTTCCCACATTTGTTTTGTATTTTATTACTGAATTCCTTTTTTTGTTTGCTTGCTCTGAAACTTGATTAAACAGGCTGAATAACTTTTTATCTCATAAAAACAAGCTTTCTTGTTTACCCAAGATGATAAAGAATGTACCGGAGAGTTTCCCAGGCAGTAAAATTTTAAAAACTTGCAAATATTTGTTGTGGCACCTTAGGTTAGCACAGACCTACCAAGAAGAAAGGGATTAGGATTTTTAAGAGCAAATCCAGCAAATAATCTTATGCTTCACAGTTGCCTGGGATCCTTATTAGCAATATTGCTCTGTAGGGTCAAATCTAATAAGCACAAGCACTCTTTACATCCTCTGAACAGCCTAACAGCAAAAGAAATGAAGAGTACAAAGAAGACACCGTAAAGGCAAAGTTTCTTCTGGGATTCATTTCAGCTGAGGAAGTGAGGGCAGCATAAATGAAATGTGTGAGAGCATGATTGGCTTTCACTTCTAGAGTAAGCGGGTGCAACACCTTTTGCTTGGAGGAATCTACTACACAAATCATCTCCCAGGTGTTGAAGTAAACAAAAGATACACATAAAGATCAGAAATCAGGTTCCTACATGTGCCTTTATCAGTCATATTAGCAGATGCAAAAGTATTTTACATGCACAGGTTTTGTTGGTTTGGTTGATTTGTTTGTCTTTTTTTGCAGCGAGCTATTTTGTGGTATCAATGTCAGGTGCCATCTGATGTAGGTGTAGATGATTATAGTATTACTAGACATGACCTATGTGTATTTATAGTTTGATCAGAAATGTTTAGAAAGATTATGTTTACTGTATATACTATGAAACTACAATTTTCTAGAATAATCAGAATGAGCATCTCTGTACTCACCAGTGATTGTTCTGATGTGCTTTTGAGTCACCTGGGACTTGAATGGAATGTGCTGAAGGACTGTACACTTTCTGATTAAAAACGCCATTAGAACAATATTGCTTATTTTCATTAAAACTTGAAATCAATCTTGAGGCAAACTGCCTAGGGATATCAAGTGAGATGCTAGATGCTTGCTTTTTCCATACAGCCAGTGTTCAGAATGACACAGAGTGTTTTCTAGGAAGAGGTGATGGGAGCTGATAAACTGCAAACCTGGTTTGGAGATATGCAGCACCTTGCTGATTCTTTTGTACACACCAAATAAAAAAAATCACTCTCTACATCAAAGTTTTCTGATTTACTACTTCTTTGAAGAGCATAGTAACTAAGCAATTGTGGAGTATATTTCTACCTTTGAATGAGAACCTGAGAATATACTAAAGCAGAATTTAGGTCTAGATTTAAACATAATGTATGCAAATGACATCTATTCCACAGAAAAGCAACATTGTTCACATTCTGCTCACCTTATACCTGGTGAAGAGTGAGAGCATGAAATGGAGTAAGCAGTTTTTGCCTCAGTGGGTTGACAGGCAAAGTTAAGAAAGTAGTGGATCATATTAAAACCAAAGATTAGGAGCTCTTTTACTGTAGTTTGCTCTGTCCCCTTTGGATCTGAGTTAGGGACTTTGTTTAAACAACTCATTCTTCTGCCTCAAAGACTTTAAGGCTCTTTTCCCTCTTCTTGATTTACAGCAGAAAATATTTTCTAGTACTCATAATAATACTTCTATAGAGCCTGTTTCTGCAGTAATAGCACCTCTCTGATTTCAACACTGCTGTTCTCAGCGGAGCACCTAGGGAAAGAGATAATGAAGGTCTAGCTTCTTGCTTACAGTGAGCTTTTTGTTTCAGTTTCAGTCAACAGGGATTGAACTTCCTCATCACCTCTAAACTTCACAGTATAAAACACACACCTCTCTTGCCACTCCATCTTGTCAAGGTTTTAGAGAACAGAGTTTAAACTCTAACAGGTGCCATTTGATGTGTGTGCTTGTGGAATGGTACTGCCTGCTGCCTGATGTTTTGACATGGGTAGTTTCTTCGTGTATGAATACACTTCCCAGTCACGCATCAACTTTGTCAGAGTCTTAGGGGGAAAAGAGGAGGAGGAGAAACATTTGGTGAAATATTTGTAATATATCCCCTCATCAGATGGCAACAGCTGCTTGCAATCAAAGTGTATCACTCTCTATTGGGTATTCATGCTGTGAATATAGAAATGGATTCTGCTTAAATTAAATAAGACGTTTTCTTCTGAAAGTAAGAGCCCTGGAGAAGCTGAACCCTTTGTACCATGAGTGACAGAGAGATGGTCACCATTCCTGTTTACATTGGAAATAGTGAATTTGCTTCTGCTAGGACCATGAACCTATTTTTACAGGATGCACTTTAGTCTCTGAGTACAAAGAAGCCTTGTTCCTTAACACCAGCCCTTACATTTCTTGATTTCCCCTCTTCCTCCCTGGCAGAGAATATTGCTGAATTAACGATGGTGTTTTCCATGCAATTCCCAGGTCTACGTCTGGCAATAATGCACAAAAGGCAACTGTTTCAGAAGAAATGCTGATCTTGGATAGGGCTCAAAGGCTGGGGCTCATTCTTACTTTTCTCATGTGCACCTCAGAGTTTTGTGGAAGTGTGCAGCTTCCCCATGCACCACAAATGAAAAAGGCAGGAGCAACCTATGGATGACACTGTTTGCAGTGGGTTGCCAGGGAAATGATTCTTCTCTGCACATAAACTCCAGTTGTTTAAAGGAGCACTTATAGCAGACTGGTAAGAATAAATTTAGGATTGGTGAGTGAAAAAGAAGTGTACTACAAAGACAAAAGAGTCTCTGGTTCATAGCCAGTCTGGTTCATTCTTCATCATTGTGGGATTCTTTCTCTGGCCATCTAAAGCTCTGAATGTGAGTCCTAAAGAAAGGTCTTCAGTAGTAGTCAGCAGCAACACAAGAAAATAGACAAAAAAAGAGGGGTTAAAGAAGACACAGGCACATAAACATTTTAGGTAAGAATTGGAATCTGTTTTAGAAGCGTTCGTATAATTGACACAATCCAACACAGAACTTGCTCTATTTTGGTATTTTTAGCATTGCAAAAACATCTTCTATTTAAATACATAATTATTATGCTGTGTTTCTGTCTTATAAAGATATACCAACTATGCAAAATTAGACAAAATGAGAAGAATTTCTGAGTCTGCTCAGAAAACCAGAAAACCAGAGAAAATCAGACAGATATATTGTTAAGATGCAAGAGAGAAAAGCAAATGAGCAAAGTTAAATGGCAAATTTTTGTGTTTGCGCTGACTGTTCATAAGTACATGTGGTTCCTTAAGTGCTGAAGAAAATCAGTTTACGTCTAAAAATATAACAAATTTCTTGAGTCAAATAAGCTCTTGGGGAGCAAGGACTAATTTTCAACTGAGCTTAACCTATTCATCAATACTAAGCTTCCATAATCAGTGAGCTCAGTCATGCAGAAAGTTAAAAGAAGCACATCTCATTGTTATTATTTCAATTTCCAAGTCCAAAGGAGAAATACAAGACTTGTAGCTTTGATGTTTCTGAAATATAACTGAACGCTGCTGTAGTCACACAGCATGTACTTTGCAGTTTCACTGCACCAGTTAAAAACAGCCTGGGAAAACAGATTTCGGAACAAGGTCTAATATTCACCCCACTTTTATTTTTATGGTTTTTAACTCCACTGATAGATGGAAGCAGGCTAATGTACAGTAAAGTAGACATCCTCCATTTGCTATGACTTTGAGGATCTCCTTTTCATTACAGAAGAAGGCCAAACTCACATAATTATGTTTTGTACCATATATGACTGGGGTACCCAAAAGCCACTTTCCATATTGGAGTTCTGCCAAGGAAAGCCAGAATTACACTTATCATAGCCAATGCTCCAAAGACCTCAAAGTGAAGGAGGAACTTTTATGAACTAGCCTCGATGTTTTGCATCTGCAGGAGGGTAAAACGCCATTTGTAATTTTATGTGCCCTACCATTTTCTGGTTCTTTTTCTTAGGATTTCTACACGACTCACATTTGAAACACCAGAACAATTATTAGTGAAACACAAATCCTTCACCTTCTGAAAGAGAGGAATTCTCACTTTACTGAAAATATATGGAAAATTCTTGCTGGTAAAGCTCCTGTTTCTGTTATACACCAAAGCTGCTCTAATCCCACAAAGCTACCAAAATAACTACCAAATGTTTATTAATTAAGTCCCCATTGCATGCACTTCAAAGAAGTGTCCGGATAACTATTTGGATATATCACATATATGTGTGCATGTTTAAGAAAACCTTGTGACCTATCACTTTCGAATGTTCTATTGAAAAATCTAAAATAATTTCTGGAAGATAGAAATGTGTTGTATCACTTCTGCAGTAAAGGTGGATTTACAATCTATAGTGGAAATTGCATTCCAGTTTCCTTTTTGAAGAGAAAGATGCTGATTAAAATTTGGGACTCTAAGACTGGAGCGTGTAAAAAGAGGTTAGAAAGCAGTACCTCAGTGAAGAAGACACAGTCCAGGGAAGAGAAAAGAGTAAAGGGAAAGGTCTGTTGAATATAAACCTTTTGATAAGGTTTCTTTGTACTCCTGTGCTTCCTGCTGCTTACAGATAGCAGCAACCTTCTTGGAACTAGGACTATCAGTTTATTGGATATATGGACAGTGCACACCATGGAGAGTTCCTCAGTCCCCAGATGAAGCACTAGGGTGCAGAAATAGCTGCATGGGAAGAACAGCTGTAATAGCATCTTTATTATCTGGACTACTACCTCTATCTCTTCAGAAGACAATCTGAATTAAAATCTAGTACTGAAAATATAAGACAATGTTCTTTCAAAATTAAACCATGGCACAGAAATTTCACCACCACTGTAGATGGTCTTTTAGGCCTCCCCAGATGATAAGACTTTTTATTTCCTCTCAAACTATTCTGTTGATGGATTTTGCTTTAATGCACAATGTATCAAAATAACAATTGTGCAGTATTTGGCAGGTGCAAACCAATTTGTTCAGCTTGGAATGCTTGACTTTTTATGATGGTTGTGACACTACATTTGTTTGACTAGTGCACTGAACATACAGTAAGAAAGATGCCAAAAGGCAAATTCATGATGAAAGAACAAACCTGAAAAGAAAATCATTGAAGAGGGTTGTTTTTATTGGTATTCTTCACGGATTGAGCAGTTTTAAAGATTATGTAACAACCACAGGCATGAAAGCTATCCAGCCTCTTAAAGACTTGAATAGAAGATTACTGTGTATGTCAGCTCCTCTCTCCAAGATTTTTACAAAACTGTAACAAAAAAAAATCTTAGCTATTTTAAAAGTATTTTATGTATATACATATAAACCAGTTGTTTCTCTGACAAGATTTGTCACTTTTATAAGGTGAAATTCATGCCTTCATAGGAAACCATCCAGTTATTTACATTTTCAGAGAACTTCCTTGCTTCTCAATTAACACACTGCTTAAAAACAGAATTTGTGAGAATAGTATATATGTCAAGAAATGTTACAATATTGTAGAAGAAACTTTGAGGATTCTTGTCCAGCAAGAGTAAACAGATACAAACTTAAATCAGCAACACATGCCAATTTACACATATGAGTCTTTTCGTTTTTGGCTGAAGATTTGTCATTCTATTTCTTGGAGTTGCTTTCCATAAATTTTCCTAATACTGTTTTAAGCTTCTGGAGACATTCACTTGCACATTATTTTAGTATTGTAATACTATTTTTCCCAGTCTGATTTTGATATCTTAGCATCCCATCTTCCATTAACATTTAAATCCTCTTTAGATATTCCTCAGTGGAAGATTCTTGTCTCACAGACTCCGATGGATCTTTCTTTCTTATAGGCACAAAGAGAAAAAGACTACTTCTTATAATGATTGCTTAAATGCATTCACTGGCATAGCAGCAGGTCCTGACAACAGATGTGGCAGCAGCTGGAGAAATCTTTTTTCATTTGAAATTGATGCTTGAGTCTATATTCAGCCAAGTATATCTCTGGCATTGCAAGCATGTAAATTCTTGAGAACGCCTTTGACTGCACTGAAGATATATTTCTGTTTCTCTACAATGACTATTTTCTCTGAGAAATGATAAACATCAGAGCCTATCCATGTATGACAAAACATACAATTTTAAGAAATTTATAAAAATGTTTACATGTCCACATGATGAAACGTCTTCACTTGAGGGTCAGACCCTTAGAGTGAATTGGCTAAATAAGACTTCCTTTAGTAAAAGTGTAATTATCTATCTTTCCAATGACTTGGAGTAGTTCTCAGGAAAGCTGTGAGGACAGAAATGCACACAAATCTCTGACAATACAAAGATCTTGCCCTTGTTTGCAGGGTGGCCAGGATGTAGAATTATCTCAGGGCTTCTCTGAAGCATGCCTAAATTTTATCAAGGTTGAAATACCTTCAGGGTATGTATCAAAGTGTGAGAGGTCCAGGATCTAAGAAAGAGAGAGTAATTATATATGATACCCTTTTGATTTCTCCTCTTTTCTTTGATAATAAAGGAACCTCTTATAAATTTTCACTGCCTAGATGTTTAATCGAAGTCCAAACTAAGTAAAAAGTATTTGTAAAAGCCTCACTTAAGACTGTATAAAACTTACACTTAGCTGTTCTGTTGATGTCATCTCTATTCCAGCTTTCTTTCAAACATTCTCTCAAATTTCTGCTTAAGTTTAGCAGATGAAATTCTAGTTTCAGCTTCTTGTTGCACACTACCAAGTAAAGCTGAAGTCTGTAAAGATCAGCACATTCTGATGAAATGTTCCCTTGTTATGGTTTCTAATGCCTGCTCCATACCAGGGCAAAGATTATGAATGTGTGCTGCTGGAATGCTACCAGGAGTCAAAAAATGTCTGTCTTTTTCTTAAAATTATCTGTTGCTTCACTTCTGTAACTCATATAAAAAGAATACCCCCACAAGGACAGGATGAGAGGACACAGTTTTAAGCTGTGTCCAGGGAGGTTTGTATTGGACATTAGGAGGAATTTCATCACAGAAAGGATGATTAGATACTGCAATGGGCTGCCCAGGGTGGTGGTGGAGTCACCATCCCTGGAGATGTTTAAGGGAAGACTGAATGTGGCACTCAGTGCCATAATCTGGTTGACATGGTGGTGTTGTGCCATGGGTGAGACTCAATGAACTCAGAGGTCTTTTCCAACCTAACTGATTCCATTATTCTGTGATTCTGTGAACAGCAGTCTGATGTTCCTATTACTGCCTATAAGGACTAAATTCTGACCAGCCTGGTTTCTGCAGGGTCCTAATTTCCTGCAAAAACTCTCCTGATGTGCCAACTTTTATGATCAAGACTAGGCCCTTCTAAGTGTTATCTGGGTACTATTTCGCAGCAGACAGATCCTGCATGTGGAAGCTAAAGCAAGCTCTGTAGAAGAAAATGAGAATTCCTTTTGACCAGGTAGCCTCAAAAATCAGTGAGCTTCTGGCAGCATACAGCTTAACCACAGTCAGCAGGGCTTTGATGGCTGAAAGTCTGCCTATAAGAAACTCATGATATTTCCCTTCCACCTGCCACTCTCCTTATTTTACCTAACCTCCAGGGAGGCAGGTGCCTGGAATCAATTAGATGACCCTATATTCAGAAAGACTCTCCCAATAACTATTAAACACAAATGTGCAATTTCAGGTAGCAGCTGCAGATGTTCTGGTTGAGGAAAGCACGAGTTTACCTCTTTACTTTCTGTTTGCCAAGGTGAAGAAATTCAATCTTTATGAGGTTAACATAAATATATAGTCTTGTAAGTAAGTAAATGGATGACTCTCTACATAAGAAGTCATATCACCCAGAAGAGCTGAGAGCATGTCTTGTGCTTTCTTTTCCCAGTGCATTTTAAAATCTAAGATTGAAGAGAGACACGAATGAGCTGAAGTTGAAGCCTAGGCATGCTTGTGTCACTGGGGATTTGAAATAGGCAGAATTTCTCTCAGCGTTTCATTGCAATTCATAACTTACCATTATATATTAGGCAATGTTAGTGAAATGAACATGTGAACTTATAATCCAATCAAAATAGTTATGAAATAGTTATGATTTCTGAGATTAACCAGCTACTTTTGGTTTTTACTTCCTGAGACCCGAGGGCATATAACATATGCTGAAGCAGTGCAACAGATGACCTGGAATTTGAGACAGTTTTGCACTTTATTTATGCATGTTTCTTGTGTTTGTGATAAACATAAAGCAGATAAAATGCTGATATTTTAACCTTTTTGTTTCATTCTCAGCTACTCTTCTGCCTTATGAATTCTGAAAAATTTACCAAGCAAGCATGTGCCCAGTTTTTCGGAAATCTTGGATTAGTTTCTAATGAGCTTGAAACACATTTCAGGGTACTGTAGGTACAGAATTATTGGAGGTTTTTTTTCTCACAACTTTGAATCCATGCTGGACAAAATACAAGGTCAAACTGATTTTTGGATTGCTGCTTTGATCTGCTGTAAATGTGGGCCCTTCAACACTCTAATGAGGTGTATAATAATTCTTTTTTTTGATTTTTTTCATTACAGATCAAGAAACTGAGGCACATACATGCCACAGCACATTTACAGATCACAATCATGGGCTCCCCATCAGAAATGCAGGAGCTGTAAGCTAAATTTAACATTTTAGCTGTTTGATCATACTTCTTTTAGTTTGAATTCTCCTCTGAAATTCATTGTTTAAATGGAGTAAAGTTCATACCAGGTCTGTGACAACAGAGACTTCATAACAGGTTTGTATTTCTCGAATAAAGTTTATTTTCAGGAGTAAGAACTACTTTTTACATTACTCGCTATTACCTGAAATAAAATAGAAAGTGTCCTTTGACCAAAAAGTACAGACTTTAAAGCCTGGGAGTTATTATAATAGGGAAACAGCCACTAAAATTCTGTTGTATTTAAAAAGTCAAAGACCATATAATTAGATTCAGAGTTGCAATAACTGTAATAGCCATTGTGTGACACTCTACAGTGAATGGGCAGTAGTAGTAATCAATATACTCAATAGGATACTGCAGTGAGGAAATTCATTATCACCCTGTCCAAACAGCAGATTTTTTTCCCTCAAATTCATGTTTTCAGCTCCACTAAGTAAATTCAGGGAAGGGAAGTATGAAAGTCTATGAAGGGAAATGTGTAAGATGTGGTAGATAAAAGAAACTCAGCTAACCCTGCCTGTGAAGTTCAACAAGACCCCCATTTCAGCTCCCTAAACTTTTTTGTTACATAACATTGTGCATTTGCATTCTTAGAGAGTGATTCTCATATGTTCTCATATTATTCTTCAGTGACTAAGCTGCAAAATATTTAGTATATTAAAAAAAAAGCCTCCACAGCTCAAAGACTACATAAATTCTCCATGCAGAGACAATAATTAACTCTGCAACATTTTTCTCATAGCTGTTACTGTAATAACTTAAAATACTAGAACTGCTATAAGGAAGAGTAAATAAAAGAATCATCCGCAGGCATGTTTGTGGTATGATCTTAACCACTTATGGAGCAAGTAGAACAAGTTCACACACATAATGCAAATAGCCTGGTTCACGTCTCACTGATGTAATTTTTTGGCTTCTCTGGAAGTATGATTATCTGGGATAAGAAAAAGCACACATCTGGGATAGTCTGTTCGCCAAAAGCGAAGAGACACTCAAAGAAAAAAGGAAGATTCACAGTTCAGTTAGTGCTGTGACCTCTTGATTCAGGGTCTGCTACGAAACTAGCATGAATGAGGGAAGTACAGTGGCTGCACTAATGTACAACATCAGCAATCAGCCTTGCTGCACCCATGCAGCACAGTGGATTGCCAGGAGCAGATTTTTCCAGAAATTGCTTAGGACACAGGAGTCAGAAGCTACTACTTTGGTGATTTAGGGTTCCCTAGTGAATACCTCCCACTCATGGTTAACTCCTCCTAGCAGCTGCAGCTTCAGAGACAGAGGGCAATGTACAGCTTCATTGTTCTGTGTAAGAACTGAGACCGAACCTCTCAACTTTTTCTTTCTTGGAAGGAATTTATCCTAGAAAGCCAGCTCTCATTAAAATTAAGTCAGAGTTACTTTGCAAAGCTTAAAGAGCAGTATCTAAAGTTATTTGAGATTTGGGGAATACATACTTTTGTCTCTTTCTCATTTTAATAAATTGTTTGGGATTTTAAAATAGGTATAAATAGTAATTTTCTCTTTTAAAAAACCCTAACTTTTAAAAATGTTTTACCATTTCTAAATGGATGGTCTGATCTGTGTGGTCATTAGTGGAGGTGAAGTGTTGACAACTTGTAGTAAAAGATGGTCTATATCTTAAAAGAGTTTGGAAAATCCCAATGTAAAGTACAGACCTGTACTTCATGAAATAGAACTACCTTGGGAAGGAGCAGCTATGGAGGTAGGCCTATGCTACAGTGTTTTTAACAATTTCTGGTATTTAGGATGCTCATAGGAACCTCTAAGGAGTTTGAATGAAGACAGACAGATTGCAGATGTGCTCGACAGAAGCTGCATGAAGACAATCACTACCCACATAGTTACTGGCAGGCATAGCACTGCTAAGTCCAGCTAATACACAAACACTTAAACTTTACAAGCACCAAATCCCTCCACGTTATTACCCACAGCATGGCAGCTGAAAAGCAAATATACTATTATAGCTTGTATAGGGACAGGATATTTCAATGATATACATGGCAAATTAAATATTAATATTCCCTGACACCAGTACAGTAGGGGCCTCTTAGAGCCATGCAATCTCCAAAACAACCTGTCTAAATGACAAGCCTTCAGCCTGGAGGGTTGGAGACAACTTGGGATACTCATGGATTCACAGGTAAGTACTGAGCATTCTGTGAATTTTCAGATTGAAAAACACAGCAAAGAGATGTGGATGGGGGAACAGAGGAAGTGAGTGGGGAGAGGGAAAGAATTGGGGTGGATTAAGTGCAAAGTCAAGGAGATGACAAAGTGTTGAAACTGGAACCTTTTAAAAATTAAAACAGGATGTCTCAGACCTTTTGGTTTTGTACTGTTTCTCTTCTTTTTGCCACTATTTCCTTCCAGGGCATGCTCACACACAAATATCTATACTGAGTATTTAATTCCACTCATGCAAATGAGCTGATGTGCCACTTTTTGGTCTTCTCTTTTGTCCCCATCAGCTCCATTGTAAGCAGCATTTCCTCTCCAAATTGTCAGCAGGAAGATCTGTTTCTAGAATACAAACACTTAGTAACTGATTAACTTTTTCTGAAGTATGAAAACAGTTCTACAGAAGGTGATCTTCATTTAAACACTAAATAAAAGTTTCAAAAAGGTAGTCTGTTTTGGTGGCAACAGCCACATGGCCTTGAGAGTTCTGCTGTCAACCATCCTGAGCAGAAATTTCTTCTTCACAGTTTAGTTGCTGCAGAAATCAGGATAACAGTTTTAGGTTAGCAGTCATTGGCATAGAAAATGGGCATAGGATAAGGAAAGGCAGTTTCTGGCAATCTCACAGTTTTCTCTTTTCTGGATTTAGGGATACTTTATCACTTCCCCATAGCTCCCAAGGGACCATGTGGAGGTGTGTGATCCTTCAGCTGCTGGCATGCCTGCCCCTCGGTAACTCCCGTGGGAAGAAGCCAGCACAACCTTGTCACCTGTGTTTAGGACCAGATTCTGGCACCTGCTATGGCAAAGATGCCCCCAGGTCACTGCTCTGCAAGCAGCTGTGTGCAATAGCATTTACAACCTGAACAAGGAAGGAAGAAGAGGAATGAGAAATTCAGGATCAAACTAAAACTGCCACTAGCTACTCTCTGAACCTCTAAGACTTCATTTTTCCCCCCGATATTGAGGAGGCATATAAAATGCTGATCGTAATAGCAATTAATAGATGGGTCAAGCAACAGGTGTATTTGCTTTGCATTTTCTTCAACAACTCTAATTTTTTTATTTTTAAAATACAATTTTAATTACAAATGAGCAGTCAAAAACAATAACAGCCTGGCTTTTTTTTTTTTTTTTATTTTTAAATTCTCTTTGCATGCATTTATATTACCAAAAGTTATCAAGTGTCAGGTAATAGTTCTAGTTACCTCTTCAGTACACCATGCTTGTCAAATCATGATTAATTTTTTTAACCTTTTAATCAGTTCATCAGGAAAACAGGTTGATCAGGGGTGTTTTGACATCATCTCAGTAACTGCTCTAAAATACTTTAGATGACTGGAAGGGTAGTTAGAAATATGGTGCTAATAACTTTAGAACTCATGAAAAAATGTATAGGTCATTGTTGCTTCTGTAATGCCATTTGCTCAGTGATAAAAGAAATTACTGTTAATTAGCAGGTTATTACCATACTCTGATAATTGTGGGCTATGCAAACAATGTCAAGAATAGAAATCACATTATTTTTTTCCTCCAACAAGGTGGCAGTACTGTTCTTGTATCATTTGTTGTAGGGTTGCTGTATTTTTATTAATGAATTAAGTTTACTGCCTTATAGCTGATACACAGGGGTTAAAAAGTTTATTTTGAAGCTTCAGCTGTTCTCTTTCAGTGTGATTTACACGCACACATATGCACATGGTCTCTTGAAAACATTCTAGTGTTGTGAAATTGTTTTCTTTTCCTTCTTTAGGACCAAACTGGCAAAGTAGGAGGTTGTGCAAAGCAGAAATAGGCTTTACTGACTGCAAAACCATGTAGCTCAAGAAGTCCAGGCACCAAATATCACCCAGACTACAGCTGGGAGGAAAATATAAGAACTGTGACTCTAGGGGAATACTGGGAAATAGACCAAAATTAATTCCTTTCATTATGACTAATTCCAGAAAATATCTCCTGGAAAGTGTTTAAGCACATGCCCCTTTGATTTCAATTGGAGTTTAGGGAACCTTACAAGAACTGAGTTGGCCAATTTTCACCTCATGAGTGTATTTTAATGTTTTGAAAGTATACATGCTGGAAATGTCTAGAAAACACAAGGTTAGTTCCTGTTTCTGTTTATGCATGTAATGGTTTCTCATTGTTTTTAAATCATTTTATAGAAAATGAGAAAAAATAAGGTTCGTAAAATATAATGTATCTGCACTGCAAAATCTAAAGGATGATTCTAAAATCTACTGAAGTGAAACCATACTTACTGAAATCCTCCATTGTTATAGAATCATGGAACATTTCCCTGGAAGAGAACTGGTTTTATTCCTCCAAAAGTCATTGGAATTTTCCTAGAATAAATGTGAACAAGATGTGATCCTCACCATTTTTTTTCTGTAAAATCAATAACAAATGCCATTTATGTTTCACAGTGCTAAAGCAGGCATTTCAGCTATTGTCTTCTACAGTTTTTAGCATCTTTCCTAAGCTTTGAATAGAATATTTTTTCTTGTCAGCAGCTTTGCTGTTGTCTTGGCAGCTTTCTTCACCAAAAACTGCTGAAAGTCAGAACTCCCCCTGCTCAGCTAAATTTTCTTACGTTCCAGTGCAAAGTGGGAACAATGTTTCCCTCTGTGCTGTTCTTCTCCTCCTGGTCTTTCTGCGTGTTTAGGCTGAAAAAATCCTGCCACAAGTATGGCGAGGAGCAGGCAGGAGGTGACTGTCAGGATCTGATGGTTTGCAGTGGTAAGTGAAACAAATAGAGAGGCCTGACTGACTTCCCAGCATCCTGATGTCCTCACTCTTCTTCACTCTGAGCACTGTTCTCCCACATTCGTTAGCAATTGCAAAAAGGCTGGGGTACAATCAAGATCAATGTAGATCCCATACTGCATTTCTTGTGGTTCCATGCTTTTACTAACTCAAGGCAAAGGTTTTTTTTTCTTTCAGTGGATTTAAAATTGGGTCCTAAGTGATTCTGTGGCCTCAGGTGGCCAAAATCTTCTTCAGAAAGCTGTCATTGCATTGTGAAAGGAGCTACGGCACTAAGATTATTTTTAGATCACACCATATTGTACATGGCATGGTAAAAAGAAAATAAAATTTGTGTGAAGTAAGGCTTGATATCAGAAAAATGATCTGTAGCATGTAGTTATTCCTCCAGTCACTCACTGTTACTGTTAACCACAGTTTTGTTCTACAGGACCATAGTTTTTGCACTATACACTTCAGTAAGGATTAAAATGAGATACATTGAATTATGTATATCTGTTTTAGTGCTAGAATGTAATGACCCTTTGATATCTGTGATTACAAGTCTTCAAAATAATCTGAAACCTGAAATCATTTTACTAAAGACATGTTGAATGTTCCCTCCCAAATTAACACTGTGAACACAGTAAAGTTGAACTTTTCCCTGCATTCCATTTTAGAAAATATTTAACAAAGATCTAGTCTCGAAATGTCAGAAAAATATAATTAAAATGTACAAGTCTCAAAAACAACATCAGCAGCAGCAATAACCTAAAGAAATAATTGATCCCTTAGAAATTTTGTGGAAGCGTGTTTGGGAACAGCAGAAAAGTTAAAAGCTTAACTAACATGCAGTGTAAATTCAGTAGATCAAAAATTTCATTATTACAGACTAGAGTTCTGGGTACTTCTTGCATTTTATCTAAAGATCATGTCAGACATCTGAGCTATATCTCTTGGGCAAAATATTGTATCTTCTTTTTTCTAGTGATTTTTAAATAGATGTTTAAAATGTTTTAATATTATTTATTAAAAAAATATATATATATATGTAGAGAGAGAGAGAGAGCAAGCTTCCTTGCTTATATTCCCTCTCTCAGCTAATACCACTGCAGATTAGCACAAATTGCACTTAAACAAATGATCCTCACTCTAAGCTGCCACTTGCTGAATATGTGAATTGGTGCATGTGTCTGCATGCAATTAATTCATAAGCAGGCTAGAAATACCCTCACAGAGCTCTGTTGAGCTGTAAGTGGAAAGCAGGATAAGACACCATCGTAACAGTGTATTTCAGTCACAAATAATGACACTTAGTACAGTGCCTCTTAAACACACCAGCTTCTTGTCCATTACTGTGTGCCAAATGTGCAGGCTCGAGTACAAAGATGTAGCAGTAACACTTCTGCAGCACAGTGATGGGCTGATTTACTTGGATTGGAAGTTAGTTCCTTCAAGTGTTAGTGCTCTAGTAAACCATGCAGTTACTTTTCATCATTGAGTTGACAGTTTAAGTAAGTTGGCATTTTGAATGAACTAAATAATCACTCAGTTGCTAATTTTAACTTTAAATTCAGCTCAAAGGTTTACTTCAAAAGATGGTAAGTTTGGCATAAAATACAAATACTGTTGAAGTTGGCTGCAAACACTCACTCCTCATCTTCAGTATGACCAGGATTAAAAAATAGCCCTTTTTCCCTTGTACCCTATGATCTCTATGAGCTTGACCCAGGAAGGTTGTGCTAATTATTCTGCATCTTACTCAGCTAGCATCAGTCAGTCTGTCTAAATGTCTAAATCTCCGCCATAACTTGCATGGGAAAGAAAGCCCCAGTTCAGCTTTTTTTTTTTTTTTTTTTTTTGTACTGCTCTTTTGCCAGCTGACTGAAAGGGAACCTATTAAAAGTATAAAATTTGAAAATTTGTTTAAAAACCAAAATGGTTTTCTATTTCCTTTCCTGGAAATATCTAGAAAAATACAGTCAGTGTTTTATGATTTCATTATCTGGCAAACAGTCCATTTTATTGCACAGCAAATGGTCAGAGTTTACCTTCCCGTACATTCACAGGCTCTCTTTTACAACTTATATCTGATTTATAATCACTCTCACAGGCTTCAGTGAATTTAGATTATTTCTCTAGATTTGATCAATTTTCAAGACTCTATGCTCATGTATGAACAGTTTTGCATTTCAGTGGAGTTTGGTTTTGGTCTGGGTCTTTTTTGTTTTGTTTTTGAAGTGGGCAGAGTCTGAGATTAATAGGATTAATAGCTGTCAATGAGCATGTATAATTACACGGTTATAGCAGCAATGTTTGCAGAACTGGCACAGGATATTTTGAAAAGTGTGCCTTTTGCTCATGAAAATGGTAAAAGTTTATCTGGGCATAGAAGCCATGATTTCTGTGAGAGGAAGCAGGGCCAGTTCTGAATGACATTACTCATTCAGAAACCTAGTAGGCTTTGGGGACTATTTGCATGAGAAACGACTGCTCCTTACATGGGGAAGGACTGTAGAAAGAAGGCTGCACAGACTCAATTCCTGACACGTCTGACATATTGATTAAGGCCTTTTATGAATTGAGAACTTGGTTTCAGCCAGCTATTAACACGTTAGGCATTATTAGTTGCTCTGCAGTTCTACAAGCAATGTGTTGGGAAAAGGAGGGGATATGTCCTTTGCTTGGTGTCTTTTCTTTTGCAGAGAAAGTGTGAGGAATATGTGAAAAATCTGCAAGCTCCACATCTAACAAAGAGAGTCCTCCAGTTAAGGCAGCATGTAAAAGTACTGCAACCCCCCTGTCTGCAGGTCCCTTTGGAATGGCATCAGAACAGCTTTGCCTCGTCCACCATGTGGTGCCGGAGACTGGGCAATGCTGCACCAGATATAGCAGGAGAGGCTCTCCTTTCAGTGTTATGAAATAATGCTCCATCAGCTGAGACATGGACATGAGAAACATCAAACCAAGGCAGGAATGCTCAAGTCCAAGCAAGGATTTCTGTGTCCAAACTAAAGTGGGTTTATATTAGAGAGGAGTCTCATGATAATCCAAGTGTGGCCCTAGAGATGCAGCACAAACAGAACAGCACTCACTGAAGGCAGGGAGACAGAGGTAATTTCAACAGATGGTTTGACTTGCTCTGTCCCAACCACCTCTAACATGAAAAGAGATGTAATTGGCAGGCTACTGTAACTGAGGCTGGTCCCTCAGAGCCTTTCACTTGTGCAACAAGCCATGCAGCAGCACAGAAAATGAAACTGGAAGAGTTACTAGTATCTATTCTTGCTCGTCTTCTTTCCTCAGGTTATGAGGAAAGAATGTTGTATGTTGTGCAGATGACAGCCTCGTCCTCCTGAGCAGGTACACGGTAAAACACAGGCTGTTAATTCTGGGGGATAATATTAAATAAACTTCTTGTACAGCTAGAAAATACACGTTGGCTGTTTCCCCAGAATGTTTAATCCTAATGAGAAATGGGAGCTCTAAGTTTTCAGGAAGGCACTTAGGAAAGAGGAAACTAGAAGACAAAGGCTGTATGCTAAAATTCTTCTGCCTCAAGAAGTCCAAGGGAAAGTGGGATATTGTAATGCTCAGAAGGTCTGATACAGCTAAACTGGTGCTTTGAGCAGAGGCCAGAGTCCACTTCCTCACTGTCAGGTCATAAGACACAGAGAAGTCCTTGACTTAAGGTAAGCTGTGCTCAGCAACAATCTAAACATCAATGTGTTGTCAACATTATTCTCATACTGAATCCAAAACACAACACTGTACCAGCTACTAGGGGGAAAATGAACTCTATCCCAGCTAAACCCAGTGAGGCAACAAATGAGGGGATAATCTAAGGGATGATCCAGATCACGGCAAGATGCCAGCAGAGTAATTGGAGTCATGCCCCATCAGTAGAATCCTTACCCACTGTTTATTTCAATCCTTCGCAGTGTTTACAGAGCAATGTGTCTGGTACACATAGTATCCAATAAAATTTTAAATTTTACTGCCATGCAATGGGACGAAAAGCAATGTGCAAGGAAGCAAGCTGTAGCGGGCCAAAGGGATTAAGTAGTGATGATGCAGTGTCTCATTATGAGAATATGCTGTCTCTATTCCAACAATAGAATTAAGCAAACTTCTAGATAGAAAAATAAGGAGGTTTGTGGCCCGACAAAAATACATAAAAATATGACAAGATAAGAAATAACAAGGTTTTACTAAGAATATAAAGGTGCCAGTTTTGAGCCAGGGAAGACACTGTGCGATATCATCATAAGTTCTGCTAAACTGGAGCTGGAACTCTGCTTTCACTGAAGTGGGAATGTGAGCCCACCCTCTTCGACCAGTGACCTTCATCTGGCTGTGGCCACCCAAACGCACATGTTGATTTGGACTGAGCAGAATTCAAGAGGAATGTTCACTCAGAAATACTTGAGTGTTTTCCATTAGGAGGAGAGCATTGTCAAAATGCTTCATATGCTGGAATATTCTTGTTCCAAAAAAAAAAAAAAAAAAAAATCCAAGCTTGTTCTCAGAAACCTTTCAGATAGAGCAAGAGTGCTGTGTTCAGTCAGCTCTGCAATGTGCATGCACATCCTTTGGCCTGAGAAACCCCTCTCTATTCCTTCTTTTATTCACTAGACCCTCTACATTTCTTGTGCTGTTTTCCTGCCCTATATGAAAGGGGAAAGGCAGGAGAGTTCTGATCATGCTGCTGACTTGAGCATCAGCCTGCTATCCTCTAAAGCAGCCTCTGGTGGGAGTTGTTCATGATTCTGTGCTCAAGACTGTGCCAGAGACAGAGTTTTCTCCTTAAATGAAGAATTCTCAGGCCCCAAGTTGTTCTCAGCACACAAAAGTGTTGATCAGACTGGTTTTATGACCTGCTAGAATATACACAATGCCTTTGATGTGCCTTGTCACTCTGAGCCTATCTGTGAGAGGTAGAAAAACCCAATTATACTTCAGACCAAGCTGTGAAATTATTCATAGCTTTGATAATTGTGGTACCTGTAGTCAAGTGAATGAATCCAAATCTGCGGATGTGATTCTGATCTGCTCACCACTGCAAACCCAGATCATTTATGGAGTTACCTAGGAATATAATATTCTCAAGGGAAGTATTTGGATACAAATATTTGTAGATAATGGCTTGGGATTTCAATTCCAAAGTTACAGCTAACTTTCTTGATAACTTCTGTCATACTTTCCTATTTTTTTTCCTCATTTACTAGGCAAGGAATGTGTCCCTCAAAAGTGTGATACTGACAATTAGCTTCTCTTTGCTGAATACTTATGATCATCATTAGCTGTCATGAGGCATTTAATAAAGCATAAATATGGTAGTAGTGACATCTTAACAAGTCTTTTTTACATTTGAGCAAGAAACTATTTATGCAGATGTGCATACATGCGTGTTGCAGTTTTACTTTACCTCTGAGTCTTGAAGCTATTTTTTAAGTGAATATAAATTCCTAAAGAAATCAGCAGTAGTCTGTGGTTCATTTGAAGCCAGGGGGACAAAGAACAAGGGGTTACAGCAAAACTAATAGCAAACACCAATACTTTTGAAAGACTTAGCCCCCTGGCATTTCTGATGGAGATTTAATTTTGACATTCCATTGACATGTTTTTCTTTTAAGGTGCTCTAAGCTAAGTACAGCTCATATGAACATCTGTTCACCACTATAAAAGTTTATAGTGACCTGTGAATTTGAAATTTAAATCAGGTAACATTTCAGGTTATAACTTTTAGATTAAAAAGAGACAGCTCGGCATTGTAAATGAACTCATGTTGTCAGAATGGTTGGAGCATAACTACCTTATTTTTTTTACCTTGAAACAAAAAGCATATGGGATTGGTGTTAGCCAATGGCATTTTCTCAGGGTACAATTATATACATCTGTTATTGCAATAAACTGTTCTTAGCAAGATGCATCTGCTGGCAGAAAATTTTCCAAAATTAATATTAGCATATAAACCTGCTTTTTTATTGATACTAATTTTTTCTATTCCAAATGTCCTTCATATTTTTCAGCTGCCTCCTGCTATTTTGCTTCATTCTGCTTATGGCTTCTCTGATGAAGAGCCATACGGAACCAAATCCTGTTCGCTCACACAACTAGCTCCATCTGTCTTACTATGTAGACTTAGGCTATGTTTTCACTGTCAAAAAATATTTTTTTTTACAATGAGATAACTGGATGCATTAGCTAGCTTTCTATCAAATCCCAATGACAATGAAATTTTTGACCGTGATGTAGGTAGGTGAGGTCAGGCTTTAATGTTAACCTCACCTAGTTACGGAGTGGTAGAAAAGAAAATTACTCATACCTTGTCTCTGTTATGACCTTAAATTGAGACAACTAATGTCCATTAGTTACTTGGCTATAAGATAACCACTGTTTTTTAAAAAGAATTGAAAAAAAACCCCAAAACATAATTTGCTAAAAATCATTGCAATTTCATTGGTGTCATACAGTTTGTAGTCTTGTATCACTCAAGTAATGAGATTTAATAAATTGAAAGTGCTTTCCAACTACTGCTCCCAGCTGTTATTTAAACTGTGTTCCTACTTCATGTTGGCATGGAAGTAACGCACAAGAAGGGAAGTCCAGTTAAACGTTGGTCATTGATACAGGCTATAATGTGGGGCATACCAATGGAGAAAACTGCAAAACATGTTATGATTTTGTGTATCTGTTTTTCTATATCCTATATTTAACATCTTTCTCATGCATTTCAATCTCAGGAGGCTGAGCTGCAAGAAGTCTCTGTTACATGAAAGTTACAGTAAATTTTTCTCTGTTTTGATTACTTTAGAGACATATATGTGAAAATGTTTACACTGATTTTACATGGACTGTTGACTGAACTATGGGAATATTTTCTCCCAAAACTAGACAGCATGAATCGAGAAAATTTATTTTATTACCATTTCTTAAATGAGTGTTAGTCCTATAAAATTTCCTGCTCCTACTCACCTATGGCTCCATCACAGATTCAGACCTTGTCAAGTTTACCAAAGAAAAATTTTACATCTTCAGATGCATTTTTGTTAAACTATACATTATATCAAGAAGCAGCTAAACAATGTACAAAATTATTCTCAAAGTACTTCAGGCAACATGATTTGCATGACATTTTATATCCAACTCACTAACTTAGGAAAATTCTCACTAATCTTTTGAAAATATATTTGCTATTTTGCAGTGATTAAGTTGAAAATTCTGTGTGGCTTCTGCCTTTTAAAAATATGTGAGAAAATAGGAAAAAAAGTAGTGCTTGTTTTTTTTTTTTTCTTTTTCCAGGAAGGTCATACAATGTAGAGAGTACTTGCACTGTGAGCTGGTTACCTTTCTGATCACTGTGTTCTCTGGGAAGGGAAGTGACATGCCCCCCATATTATGCGTATTTGTTGCTCTTCCTCACTCTGTGCTTCTCAACCCTAACTTGCCCAAAACAAGCTTCCAATTTCACTTTCAGATTTTCTCTATCCCTTTTTCAAGGTCTTTCTTATACCTGTCTTTCATTTCCATATTTGCTCAAGACTACCTCTGTCACATAGTCCAAAAGAAGGAATAAAAAATGCATGTTTCTTCCAGCTTTCAAACTTTTCCTAAACACTGCAGCCAGAGTTCAGATGAGGAAGAGCAGATTATTGCTGTGGCAGAGAAGTCTAATAAACATGACTGCAAAAACAAACAGGAAGTCTACCGCACCTGAGTGGAAACAAAGAGGTGCTTTTCAATACCCATATGTCCCTCACAAACTCTGAGAATACACTATAAAGAAAAACAGGGCTAAAACTAAAAGGTTGATCTGCCATAAATTTTGCAGATGAACTACCTAAAATGATTAGTAATATTGATGGAATATAAGATAACTGGATAGATTTTTGTGTATTTTTGCATGGTAGAGGAAGTTATATTCAGACTTATCACACACAGCACACTGCGTGTTAACCTGACTGACCCAGAATTACTGATGTAGCTGGAATAATACAGAAGCAACTGTCATGATAAAATGTACAGTAATAGCACCAATGTGGCACAGCTGAAAACCAGAAGTGAATTCCAAAACTGGATGGTATTCTTTCATCGTCATGAGCTCCATAAAGCTCAGCTTCATGTGATCAACTGCCATATTCTTTAAAGGGATGACATTTGAACTAAAGTACTTTCAAGACTAGTGCTGTGGAAAAAGATGTGCTTGACTAACAGAACAGTCTATGAAAAACTGGTGCCAGTTGACAACTGTTAGTTCTTTAAATGTTAAAAAGAGAAAAAAAAAAAGGAATCCTGGAAATCCAGGGCATGGGCAATGGACAGACTGCCTCTGGACTCCAGAAAGCATGAAGACACAAGTTCAGCTTGACAACTAGGTAGACATCCAAAGACTGGGACGGTTGACCAGGGCTGTGTTACTCATACCCCATATGTTACTTTTTATTATGATAAGCTACTTATAAAGCCTAAATGGCTGTAAAGACCTTAATTTCCTTGAATATGCATACAGTAGGGTATTAAGTTTGTACAATATGTAGTGTACTTGTAAAACAGGATTTCACTCTACGTGGCCTCTTAAATTGCCACTACACAAGCATTGTGAAATTAGTCTTGAATGACTGCAATTTCCTTTCAAGAATTCTAGATTTTGAGAAAAAGTAGGAAATACACCACAATAACTAATTATTAGTTTTCCTCGCACTCTTTCTGCTAACTCTGTTTTCCTCTCCCTGAATAGAGATGAAACTTTTATCCCTGCACAGAGAATTGCACCACAGTTCCCTATATGTCCCAAATATGTAAACAAGAACATTCAGCCCTTTTTCTATTTACTAATTCTGTTATACCTTAAGAGGTCTGCAGGACGTGTATTCCTAATTAGATGTTTCTTAAATCTATGTAACTTGAAGAAAATTAGAGTAAATTTTAAATTGGAATAATAAGTGATACTGGTTTTTGAGAACTAAAGTATTTGATACCAGTTGGGACTGGGTCAGAGGTTTTAAGAAAGGCTGGCATTTTCAAATATGGGAAATATAAAATGTTTCAGTATTTAACTTTCTCCTAACATCCTTCTATTCCTTATCAGAAGAAAAAAGTCATATCACTTGCATCTGGGAAGAGAGGGGAAGAGAAAAAAGAGGGAGTTGGTGTATATGATTTGAGAGATCTAATATATAATTACCACTGAAGAACTTTCAAGTCATTTAACCTTGTGGGAAGGTTTATTTTTTGACCTTGCTTAGTGTCTGCATTAATTCTCTTTATGTTTACTTCCAGCAATAGTTGCCTAAGCCTCCACTTACACTTGCATTCAAAACTGCAAGGCAGTAAGTTCCACCTTGATAATATGCTGGAATAAGAAATTCCTACCATACTACATCTTTCCATGGAAAAATGTTAAGACTGTTGTCCTAAATCTAGTATTAGGGTCTGATAAAAAATAATTGCATTAAGAAGTACAATGGCTGATAGTAAAATAAACTTTTTTTTATTTAACTATAGTTTTAATGTGGATGAAGAAGTTTAGTGTGAATTGAAAGGGCATGTGAAATAAAGTACAGTGACAACCGACCATGCAGGCATATGACTAACAGTTCCCCCCTCAACAAAATAGAAAATTTTTAGTTTTGAGTACACGAGGTATTTCCTAGCTCAAAATAGGAGGGTAATTTATATTCTTGCAAATATCTACTAGAAATGTTAGTATTTTTGGATGCTTTTGCAAAAGAGTATACTAGTTTGATAAAAGGAGCAGCCAAAGAACATTCTGTATTGTAGTGGTTTTTCAACTTTCTCCAAATTTATGCTAGATGAAAATAGTCTTGGGATTCTTGTGGATCAGGTTCTAGTGACCACAAGTGATCCCGTACAAACTCACAAACAGATCCAATGTTACTTACTTTGTATTAGTTTCACACACCATAGGTATATGTGGATTTGTCAGAATTATTTTGTTTCACAGTAACAAACCAAACCATAAACAAATTTTTATGGAAAAAATTAGCATAAATAAATGTTATGGAAGCTCCTGGAATTTAGCAGACTGTAGAGATTCATGACAGTGTATGTTGGTATTGTCTGGGATAGAGTTAATTTTCTTCACAAGTGTAGGTCTGTGTTTTGGGCTTTTGCTGAAAACAGTGTTGATAACCCAGGGATGTTTTCTTACTGCTGATCAGGGCTTGCACAGAGCCAAGGTCTTTTCTGCTCCTCGCACACCCCAGCACTGCAGAAGAAGCTGGGAGGGGACACAGCTGGGACAGCTGATCCCATCTGACCAAAGGGATATTGCAGACCATATGGTGTCATGCTCAGCCCATAAAGCTGGGGGAAGAAAGAGGAAGCAGGGAATATTAGGAGTGATGTTGTTTGTCTTCCTAAGACACCAGTACGTGTGATGAAACCTGGCTTTCCTAGAGATGGCTGAACATCTCCCTGCCAATGGAAGTGGTGAATAAATTCCTTGTTTCACTTTGTTTGTGTGAAAGCTGTGAGTGTTCTCACACTTTTACCCAATTCTGTCCCCCATCCCACTTGGGATGAGTGAGTGAGCAGCTGTGCAGAGCTGTGTTTCCATCTGGGGTTAAACCATGACACAGTGAAATATAGACTATGAAAAATACATTCACAGCCTTAGAGACAAAACAGTGGTTAAATGCCTTGAAAGGACTGTGTTTGAACCAACAAATACTTGTACATTTCACCTATAAAAGGTCTGTTACTTACGCCCAAGAATAAGAAATGCCTCTCCTTGTTGCTCTTCATGCACCTCCAGACTGCTTCATAGGAAACATGATGCTTCCTTTGATTGATGCAGTCAATCTCTGTTCTCAGCATTTGCCATTAAAATTTAAATTCTTGCTAAAATGTGCAACTCTGTAAAGTGGGCACAGAAAACGCTGGTGTATAGTAAGGCAGCAGTTCATCTGCCTACTCATGGTTTCTAGTACTATTTCCCGTGTACTCTTTTGTACTTGTGCTGCTGCTCCAGACAGATTTGGGGCTTAAGGTGGTCCTGTGTCATATCATACGACCCTACCGATGTCTTAGATACCTGAAGGCACCTAAATTCACACCAGTGTTGACATTTTGTTACAACATGTAAATGTTAGAAACTGGGAAGATCTTTCCAAAGAGCTTTTTCCAGCAGGAAATGCAGTGCCCCTAACAAGGAAAACAAGCAGCCTCATCCCTGGTATAACTTGATCTCTTTCCTGCTTCAATTTTAAATTCTTTGAAAATGGAAAAAAACTAAGTTAAACAGTGCGGACGCTATTGCTAGAACAAAATAAAAATTTAAAACCTTATACAAATATAGTACAAGAAAACAGGAACTCTCCTGCTTTAAGTGTTCTTAGGGAGGGCTTAGTGGAGCTCTGTAAAAAGGATATAGAGTTGCTTCACCATCTTGAATTAAGGAACTGGATTCAGGTGGTATCTTGCATTAAAATATATATCTGCGCTTCGGCTGCAATTTACTGCACAGATGAAGAGGAGGAAAAGCAACAAAATAAAGTGCTAGGAACTGTCACAAAAACACAGAGGAACATACAAACATCCGTTAACTTCAGACCAACACTTGGGGTAAGAAGTAAATCTAGACAGTCATGTCTCGTGTTAATATTGGGACAATTAAATTGAAAAAATCCTCCGCATAATTTTTGACAGCAGGAAGCTACTGGACGAGCATTCCTTCTCACTTACGGGAATCTGTCAAGGAGGCGTTGGATGGACATGGGAGGGTGGAGGACACTGCTGCATCCTGGGGACCTGCTGCATATAGCTGAGAGAATTCATCACCTTTAAAACTCTCCCTAGTGAGGTCTGTTCAGAGCTATTGTATTAAAGGGGTAAAAAGCTAGAAGGTGGAGAAATAAGTTCAACAGAAAAAATTTGGGCAATTGGACTTTTCTCTGCTGCATAAAGAAAAGGTTGTTGAGAGACTGCTTGGGGTAAGGATAAGAAGAGACCAGGGATTTAGTTCAAAGAACACTTGACCTAGATATTTAAACATGCAGTCACATCATAAAGGTATAGATTTCAGAGGATGTTAAGGGACAGTCCTTTTAGAGAATGACACAAAAGCTACTACTACAGACTTCTTATGGAAGAATGTGTCTGTGAGATAAGCTACTTAAACAAAAAGTTTTGTGACTGTAAACCGATAAATAAAAATGTTAAAATGAGCAGTGGATCATTCACACAATAAGCTCACCACATGCAAAATAATTTACTCTGTAGCATACTGAACAGCTAGAAGATAGAATGATATAAAAAAGCGTGGCATTGGACATGCTAATTCAAATGAAATGGAAAAAAAGTAAATAAATTTATGAGAAGTACCAAACAAACCCAGAGTAAATTTATGTAAAAGTAAAGATACTTAAT
Source organism: Coloeus monedula (assembly GCF_965178545.1). Taxonomy (NCBI): domain Eukaryota; kingdom Metazoa; phylum Chordata; class Aves; order Passeriformes; family Corvidae; genus Coloeus; species Coloeus monedula. Next base: position 14,960,662 of record NC_138822.1, on the reverse strand, counting down.
CTAGAAAATAAAAGTAATGTCTAAAAATGCCAGAAAAGGGAATTCAGGAGAAAATGATGGATTGTCTATTCCTATCCCAAAGGTTGTACAATCAAACGGCTCTAGAAGTTTTTATTGAAGATGCAGCAAAACACCATGTTGTAGTTACAGAACTGAGCACAGACACATGTAGATCATTCTACCTGAAAACAAATCCAAAAATCTCCATAGAGGAAGTTTAAAAAAAAAACTGCTTCAAGATGTGGGTGAAAAACTAAAATATAAATAGTATGAGAGAGATAAGGACAAGAGTGGGTGCTGTGATAACATGATTTCAGTATGCAGAAATCACTGGCACAGATAACAATTATCAAGTGATGTGCAAGCAGTACATCAAAAGACACTTTTACAGAGGAAAATTAAAACTATTGCAGGGAAAAAAAAAAATGAAAGTGCTTGCTTCTATGTAACTACTCACTACTACTGAAAGTATGCCAAGGAATGGTTGAAGCATAACTACTGATTTCTCTTGAAAACTCTGAAACCAAAGACCAAACTCATCATGCTGGGCAAAGAGGAGAGCAGGAAATAATGCACAGGATAACATTCTCAGCAGCTGATGGACACATATGGGCAAAGACAGTGTTTGTGAAGAGTAATGAAAAGGAAATTGGAATAATTGATCCAGGGCTGCAAAGAACCTGAGATATTCATGTTCACACTCACCATGGAAGGGAGCATTCAGTGCTATTTCTAAGAATAAAATGATTATTTGCAATAATGTACCTGAGTGATAAATTACTTTGTATAAATCACCAAGAAAGAAAAGCTAGATGATAGGAATGGATTTGAGATCTGTTTCCATCATGCTGCTCCTGAGGTGAACACAAATTGCTGTTGGGGAGAGACTGCCTGAACTCTTGGTCTGAAGGCAAACCAAAGGCTCTGAATGGGTAGAGAGGACAGTTGGTACAGAGATGGGTGGCTGTGTTTGCAAAACAGGTAAGATGAGGAAGGAGAATTAAGGAGTGGCAGTGAATACTTTTATGGAAGAAGAAGAACAAAATAATGATGAAGACCAGTAAAGAACTAATTGAATTCACATTACAGAAGTATGGAATAAGGAAAGGGCAGCAGGGGAAAAGGCAGGACTGGCAGATACTTGACATGTCAAGGAAAGATGACAAAAACATTGCCTCCAAGATTTGAGTTGAGAAAAATGGTGAAAAAGAATACAGGTAAGGGACCAACTACAAATGGTAGGGGTTCAGAGACAAGTAGACAAGGCAAATCAGATAAACCATCCATGTTTTCTGTATGCTTTAAAGAGGCTTAATGTTGAGGCATCTGTACTTAATTTTATACTGTGAGTTGATGTTAGGGACCGAGTCTGGAGAGCTGGCCAGATAAACGACACGTACACCAATACGATTTGAGCATCGTTCTCCCTTTATTGTTCAGCTGTGCCAGTTTATATCTACTTTTGCAAAGATTCACACCCAGTCCCTCTAGGCAGCCTCTAATCAGCGGGGGAGCTGACCAGTGTATACCTTGCCAGGGACTCTCAGGACTGCCTGCAGCCAGGTGCTTTCCAGGCCTGCCTGCAGCCAAGGGCCTGTTCAGGGGCTTTCCCCTGGGTTGTCCAATCTTTCTAGGGGTATCATATGTCCCTGTTCCATATGGAATCCCTTTACAAGTTGAAAGAAAGAGCAAAAAGCTGAAGAGGACACAAAGGGAGAGATGAAACAGTAAAAGCACAGCTGATGAAAGATAATGGAACCAGCAGAAAAGAAGGTTAGATGCTGGAATAGGCAAGGCACAGCCTGAATCAAAAAATCTCTAACAGGAAGGTGGTGAAAAAATGAAGAACCATAAAGGCTATGTTATATTACTGTGCATTCCTAAATTATGCAAAACCATGTATGCAGAACCAAAAAGGAACAATGAGATTCAGATTACTCTGTAGATAAGAGGTTAGTCAGAGCTGCCTGCCCAACTGCTACTGCTCCAAACTACAGTCATCCATTATGATAAGCATAAATGAAAGACCTTGCCCTTGTATTGAACAGCCGGGTCAGAACTGTTCATGTGATCCATACAAGCAGAGATCTCTTGAAGCTTCTCTTCTATACTATATATCATCAACTAATCCTTCCATTTTTCATTCATTATTATATCACCATAAGCCCTTGTGTCAGTGAAGATCTGCCATATGGTGCAGCTTTGGCACCAGCTGTTTTTTTCAGTTATTAAGAGATAATGAACTGAAAAGTTTTCTAGTAAGATGCATACAGATGATTTAGTGGCTGCTGAAGAATGGCTAACAAACTCATTCAAAATTTGACAGAGTGGATGAAGTGTCTTTTAAATGATTTGTTTGTTTGTATTGTTTTTAGAGTCACAAAAATGTAAACAATGCACTTGGTCCAACCTTCATAAGTATCGAAGAAAACCCATGATGTCTACAAGACAAAAGGACGAGAGAGACAGCACCCATGCATTGGAACATCTTGGTAATCATGAACAACAGAGTTAGATGATCCAAAAGGAGTACTGGAGAGAGCATTTTATGGACCATTGCCCGCAACACGTGATAGTTCAGAGCTTTACCATTAAACTTTAAATACAGAGTTCAGGCCAATTTGGAGCATTACAAAATTCCAGACTCACTTTCCACCTCTTTTATTAGTGTGATGTGCATGCGTGTGTGAGGCAGTCACACAGCAAAACCAAAATGCATTTTGACACTGCAGAAAGTAAGAAATGGAGAGTAAGATGTTAAAAGTTAGAAAAATCCTCAGCTATTTTGGTGCTGCAAGTTGACTTAGATAAAAGCAAACAGTTAAATAGACTCCAATTCAATTCAAACAGACAGTTTTGACATTTAAATGAAATTTCCAAAGCATGTACTGTGGTTAAACAAGGAGTGTGGCTAGCTTCCAGATACATATGGTAATTGTGAGGAAGCAGTTTTATTGATGACAATCAAAGCTGGCAAGAGATTTTTGGGCCCATGAACACACAAAAAACCCAGGGCCTTTTGCATAATCTACGTCATCTTCCCTCTTCATCTAATAACTTTTCCCTTTCCTACTTTCCATCTATGTCTTTCTGTAATACTCCCTAACTTGGGTTCTAAATGCTCCTTGCCTTGATTGCATCCTCTCTTTGACTGATTGTTTCAATCTTCTCTTTTCACATCATTCTCTTTCCATAATGTTTCTACTCTAACCTTCATCATTCTCTGATATGGAGATAAACTAGAAAAACACCCCCATAATGGTCTTGCAATGACCAGCCGAATTTCCTTGTAACTTCTGTACTTGACAGTGTTAAAAATACACATTTAACAACTGCCAATGATAGGACAGCTGTCAAAAAGAGGGCCCTGATTTTGATTTACACCTGAAGAATTTAGTCTGGTTTTAAGTATTGACTGTTCACAAACCATATGCGATAAACACTTAATGTTCGCCGGTATACAAATGCATCATGCCTTTACTAATGTTATAAATAAGTCTCTCCAAATACAGCAAAGCTAAACAAAGTTCTTCAAAGTGTTTTTAACTTCCTGTTCCTTTTCTATAATGTCTGTCACCATTTTTATACCACAAACAGAAGTAAAGTTCAGTATCTGTCCCTATAGAGTAGCAGCTCATTTCAAAAATGGATTAAACAAGGCAGTGTCCAAAATAGTTGCTGCCTGCAATCCAAGATGAGGAAAGGCAGAACAAAAATATGAGGCTTTTATCCTACCCTACTGGAGTCAAGACTGGCTCAGATGGATCTCAGCTGCACTGAATCCAATGTCCAAGGGTTCTCTCTACAGAAAGCATCTTGTTCCTGCTAATTCTGCCCACTAAACTGAAAGCCAAATCCTATTTCACTGGAAAGAGAGAGTTATTACCAGAAAGAGCTATAGGGATGCAGATCAGAAACATATTAAATCCCAAACGGACTTAACAGCAACTAGAGAGTTGGACACAAGAAAATAATTCTCTTTGGTCTGCCCTAGCTTTGAAGCCTTGTGAGTTTCTAGGCAACCCTACAACAGTAATAGATGGAGGTTTTTTTAACTTTCTGCTAGGGAGGGTATTAAATCAGAATCTTCACTAGTTAGATCTGGAAGACAAAATAAAATCTTATACTTACCTGATGACACAGATATACCAAAGGAGTCAAAAGAAATCCTGAATACTTCGAGATTGCTTTCCTTTTCCACAAAGAAAAAAATATGCCCTGATACAAAAGGAAGGTCAATACCCATGTAACTTCATCCACTTGCTGGCTAATATTACCACACTCAATTTTAGGCTGAACACAAGGCAGTCAGTTGTGGTCATTCACTCCTCACTTAAATTAAATATTAATTATATTTCAGAAAAAAGCCTCTCTTTTTGGAAGTGCTGAATTAGTTTTGATAGAGGATAAGGTATAAATTCAACTAAATGAAAGGAGATTTACCTGATGGAACATATTATAAAAAACACCAGGTAGGAATACTTCTCAGTACATCAGTGATTTTAAGGTCGTTTGTATGGCAGACACTGAAGCTGATGCTAGAAGTTCAGTTTAAGAGAAATATTTACTTACGATGATCAACATTTGCAACAAAAAGGCCCTATAAAGAGCATATTGGTTATGCTTAAGATGAACTGAACTTTCTCTCAGTCTTTTCATTATAACCTGCTGATATTTTTGCCGTGCTTGTTTCTTACTCACAAAATCAGGGAATGATACCATATTGATGCTGTGTAATGTGCATGTAGCTTCTGATGCAAATCAGAAATCAGTTCTCTAGCTTTTCTACCGAAGAACAACCTTTCAAAACTGAAGATGCTGTCTTTTGATTACAATTAAGCTTTTAAGATTCCAGATCAATCTGCAATTTTATCTGTACACAATAGCTCTCTCTAGCAACTTATGTTCAGATAGTAATCTCCTTTCTCAATTGTTGTTAGAAAATATTAATTAATTCAAATTAAAACTGTGGTCTTCACACACTGAATCCACAAGCAACTGTAATTTCTAGGTGGATTGCCGAGGTACAGCTGTCATGGACTTCATTTATGATCAGCCAAATAATAGTACAGAGATTATATGAATGTATTTTAGCTGTTTAAACTAAAACCAAATCCTTTAGTTTGTACACCATCACCATCAATTTCATCAAGTATTGTTTGAGCAGGTTCTCATTTTCTGCTTGTCAGTGCTAAAACTCAAGTGATCTTTGCATGGCTATCAAGGTTTCCAGAAGAAAGGAAATACCAATATACTCCAAAAATATTTAGAGAAAGCTGAATTTTTCCATGAACTTTTCCCAAGATCAGCTAGATAGCATTAGGCAACTTACCAACCTACACATCAGTCTGGTTTTTGCAGTCGACAAATTAATGAAAAACAAGGACAAACTGAACAAAAGAAATCAATATTCACATGGCCTTTTCCATATGGATCAATTTATTAACTGTCTGAAAAGTGCTGTGGAAAAAGGTGACTGTATTATATTTACATCTGGAGGTATGAGTGTTCACAGTCAAAACAGGGCCCTTCTCTTGTGCAGTATGCAGTAATGTGCACTGCACAGTTTAAAAAATCTCTGTAATTTTAAGAAATATGAGGCCAAGCAAATTGAATATTCTGAGAAAGAGAATCCATGTAACCAAAATTATTGCCAGGGTTATACTGCTGGAACACCATTTTCAAAGACACAAAAAGACAAATACATCTGCCCTTAGCGGTACATGGGGGCAATATATATTAAAGCAGCAAAACCCAATGAGCATGAATGTTTTTCAGGTTATATATGGTAGTTATGTAGATAAAATACAACAATTAGAGACCATGAGAACAAATATCAGAGAGATGTTTAAGTCACACATATACGAAGACATAAAAATAAAGATTAATTTCTTTAAGCTGAATACCATGCTGTTCAATGCTTTGCAGTAAGACTTCAGGTATCTTAGGTCCTGAAAACGTTTCTAATCCAGTGTGTAAGTGGATTTGAAGCCTTTCAATTGATAGGGAAATTTGCACCGGGTATCACTTTTATGTACATAAATAAAGATCTCATGCCTTCTACAGATGTTATATGTAAATCATGTAAAATATTGCACCTTCTCGCTTTGGCAGCAATGCTGGAAAATTCAAGACAAACAAGAAGTTTTATCTAGTCTCTTGCTCTTGTTGCAGGAAAATGTGCTATGTAAGAGTACTGCTGGTCAGTGTTTTGCAAAATAGTTTTGTCCATCATATTGCCTTCTTTTTTTGACTTTAAGGCTTGTTCTATGGACAAGATTGTCCTTAATTTCCCAAATGTCTCATAAAGTTTACTTTGTAGCATGTTAGAAAAGAATAACAGCTGAAATTTTAAAACCATTTAATCTGAATCTTAGCAGCCTAATCTGGCAACAACACAGAAAAATGAAGCATTAACTTCTTTATCAGAATTTATGTTTACTAGATAAGATGCACACTTTACAGTTAGTTACTCACATTCTAGGCAACCATAATGATCTTACAATTGCATTCCTTTGGAAATATTCAGAAATTTTTTGAGAAAATAACTTCTCATCATGTTCTGTATTTGAGTGTAAGTAAATTACATTCTGCTGTTTATTCTCTCAAATTTTACGCATTCTAAAAACAACGTATCACCTCTTATTTAAAGTTTGATCAATCAGTTAGTACTTAGTTCTAGCCTAAGCATAAAACCTGGAAAATTTATAGACACCTGATTTTTAGGGGGTTCATAAATAATGAATGATGCAACAACACAGAATATAAATATTCATACTATTTTGTGTATAGAAATTAATGAATTTTGATGCTTGACCAGCTCTAGTAAAAGGGTTACTGCTACTAGCACAAACAGATCTTTAGTTAGGCTTTATGGTTATTACTAAATGTATGTTAATTTCATCTGGCTCTAAATCAAACCCACAGTTTGGAACACCACTAAATTTGGAAAAGTTTAGATCTGGTGGTGGATTTTTTACTGTGGACTATTTCTACCATTTTCAGAATAGTAGGACTGTTTGTTAATAATAAGACAAACAACATAGAACACAGGACACCAATCCCTTTTCTAGCTAGCCTCCTGTGTCCATTGGGTTGAATTCCAGACAGATGGCAGAGGCGACTGGGAAGTTGGCCAGTGAGTACCCTGCAGCTACATTTCCAAATGCTTATTTCAGTGGAAAAGGGTGCATGGGAGCTAGGTTTGATGATTAGCTGACAGTAATATTTTTAAAACAAGGTCTCCAAACATTCTGCTTGTGACTTAAAGGCTGAACTGGCAGGCATGACAGACCTACCCCTCCTGCTCTCTGTCATTTACGCAGGATAGTTTGCTGCCCACACTATCTTTAAACCATCTACTGCTCTCCATAAGGAAGAGTTGTTGTCAACCACAGAATCAGTGGACCTCAAACTTGACAAATTGGAACAGTCTTCTCTATGCCGTCTTGGCAAGTTCCCATTTTGTATCAATGATCTAATCCAGTCATTCAGATTTTAAGTCCCTTTTTCAGGTGAACTTTATTTTCATGATAATCTAGTTGAACCATTCTTTGGAAATGGGAAAATCGCTCTTTCTAGAAAAATAAAACAGAATTTTTTCTTCAGACAAAATTATGTCAACAGTGTTTAGAGACTTTTTTTTAAAGAAAAATGTAATATATTACCAAAGACTACATGAAAAAAACAAACCCAAACAAGCAGACAAAAATCTCCCTTCCCTCCCCCAAAATTCCACAAAAGATAAAAAAAAAATCACACCTGTAATACCTTATAATGTACTTAATCTAACAGAATGTGGATAAGTAACTCATGAAGAGACCCACATTTGTGTCTCTGTAAGCAATATAAACTAATCATCAAGATATTTGTTAATTCTGATATAATATCAGAGAACTGGTATAAATGAAAATATAAAATGAAGCAATTCAGTACAAAGAGTACCTGAGATGGCAAGAAAAAACCTGTGGAAGGAAAGAAATATCTACTAAAATGACTAAATCAGATTTACATCTCTTTGAATTTGAAGTGTGTGTACATACTTGTAAGTGTTTTGTGTTCCCTTCCTTGAAAGACTTGGATTTGAGCAGAGACAAATTATACAGAGATAGCCCAGAATCAGCCTGTCAGTCAAATATGAGGCCATGTACAAAGAGGCTTTGGGCTGCCTTCCACTAAGGCACCTAACAGGAGCAATTATTAAAATGGAAAATACTTTTATCTGCTGCAGACTGGAAGGAAAGGTGAGGGGGTTGCTCCATACAGTTTAAGCACCTGGACTGATTAGCAATCTCAGGGTTAAAAGGACAAAATTTCACTCTCAAAATAAAAGATTGAACTCTCAGAAACTTCCTGCAGAGTAGACAAATATGCCAGTAAATACATAAATAAAAATATAAGCTAGAAACTTTTAAAAACCTTAGTGCACCTTCCAACAGTAAGGACTCCGGAACGTAAAGAAATTAAAAAGAAAATCTAAACCAAGGTTGTGTTTCATGACGGTAGTCTCTTTTTAAATGCACACACCAAGGGTAAAAATAAATGAATATACAAATAGTGCTATAAATCTCATGTCCTAGTCAAGCTCAGCTGCTTTCCTGAAACATCTTGAAAATTTCTTAGCCATGCAGAATGATGAGATGGTTTCACCATTTAATTTTTAGACACAATTTAAAATTTAAGTACCAAATCTTGATTCTGTAAGTGATACAGGACAGGGGAAAGGTTTTGCACTCACCACTTCTCGGGGACACTTATGCCTAAGAATCTATACACTGAGTGCTGCTGAGCTAAAATACATCTCCATACACATCTGGAAATAAAGTCTGTGGTACTTCCTCAGGCGACTCACTGTTCTTAGCTGTGCTAAAACAGAGGTGCAGATTAACACAACCTCTGCTGCAGGGGCAGGGAGAGACCAGCTGCAGGGAGGACCAGTGGGACAGACCTCAGCCTCCTACTTTTGTGTAGAGGTACTATCACACTACACATTTTTTGAAAGTATTATTCTACTGTGACCAAGGCTTTCCATGTCCAAACCTCACTATGCAGATTATAAGCAAAATATTAAAGGGGTAGGTGAGTAGCACCTTGCACAGCACTGCACAGTATCTGCTGACTGAGCCAAACCTGGCTCCAGGTTCCAGTGCCTGTGGAGGCTGGGTCCCTCATGTCATATGCCAAGATGCCATCTCTAATGGGCAGTTTTACAGTAGAGAAATCTGCCCTATAAATTCTTGCTAAAGATGAAACAAAATTTCACCAAGGTCACCACCTAGCTATTTTTTCAGCTTCACAATGTAAGTTTAAGTTAGCACTGATCTTAGACTGGGTTAAGTGAAATGACTTGGATGGAAGATGTTTTGAAAGAATTTTTAATTTTTTTCCTGAAACACAGAGCAAACCTAACAGTTTGAGAAGCAACACCTTACATGCAGAGCTAAATTTGTTTCCTTTTCCCAGAGCACACAGAAGATATTACTAAGGCCTACTGTGTGGATTTTTTTAAGCAATTACTTTATCTTACAGCACAGAATTTATCACCACAAGACCATACAGAGGAAAATTTAGAGTTACAGAAAAGATTTCACCTTTTATTTGTTTTCTTTCTCTTTTCTGTAATAAAGAGAGCATTTAAACAAAAGGAGATGGAGAAGCCACCTTGAAAAAAGTCATCATAAGACAATATCTCTTTCCTTCTGGTACCAGTTTCTCCTTGTGGAAAGAAAGAGTTAAACCATATATTAAGTTTTTGGAGGAAATTTATGTAAAGGACCCAGAGTGCATTTCTATACAACCTTCAGAATTTTTAGATAGGTTATATTAAATTTCACCCAGAGAACAAACTAAAAAGGAAAATTGAATGTCCTTAACATGGAAGCAGAATACAGACATTAATGTAACCCATGTTAGCCTTCAATTCACTATTAAAAAATGCAACATTAAATAGCATTGGAATACTGGAGTAACTGTGTCAGCGCAATGCAACCTGTGATTTTCACCTGTTAAAAAGACATCAAGGCTCACTGTATTTACTGTGTTTTACTGTGAAATTTTATCCTAAACGCAGTATCTGTCAGCCTGTTTTGTGAAAAATTAGAGAGAAATATTGCTTTCCTGTTTTAAATAGAAGTATTTTGTAGTTTATATGCTATTATATTTTCATGATGAAACGGAGAAACAAACTGTGTTTTGGTGCAGAACTACTTCACCTCGGTCTTTTTCAGGACGGATGTAAGACTAATAGCTTTCAGATAGAGAACAAGGGGAAAAAAATTGAACTTAAGATTTGGTAGTAGGGCTTTTTTGTTTGGTTTTTTTTTTTTTTTTTGGTAGTTCTTTGTTGGTTTTTTTTCTGAAAATATTTCCAAGGGGAGGTTTCCAAATTGATACCATTTTCAATTGCCCCAGCATTTAGAAATACAGAAATCATACAATCGATGTACATTTCTAATAATAATGGATCTAATTCCATAGTATATGTATATAATTTTAATATTTCACCAGTAAACCTAACTCTTCTACAGCTCTTAAGGAACAAGGAACATCTGTTCCCAGCTATAAATCTCATGTCACCAGTAAATCCCACCAAGAAGATCTTGCTAGCACATTACTACAAAAGTCACAGTCGCATGCATAAAACCATTGTGTCCTGCAGAACAGCTGCAGTGTCACCTCAAACTTTTCTAAAATAGGGCAGTGTGTCAAAATATAGGCCATGTCCTTACACACGTATGTGTTCAAGACAGCAAATCCTATATAGAAGGATTCATCTTCAGACACCATGGAATACTCTAAGAAGGTGAACTTGGCTGCCAGTATAAAGGGCTGTGCTTGGTCAGCAGCCACTCCAGCATTCCAGTGCTGTTTGATACTAAATTATTTTAATACTGTCTTTTGGTGTAACACAGGTTTCAATAATACCTATATTTGACTTCCTTGTTGAGGACACTCAGTTTTCCTTTTTCGTTTGTTCCCTAAGTGAATTTTAATAGCATTTATCCAGAACTTCTGAAGGTTGTATGAAAATGGGCTTCAGTTTCTTTACATTATTTTCTTCCAAAAATTAAAAACAAGAGAACACAAATCAGATATTCATATTTGAGTTAGTTCCTCAAATTATATTTCCTCAAGAAAAAGGAAACTAAGTAATTTTTGTCTGAAAAAAACGCAGGTAATATATTACAAAGCCTTAGTTCCTGAATTATCTTCTTGTCACAAGACAAAATACATCTGAATAATTTTTTTTCTCAATCACTGATTAGCTCGGGGAATGCACTCGAAAAATGGTTCTGTCTGTGATACTTGCATCATGTGAAATTTTAAAGTGGGTTAAGTTTGAAGCTATATTTAGAGTGGTATTACAATGGGTCTAGGACAACTGATAATCAGCTTAATTGATAGCAAAGAAGATTGAGGCTAGATATTAGATTTATCACTGTAAGGGTAATTAATGCCACAAAAAAGTTATCTAATGCAGCTGTGTAAAAATGCACATTTAATGTTTTCAGAAACAGATTAAGCAAGAACCTGCACATGTGTGTCTAATCCTATCTCAGAGCACAGATGCAAGCTATATGACCTCTTGAAATTCTCTTCTGTCTTACATTTCTGTGTCTTACAGTTGTTGAAAAAAAAAACCCCTCCATAGCCTAGTGGAGGATTGTTGTTTGCAATGCCTTCGGTACACTTGTTTTCCCTTGGATCTATGTTTCTACATAGCAGGGAATGAATTAAAATATTTCCCTTTCCTGCACTCTACTTTGTAGAAATTGTGACTGAAATTTGGGAAACTAACATGTGTCTTGTCCTGCTGAAAAAGTTTATCTCTACTAATTCTAACAGTGATTTCAGTGCATGACTGCTAAATTACCAGAAGATTATGGAAATATGTTCTAGCATCCATGATCTGGATACATCTGTGTCACATTTTAAATTACATTTATTTTCAGTTATGGCAATGAGATTTGCGTCTGGCTGACTACTTCTGAAGATGTTTCTGATGTAGCAGTCATATAAGTCTGCAATTTTGGAATGGGCTGTCTCTGGAAACTATTTATCCTAGAAATGTTATTCATAGTTGAGAATACATCTTCTGTGTTCCACATGAAAAAATAAAGAACTGCACAATAACTCAAGGAGACTGCAAATACAGTCTTTAGCCAGAATGAATATGTTGCAAAATGCTACAAATGCAACGTTTTAAACTCATAAACCTGCTGTATTTTGATAAATAAGACAATGGTGAAGCTGCTTCTTTCATCCCATACCTCTTTTCTTGGTGCTGTGCATTTGTGAAGGACCCCTATATATTTTGAAGCCACTCAGAGGAAGAGAAGTGGCAGTATTCAAATTTCTCAGAGAAACAGCAAGGTAACAGGCACTTAGTTGATAAATTCAAGGTATCTTAAGCTTGTTGGAACTCATGCACATGCAATAACTCAACTAATTTCATGTGGACTGGCCATCTATTTAGCACTGCCAATGTATTTGCGACCTGTCCCTGCTGTGAACTTCCCCATGACTGTGCTATGTGACAGATGTGCCTCTATTTCTAATCAAAGCAGAATGACAGCTAAAAGCACATGCTCCTGCAACATGGAGATTACAGGGTAACACCCACACATTATATTCAATGTATTGTAAATAATTTAGCAAATATGAATAAAACAGTAGTAGTTCCCTGAATTTACTTTTCCTTTTTCATATTCAAGGTTGCAAGAAATTAAGGGTCGTGTTTTAAATATAGGAGTCTTTAGCTTCTAGGGGTTTCCCACCCATTCCAAAGCACATGTTGCGCATTTTGACACCTAGAGTTCCTTAACAATGTGTAGGTAGTGCTATACACCCAAGAAGAGAGACTGCCACTAGCCACTAGGGATTGTCATCACGAGGGCTGGTCCTTAAATATTGCTTCCATTGGTGGTTTGTACCTTAAACTGAAAAACAACGGAGAAGTTCCTCTGCTCATGAGGCATAGTTCTCTACCTTTTTTTAATACTTTCTTTTTCTTTTATAACCTAAGGAGAATTTCTCAGAGGCAGCTATAGGTAGATAGAGGTGAAGCTACCCCTCTGATCCTTTTCCTGAACACAATCCCTTTGCTAATTTCACCTATCATTCCCATAAAAGCCCTGGTCCTGTAAAAGGCATTTAGTCAGAAGATCTGAATCTGGTTCTCTCTTCAACTGGATTGGTTTCAGCATCTTTTCTGTAGAAGTCCTAGCCAGCCCAGGCTCCCAGTCTTCTTTCCCTGGGTGAGTTGATAAGCTTTAATTGTGTGGTGAGTATGACCTTAGAGTGGTGGGGTTGCCACTGGAAAGAACTGGAAAGAGACTGGTACTCCAGCCTTGCTGCTGGGAGATTTCTGTCTATTGCTTAAGATACACTTTACCTGTGTTCTATTTCTCTTTCCCCCACAATGGGAGAGGAACACAGCCCTGTGATGGATCAGCTACAGCATGTCATGACACTGAACAACTGAAGGGAAGACAACAAGCCTCAACAAGTAGGTTGTTATGAATTCTAGTCAGCTGTCAATATATATCATGATCACAAATCAATTAGACTTGGACAGAGCTTCAAGTTAACAGCCAACAGCTCATCATGAACATTTTTTTTACTTCAAGGGATTGGCATAACACACACAACGATTTCAAATTAAATAGGTCACAGCCAGACAATCTGGTATGATCAACGTTATCACAGTCTTTGTAACCACCAAGTGTTTCCTCCTGGAGCCACTACACATGCCAAAGCAGTAAGTGCCTAACACTGTTGAGAAGGAGGTATTAATGTCCCTGATTTAATTAGTCATTGCTTTCTTCATCAGCTGCCTCAACTCCGCTACTCTTTCCAGCTTAATTTTTTTTTTAAGTTTGGCTTCTCAAAAAAAAGATATTTTTCTAAATGCCAAATCCACTGTTTGGCAATGTATGAAGAAGCATGGGCCTCTGCACCTGCCTAAACAAAGGATTTGTAGAGTGGAAAAATAACAATCACACCCTTGTGTCTGGATCATTGACTGGCATCAGGAAGAAAGCTTGTTCTCTGTGTTAAGTGTAGAAAAAACTGAACTGCTAGTTTTCATCATAGAATGGTTTGGTTTGGAAGAGACCTTCAAAAAGATCTTGTTCCAACCCCTGCACCATGGGAAGAGTCACCTTCTACTAGATCAGGTTGCTCAGAGCCCCATCCAACCTGGCCTTGAGCACCTCCAGGGATGGAGCACACAGCTTCTCTGGGCAGACTGTGCCAGTGCTTCACCATCTTCACAGTGAACAACGTTTTCCTAGTATCTAATGTAAACCTCCCCTATTTCCATTTTAAGCTATTACCTATTTTTCTATAAATTTAGCTGTATGAAAATACATATAAATATAAAAATACCAAAAATAACTATATATGTAATAAGCAGTGAAGTTGTGGTAAATCCCATATAAGTCTCCTAAGCTCAGTCATGACAGAAATCCTTTTAAGATCTCTGTTTTCCCCTCTCTCTATTCCTCTCTCTCTCTGCTCAGTGTAACACCTTACTGGATCAGTCTTAAAAATATAAGCTAGCTAGAGGTTTGACTTAGGAGCCACAGAAAAGACTGGCAGCATCCCTCTGCTTTCAGCAGATGGAGAAAAGGTATCACTCTTCATCTGCAATTTTTATGCCTGAGTTTTATCAGAGAGATATCCATTGTTGTGATGATCCTACATGATAATCACTGCTATGGTGAGCTTCCATACGTTTATAAAAATCAATGAAGGTATCAATGAAACTAATCCAAACACAGAAGAAAGTGAAAAAAAGTAAACAGAAAATTAGAAAGACAGAAGCATTACACTGTGAGGAAAAGTTAGCAAAATTAAAATGGCTATCTTGCTACATGATTAGCTAGCGAGACTGTAATGCCTGTGTACAAATATTTGAAAACTATTACATGCATACAAAAACTAGAGATTTAGGAGAAGAGAGGAAATAAATAGAATTTATCAGATAAACACGAAGAACATATTTGAGCAGGATATTAGCTTTTTTCATTAAAGCTCAGTCATTTTATGTTTTTGTCAGTATAATGTACAAATCCAGCAGAGGACAGATAAAAGCATGGTTACAAATCTCTGTGATGCATATAAAGTCCATAAGTGGACTGAAACTTTGGAATAAATCAGCCATGCTGGGAGTGTTGGGGGGAGCAGAGAGACCTCACATCATAGTGCCTGCAATACAACCCCCTACGAAAGCATGTTTTTACCAGACTATGTGAACAGCTGGTCACTCTGCTTTCTGCAAACAGCAGTTGAAAAAGTGTTTTGGGTTAGACTGAAAAATTCACTATGTTGTAAGTATTTATTTTTTAAACTTCTGTTTCAAATTTATTTTTAAAAGTGAATTGTAAAAAGAAGCTTTCTTTTTCAACTGAATTGACACTATTTTTTTTTTTTTTAATTGAGATTGAAATGAAATGAAGCATGGAGGGTTTTTGTAGGCTTTCTTCCCTTGATGGCAGGCCTTGGCAAAATCAACAAGATTTTCGTGTTTCTGTGAACTTCAATCTGCATTCTTCGATAAAGGTGGTTTTAGCCAAAAAATGTGAGGACTGACATCTTGCACTGAGCTTCCTCTCTACTAGTATATGGTTTTCTGTCTGCTCCTACAGTGCAGACCTTGCTGCTTACTTAAAATTGTGACCTGCAGTTCCACAAAGGCCATGGGGTTTTTATGCCCCCTGCCCTTCATATATCAGCACAATGTACCACGAGGTGGTGGCTGTGTCACTGCAAAGCAAAGTATACTCTCTCATATACTGCAGGAAACAATCCTATTCTGGAAAAATGGAAAGAAGCCAGGTTATTCTATCTCTAATTTCTGTCACTTGCTTCCTACAAGAAGATGGATGTAAATTGTACTGGAAGTAGTGATAATCAATCTAATAGTGAAGTCCACAGGAAGCAGCATTTCCTAAAATGTGGTATACATGATGATTCCCCCAGTAAAGCCAGGTCAAATGAATACATCCAAATCAACAGGAAAATTTAAAAAGTATGTTTAATTTCACCTAAGCAGATGTAGTTTCTACATAAATGTGACATAATTTCTCAACAAAACCCATGAGGTTAATATGTTCCAAGTTTTATATGTTACTATGACTTTAATTTCTTAAACACCAAAACTGTTTCCCTGTTAACGTTCTTCCTTTTTTTGATGTACAGTTAAAGAGTTTCAAAGTAACACTGAATTAAAGAACTACTGCAAATATTTCAGTAAATTTAGTTACCATTTAGTTAGTCAGTTGATGGTCATCCATTTTTAAAGCACATGCACGCATGTCACCGCACCGCATGCATCTTGTTAATAGGAACAAGAAAGTGTCTTACACAAGAAATTGACTTGTACAGGATGTAAGTGGAGAATAAACTGCTATTTATGACTGAATAGATCATATGAACCAAGACCAGTGCTAGAAAACTCATTAGTGTAATTAGCAGGACATTTGTTCAGGATAGAAATAGTGAATGTGTGAGATATTAGCTCTTCAGTGGTACACATTGTATCAGTAGAAGCAGAAGTAATATTTGGTTACAGAAATTTTTAAGTGATTATTTAATAAACAGTGTAAATTGCAAACTACAGGACTGGATTTCTAAACAAAAATCTTAGTGACTGAGCAGATGTTATTTAAACATTTTTACATGCAATACCTAAGAAGAGAATGGTTAAAATTACTCTTTTGGGCAGATCTCAAAATGTTAAAAACATTAAAGCATGCAGATGGAATAAGGTAAAATAAAGGGATCAGTTCTCCTTTACTCTTAATTGCTTTTATATAGTCCATCATTTCTGTTGTCGTCATTTAACAATGCTATAATATTTAACTTGAGGTGGAGAATCTGGCTACTGAAAAGTGAGAATAAAAATAAATACATGGGAACTCAAGTTTCAATGAAAAATTAAACACATTTAGAATGATCAAGCATCTTTCTTCACCTGTGTAGTGGGTTGGGTTTGTAACCGGGCGGAAACACCAATTTAGTGTAGTGGTTTGGCCCAAAATACTCATTACTGTTTATCTGCTGTGAGATAAGAATTAGGAGAAATGCAAAGCAGACACCAAACTTGAAAGAAATTTAAAGAAGTTTATTAACAGACCTAAAAGAAGGAAAAAAAATTATACCACCTTCAGAACTCTCCTCCTCCCCCCACCTTCCTCCCTTCTCCCACTGACAATGTAAAAAGACAACCCTTAAGATGTTCAGTCTGTTTACCACTTCCATAATAACCTTGTTCAGTCCATTTAGAAAGAGAAGTCTCTTCTTGCTCATGCTATGAATGAAAACAGTATCACAACGAGACAGCCGCCCACTTCCAAATATTGTTCAGTCCATTTAGGAAGAGGAGTCTCTCTGCCTGCGTGTGAGTCCCTTCCCCCGACTTGCAGCTTTTCCCACAACTGCTTTCAAGGGTCCACTCTTGAAGTTTTTTGGGGTACAATTTTAAGGTTGAGCCATTCAGAAACAAAAGTTCTCTTCACCCATCTCTGGGAGCATTTCATCTCTAAGAACAGAGGCCCTTCTCCTTCCCTGGGAGCAAAAGGTCTTCCTCATCTTCATTGTTAGGACTATCTCTGGGAGCATCTCTAGGAACTGAGGTTTTCTCCTTTCCCATTTGAAGCAAAAGTCCTCATCTGGTTCATCTCTCCCGGTCCAAACTTCTCATGAAATTACAGCTGCGTCAGCATCTGCCTATCTCAGCGCAGGTGCTTTTGCTTACGAGTTGAACACTCCACCCCCCATATCTTCATGAAATTACAACGGGATACTCTGATATATCATAGCTTCACAACAGAATTTCAGCTTTAAGCGTCTCCTCTCTCTCTTCCCTCAGGTTTTCAGCTCTTCACAGCAATAAAAGGGTTAATCTCACCTCGGCCTTGCAGCTGGAATGGGGCTTATCACAGTGGAGAGGGGGGAGAGCCGAGCCGCTCCGGCTGCCCACAGCAAGGCAGTGGGGGGGGTTTCCACGGCTGGAACAGGCCCATGGCTCCAGGATGGCCGTGGCCCGCTGGCACCCGCTCGGGCACCGCAGCCATCTGTGCCAGCGCCGGAAACAAGAGAGAGCTGGGGGGGAGTTTGTCTATTCTTAAATGTGGATCACAGAGGTGGTCACAATTTTAAGTGGCTTAAAGAATTGTCCATATTCAAACTGGCCAGCTGATAGGTTCTGGCAGGTCATGGGGAGAACTGCAAGCACTCCTTTGCAAGGACATCACGTCTGGGACTATGCTTGCTAACCCATGACAACCTGTAATACCTTGTCCCCAGTGAAAAGGCAAACATACTTCAGTGATCATTCAGAACACTTCTTGGTTCACAGATATGTCCCTTCCCTGCTTGTGGCATAGCTGTAGCAATTAGAAGGAGAGGGGAGAAAGGATTGATGAAAATTTGGTGTTAATTAAGGCATTCTCGGAAGAACATGTCTCCAAGCCAAAGACATTTTAGGCCAACTCTGTGGTTGTGGCAACTCAATAAAGATCTATAGAAGTTAGAAACACAATATTAATTGATACCAGTTGACTAGTTGCCTTATGAAGTTAAAGAAAATATCCCTAGCAATTATAACCATAAAATCTCTGAGTCCAAAATAAGCCTTACAGCTGTGGAAGTGTGAGGGTAAATTTCAAGTGTGGAGCAATTACCTCAGAAATGAGTCCTAGGGAGAACATCTGCACCTATCTCTGTCCGTGTGAAGGACTGAAATGAACAAAGCAGGGAACAAATGCATGTGCCTCATCACCATTCATCCCCAGATGAAAACTAGCACCAGTAGTGTGGAATTTTCTGTCTTTCAGATTGTCACTGTGATAGCAGGGAAAGGTTCAGTAAAGTGGATGAGGAAGATGGGATGAAGGAATTTCCATACACATGAGACTATCTGCTTGATAAAGTCATCTGATTGCACCAAAAGGAAAAGCAAACAAAAATTAAAAAAAAAACGAAACAAAGCAAACCAAAAACCAGACTTAAAAAATAACTTAATGAGAACGTTTACCTGAGAAAATAACTTGTGCTGAACTGATCCTTCTAAGTGAAGTAGATGGAGGACAATGAGGGATACGAATAAGAATAAAATGCATCAGGAGTGAAAAACATTTTATACATTTTTATATTCATTCCAGCCAATTTCAGTTTTCCATCAAAAATATTTTAAAATCTTCAAAACCCAGAGCAGCACAGTTCCTTTCAGAGGTCTGAGGACATTCAGGGTACTTTTTTATGGAAGAAGAAATGTCACTCAGATCTCCATGTGAGTTAAACAGTATAAGGCAATGATAACACATTTAGGTATAATGTATAATGAAAAACTTTCAGGTATAAGAGAAGGATTTTGGATTGTGCCCTTCACAACATTCAGCTTTAAGATGGCAGAAGTGACCTTTTTTCCACATATAAGACCCACTGATAATGAAACTGACATCACATAAGTAACAAGAAAACACAGCTATATCTGTTCTAACAGTGTTCTCTTAGTGAACCACTGGATCATGGAAAAAATCAGAGCTGGCAAGGAAATAACAATATGATTGCAGAGGCAGCCTAGCATTCAAGGTCAGGCTGGATAGGACTCTGAGCAATCAGATCTACTTGAAGATATCTCTACTTATTGCAGGAGTGGACAGGGGGTTGGACTAGATGGCCTTTAAAGGTCCCTTCCTACCCAAACTGCTCCATGACTCTGTGACTCAGAGAAATGTCAGGCTGCGGGAAGCCACTTGCCTGCACTCTGCCTCCCAGTTAAGCTCAGCCAGAACCGACTGCCACTTCAGTGTATGACACATGGTTGTGTTGCTCTGTTTAATGAATAATTTCAGAGTGTGCCTGTATCTCCCCTTCACTATCTCATAAAAAATCTGTGAAAATACGCGGAATATTTATGATGCATATGTATATATATATATACATATATAAAACACCCCAGAGAGTATCTGTTGAATTCTGCAAAAGGTTTTAACAATTGCTGTTAAGACGGTGAGTTTGATTACCAGACACCCTTTCGAAATTAGGAATAACACAGGACTAAACATTGATTTTTAGCTATTTTATCAAAATATACCAATGTGTTCTTAGCCTCAGTTGCAATGAAATGCAACAGAGCTTAAAATCGTCTCCACTGAAATCAAGATGAAACTATACTGCCTTCCAATTTAGATAGCTAAGAATAGCATAAAATCACAATGATTTAGCTAATAATTAATACTCTACAATGTTTTGATAATATAGCCACATCTTTAACTTTGCTTTAGTTTTTTTCCTTTTATCTTTGGAATTATATGTTGTTTTGAAACAAAGTAGGAATTTTGCAGCAAAAAATCTAAATATTTTATTTTTAAACAAAGCATTTCAGCATCAATCTTTCTATGTTTCAAATAAACTCACACAAATTTGATTTAAAACTTTATGTAGTTGTCAAATTTTCATGTCTATATTACTTTTAAAGTCACATTTAAATCCACGTTCCTATTTGAGCCAATCTGAGAGTTTTGGATGTCTCACTTTAGAGACAGGACCAGGTGTCTATTGTTTATAGACATTCCAAAGTCCAATCCTCAGGCATATGTGCTCTGTGTGGACTCTTCAGAAAATTTCAGTACCACTTCTTCCTTTCCTCGCATGTCTTTTCCTTCCTCACAGTTCTGGGATTTCTTGCATTCATACACTCCAACCATTTATTGTTTGTCTTCCAGCTCTTCAAAAAGACATCTGTGATGGCTTCTGCCAGCTTGTATCCTCATGTCATTGCCATGTCCTCTGATTCTAAGGGAGGATATGTTTTCCTCAACTACACCATCACTTTTCCCAAGAGAGGCATCTAATGATATGTTCTAAATTTATTCCTAAATTTATTTCTGTCTTCATCAGAGGATTCTACTAGGACTGTCTTAGGCCACGATGGCACTTGCACAGGGATTGACTATGACCTGTGACCCATCAAACTGAGAGGTTTCTCTTAAAAATTTTGGGAATAAATGAGACACATTCCTGAAGAATACCTGCTTGATTTCCTTTACAGATTTCCTAGAAGTCTGTTATTGTGACACATCTTCTATGAAGGACTTCTCTCTCTGAACTTTGATATACAGAAATAAAATATTTTTTAAGATAAAAGTCTATAAATAAACTGATCAAGGCTATATGTAACTTTTTTTCTTTTAAATGCATTTAGTATTTCATAAAATGGCATGAGTATATGTAACACTTTCCAAAGGTTGGTTCTTCTCTGCAATAATTTATGTTGATTCTCTGTTTTCAGTGTTACCTGCTAAATCTGCTTATATGTGCATTAATTAGTTACCAGATCAGTCAATTGTCTCTATTAACATTCAATCCTCTTTACCAACACAGTATCATGATGCCATTCCTCTCATAGTCTTTAAAATGCGGAGTAAATGCCTGTTAGTTTTTTACCAAATATTCTTCATTTTGTACTTCTTTTAACTTTTAAAGCCATGGCATGCTCTCCTTATATATTTCTTTTTATATCTCCTTAGATATTTCTTCTGTCACCAATTTCAGCATCTTCTTTTGTGTATCTGTCACCTTTGGCCTTCCTTTGAACTTGGTAAAATTCAGTTTGCCTTTTTGGCCCCAGAGCACTCCAGGTGATGACCTTATTTTTGCTGATTTCTCTTCGATGTTTTCTATGCCTTTCATCAATTTAAGTATGTTTTCTAAGTATCTGTAAATCATCATTACTATTTAACTGTTTTTCCCATAGTGGTACCCAGAGGTTAATCAGACTTGGCATCACTTGTGACTGGCAGAATATTAAACTAACAAGAGCTGCATTTATGCAGCATGTTCAGTAGCTGGTGTCTATATTAATTGCAACACAAGCTCTTTTTGCGTTTATGTTAATTATATGCATACTCAAGTCACTTTGTATTAAACTGATCTGCGTATATGTGTCTGTTTTATGTATCTATTCATATGCCAATTTCATGACATCTCTGCATTTAATTATTAATTCTATGTATTTCATGATAATCTGAATATAATTTCCATATGGCATTTGCAATTTCCTAGCCCAACACTACAGCTGACTTCATCTTAAACATTTCTCAGCTGACAGAATGGCTCCTCAACAAAATAACCAGAAATTCTGAGCAGCTGGATAGAGTGCAGAGATCCTCTATTAAAAGCTGCCTTGGAAACCTGAAAAAGATGTAGTTTTACTCCTGTGGCTAATACACAGCTATTGTGGGTGTCTGTGCTAATCTCAGTCCCAAATCTGTAAATAGTTTTACAGGAAAACTTTCTGTCCCATGTAGCACTTTTCAGTCATGGTCAGAAATTCATTAAATGTTCCCTTCATTCTTTTAATCCTTTCAGAAACAGAATATTTCATGAAGAAAAGGTATGAGGCAGTTATGCAGTACCTATTTGACAAAGGTTAGACATCCAGAACTGGTTTCTTTCTTCATATCTTTTCACACTTGCAAGTTTTCTTATGATAAGCAATGACTAAGCATGCACCAGGATCATGGGTCAGAACTGTCCTGTGATATGGGGACCTGTTTTTCATTTCAAACAATCATTTCAATTCTATGTTCATAGAATCATAGAATCATAGGATGGTTTGGCTGAGAATGGGCCTTAAAGATCATCTAGTTCCAACCCCTGCACCATGGCACAGGCACCTTCAAAGCCTCATGCAGTCTGGTTTTGAATACTTACAGGGATGGGGAATCTGCAGCCTCTCTGGGCAGCTGGTTCCAGAGTTTCACTCCCCTCACAGTAAAGGATTTCTTTCTAACATCTAATCTAAAGCTATGCTTTTTCAGTTTTTGTTAATGTAAAGAAAAAAGTTCAGACTCTCCTGTCTATGAATAGAGCAAAGCCATTAATAACTTAGATTTGCAGACTTTTAAAGTGTTCCAGAAATTGCTAATAAATTCCAATGGAGACAATAAAGAGAGAATTATTCTTCAAACAATTAGAAAAGTCAATAAGTTTTTATCATAGCCTCAAAGTCATGAGTAATTTGAAATAGTTTATACTCCTAATATGTTTACATGGTAAAGCATAATTTTTAACCTTATCAGGACAATGCACATGTGCTCATGTGCTACAAGTTTTGGATTAATCAGAATAACCCTATTTCCTAATGCCCCAAGGCAGTATCTAGGAACTACAATGGGCAAGATTAACATTTATATATGCTGTATATCAATATTAGATATTAATATTTTAATACTTTACAGTGTCTTAGCAAGTTTCTGTGTCATTGTATTAGCTTAGCACAATGCTGTGTGAAACAGGACTCTTCCCATCAATACTTTCATTATACTTCTGCACTAGGCAGATACAGGAGTAAGCTGCTTATACAGTATGGAGTCATATCCAGCTAATATTTTGATAGTAAGTTAGTCAAGCTTTACAGGAATATGATTCACTGTGTTGAAAACAAGTGGTAACACAGTAAATGGTTCACTTGAACAGAACCACCCACTGTACTAAAGTTAGTGTAGGAGTTGCTCCTGGAAGGGTTGTTGGAAGAAGTATGGAGGAGGTGTGGCTTTTCTATTTTGAAGCAGGAGACAAATTTTTCCCTTTACAGTTACCAGTGATTGAAATTACCACTGCCTGGAGAGTACACAGATACTATACATTTGATCTAGATAAACTGCTTTAGGAGGTCCAGTCTTTGCTGTCATGCTTTTTCACATCCTAGCAACATCTTCCATTTTTCAGCAATGGGCAGACTTTGGTAGGTTTCTAGGCTAGTACAAACACTGAGATTGAGTGAAGAACCACTTAGTATTCCGTAAATTGTTCTCTGCCAAGTCACTGAAACTGATAAGGTGATTTTGGACATAGTATCAGATCATACCTACAATCATTTCAATTCCGCTGAAAGAACAAAGTGGTTCTAGGGAAAAATAAATATCTACTGCAACACTTTATAAAAATCCATACATGAAAGAATTATTATGCAGCTAATCTAGTAACTAAATATGTTTTTTCTTTTTCCTGGCCACACTGTGTTGATAAATCATTAAATGTATATTGTTAATTTCACAGCTCAGTTTTATAAAAATAGATGTTTGGACTTCTTCAACAATACTTTTCTTTCCTCTCACCCCATTTTTTCAAGGAACCTAAAGATGAAGCTAAGTGCTTGACTTACTTATAACTAGAACTAGTGAGCTTTACCCAGCCGCCTCTTCTAATGCTGCATGCATAAAATGAGTATAAATAGACAAAAAGACTCCTACATTCTTTCCTCAGTAATACCATTGCAGCAGTTCCACAGCAGACAAACTTTTTCTGTAGCTGAAGTAGAAGGATATGCTTCACAGGAAACAGAGCCAGAAAACATCCCTTTGGTCACACTAGATTTTCCACAACACTGCTACCAGCAGATCTTAACTGATATATTTTTCCATAGAATTTCCAGTTCCCTATCCCCTCTGCTAATTGTCTTTGTTGCTCGGTTGTTTTACTCGAATACTTGAAGTCCAAACTTACATTGCTTTTTCTTCCTTGTTAGATCTAAGAAATTTTCTTATTTCATTTGTAGTATTACGTTGAATATATTTTACAAACTATCACCTAAATACCCCAGATGTGACTTCCCCAAACCCTCCCCTCCCTGTACATGACACATCTTTTTTTTTAATGTTCTCTCATCTTATGGCATTATTCTATAAATAATAACTATAAAACCTTTGTTGTCCTTCTGTACAGTTTTCCTGTTGATCCTATAAACATAGAGAAGAGTGAGGATTTTTTGCTAGTGTTTATTCCAGTCAATATTTAGGTGTGAGGCATACAGAAAATAGCACAGATACTCTGTACCTCTACTTCAATAGTAGAGGGAATCATGCCAACTGTTCCCTGGGGGCTGTGCAGTACAACACTACTCTGGAGAAAAACCGTGTTTTTGAAACAGTTTGCTGATACACATAAACTGACAGAGCTACATTAATAAAAAAATTTTATTGGAAAAGCAGTGCTTGTTGCAGATGATGAATTTATGAACTTCACAGCTGTAGCTTATTCCATTAAGCAAACTGATTTAAAGTATATTTATAAAGGGCTTTTGGTGGATGGTACATATGCCCATGTAAGAATTACTTTAAGCTCTGCAACAGTTGGTGGCTGTAGTTTTCATAGCTGTGTCATCAAAATATTTTTCATAGCTGTGTCATCAAAGACCTCCAAACCAACGGGATAAACTGTCTGTCATCATAATAATGACTCTTTGCAATTTTAGGAAGAGTGTTCTGGAGGTTCTGCCTTTCTCACTACTAGGGCATTTCAGTGAACATGGGCTTTCTGTTACTACTACTTTTGCTTCAAATAACTTGACATACTTCCATCTCCATAAATTGATGCCCGCTTCTATGCGACTTTCTGAGACATCCATGCAAAACCTTGTAGATTTTCAGCTAGAAAGGCAAAAGAAAGAAACCTGATGAATCTCAGAATCATTAAATCATAGAATCATTAAGGTTGGAAAAGACCTCCAAGGTCAATGAGTCAAACTTTTGACTGAACACCACCATGCAAACTAAACCACTGCACTATATGCCACATCCAGTCATTTCTTGAATAGTTCCAGGGATGGTGATTCTACCATTGCCCTGGGCAGCCTGTTCCAATGACTGACCACTTTTTCACTGAACAAATTCTTCCTCATGTCCAACCTGAATCTCTCCTGGGCAGCTTGAGGCCATTTTCTCTTGTCTTGTCACTGTTTACCTGGAAGAAGAGACCAACCCCCACCTGCCTAAGCCCTCCTTTCAGGCAGTTGTACAGAGTGGTAAGGTCTCCCCTGAGCCTCCTTTTCCTCAGGCTGAACACCCCCAGCTCCCTCAGCTGCTCCTCACAGGACTTGTACTCCAGACCCTTCGCCAGACCCATTTCCCTTCTCTGGACTCGCTCCAGCACCTCAAAGCCTTTCTGGTTGTGAGGGGCCCAGAACTGGGCACAGCACTCGAGGTGTGGCCTCACCAGTGCTGAGTACAGGTGGATGGTCATGGCCCCGGTCCTGCTGTTTTCACTGTTGCTGATCCAAGCCAAGATGCCACTGGCATTTGTGACTACTGGAACACACTGCAGGCTTGTGTTCTGCCACTGTTGAACAGCACCCTCAGGTCCTTCTCCACTGGGCAGCTTTCCAAACACTCTTCCACCAGCCTGGAGAACTCCATGGGCTTGTTGTGACCCAAACACAGGACCAGGTGTTTGGTCTTGTTGGAGCTGAAGCTTTTCCAGGAGAAGGCTTTAGCAGACAGTATCAAAGTCTTTACTGAAGTCCAAATAGGCATATTCACAGACTTCCACTCATCCACCAGATGGGTCACCCAGACATAAAAGGACACCAGGCTGGTCAGGCAGGACCTGCCTTTTCTACACCCATGCTGGCTGGGCCTGGTCCCTTGGTTGTGATGTACAATCCATGCAATAGCACCCATGATAATCTGTTCTATAACTTTTCCTGGCACTGAGGTCAGGCTGACAGGCCTCTAGTACTGCAGATCCTCATCCCTCTTATAGATAGGCGTGACATTGCGTAACCTCCCAGTTAACCGACAGATAATAAATGATGGAGAGTGGCTTGGTGAGCTCTTTTGATAGTTCCCTCAGTATTCTCAAGCAGATCCCATGTGGCCCCACGGACTTGTGAGTTTTTAAGTGGCACATCAGGTCACTAACTACTTCCTCTTGGATTACAGGGGTTTTGTTCTGCTCCCCCACCCTGTCTACCAGCCCAGGGGATTGGTTGCACTAAGGATATCAGATCTTTTGTTAAAGACTAAGGTTAAAGAAGGCATTGAAGTGCCTCAGCCTTTTCCTCTTCTTTGATTACAATGTTCCCTCCAACATTCAATAAAGAATGGATATTTTCTTTGGCCCTCCTTGTGTTGTAAATTTATAAAAACACCTTTTATTATCTATTACAGCGGTGACTGGCCAGGTTGAGTTCTAGCTGAGCTTTTGCCATTCTAGTTTTCTCTCTACGTGACCTAACGACATCCTTGTACTCTTCCTGAGTTGTCTGCCCCTTCTTCCGAAGGTCACAAGCTCTCTTTTCCCCTGAATTCCAGCACAAGTTCTCTCTTTAGCCAGGTTGGTCTTCTTTCCTGCCAGCTCATCTTTCGACACACAGGGACAACCTGCTCCTACACCTTTAAGATTTCCTTCCAAGAGGGTGTCAAACATTCCTGGACTCCTTTGTTGTAAAGGGTTGTTTCCGAAGGAACTCTCTTAATGAGTGCCCTGAACAGGCCAAAGTCTGCCCTCTGGAAGACCAAGGCAGAGGTTTTGTTGACTCCTTTCCTTACTTCACCAAGAAATGAAATCTTTATCATTTCATGGTCACTACAACCAAAATGGCCTCCAAACACCACATCTCCCCACCAGCTCACAAGCAAGTCTAGCAGGGCACTGTCCCAGTAGGCTCATTTACCATCTGTGTCAGAAAATTCTCTTCCACACATTCCAGGAGCCTTCTAGTCTGCCTCCTCTCTGCTACGCTGAGTTTCCAGCAAACATATGGCAAGTTAAAGTCTCCCACAAGAACAAGGGCTGGCAATCATGAAACATCACCCAACCAAACACTGACAGAATACTTTATCTGCCTCTTCACCCTGGCTGGGTGATCTATAAACAGACACCCAACAGGAAGTGTGCCTTGTTACCTTGTTTTTTACCCTGATCCTTACCCATAAGAATCCAATCTTATTTTCGCTCTCCTTGAGGTCTATACAGTTGAAAACCCTCTATGTTTGTAATCATACGTACCAAAAAGGAAGGGTGGGTGAAAATTTTCACCTCATATCCTGACACAAGTACTTTTTTAGAATAACATTGAACTTGGCTCCTACCCCAAGAGAGAGTTCATCTGTTTCCTTCCGGTGTCTTTGGTTATAACTTCCTGAAGCTGAACAGCAACAGCATGTATTACAGGCAGAATCTGAACAGCTGATACGGGAGTGTGTCATTGCTTTTGAGGAATTTAACGGTCTTCAGTTTTATCCTGTAAACTGTGCTTAATGAGTGAAAGACTTGCTGCAGTAGATACTATTCTCTTTCATTATTTTATTATTAAGAAAGTACTATTTGGGAAATTATTTCCTCATGTTTTTTAATAGAAACCCATATTAATAGTTCTGAGAATAGCACTGACCTCTCTCATCTGTTAAAAAAATGTGCTTTGAACCACAAATCTATGTAATAATAACTGTATGTAATAATTGCACATAACACATGTAACTGGTACCAGAAGCCTCAAGTCCAACCTCTTTTCTCCTGCCTAATAGAGTTTATTGCAATGCCCAAATTACTTCTTTGTGCATAATTTTTGAGTTATTACTTATTTTAGCAGCATCACACACTTTCCTAGGCTCTCCTGGCACCCGGTACCCAAGGCCAGACTACAGCTTTGGATGAGGAACTAGTGCTGCGAAACAAATAGATGCAGCTCCAGACTCAGCTTCAGGATGCTGAAATACAATTTATTCCCTCTGGCATTGACCTGAACTCCCTGTATATACCTTCTGAAGACAGCTCGATGATGTCAGTAATATTTTTAAATTGTTAAAAACAGTCTAAGTCTATTTAAACATAAGCTATTCACCAACTCTCATCAAAGCAATTCTGCTTTTTCTCCATGACTGTCCAGCAGACCATGGGAACCTGCTGCACAGGCTATTTATTTTAGTCTAAAGCTAGGCCCTCAAGCTATGATCAAGCACATCCAAACAGCAGTCACAATAAATACTGTTTTACTGTCTCAGGCAATAACATGGACTCTCTTTCAGGGTGAATTTTTGAGCTGTGTCAGCAAATGCAACTCAGTAAGGAGGCATATTTCTGGCTATAAAACACCCTAGGCTAGATCTCTGGCTGTAGCTGAGGAGCTCCAAAGTACCTGCTGAGAGATGCCAGATGAAAGCCCTTTGCCTTCATCTGCACCTTGCTAAAATCCCAGCACAAGATGCAGCATCCGCAATGACTTGGTGTTCAAAGACACATAAAACAGAAGTAGACACAGCTACTTATTTTATCTTAGTGAAGGGAAAATAAAAAATAAAACAAGAAGGAAAAGAAAAAAAAGAGGCACTTGGGAGAAAAAAATGAGCTTACCCACAAAAAATAAAAGCAGTCAAAGGAACAGAAGTTGCAAATAAAGTACACCTGTTCCAGTGCTGGGTCTGACAGAGGTCACTGGTGGTGTTGTGACAGTGGTTCGGCTGCTGAGGGTGGTGTGTGTAGGATAACACACCTCTGATTGCCCACGGAGCGAATTCAGTCACTCTGTGCCTTCGCTTCCTTCCTTGCTCTGTGTGAGTGACCTGTAGCATGCCGCTGCAGCTGCCAACAAGACGGTGGAAGGCAGCCAGCGATCATGAGCACTCACACAGGTCCCCTTATTTTGCAATATTAACCTGTCTTCCCCACTATGTCAAATCAGGAGCAGCATTCTTCAGTTATTTCTCCTCTAGGTGACCTGGCACAGAATGAGAAGGGAGAAGATTGTTGTGCTGTGCACAGACATGCAGGTGATCCTGCACAAGCACCTAACCTACTTTCCCAATTTTCCTGCCTTTCCTGGGCAGCAATGAAAGTTAAGATGCTAAGAGGGAGCTCTGGGAGTTTCTTGAGGGAACGTAAATGCAATGACATAGTTGGATGCACTTTAAACTCATGTCACAGATTGACAGGCAAGTTAAGCAAGCCAGCAAAGGGCTAAATGCAATGATTCTCTCATCTGTCACTATTTCCTTACAAACAGCCTTCTCACAAAGCAATAGAAGTTAAGAGATAAATTTTAAAAATCAGCATAAGTATATATATCAAGCAACCACATTAACTTCTTTCCATTTGAATGGCAAAACCCTTCTTATGCACTATTGAACTTCCAGGTTTGTGAAAAGGTCAGACTCCAGGAGTGAAACACAGTTGCCTGGAAAGGGTATTGCAGTGCTGCTACAGAGGTTGTATTCAGACACATCTGCAAGGTTGGTACAGGACTTCTAGGAGAGCTACGTTGCTCTGGAGAGATTGTTGGAGGATAGAGAGAATTATTTAGAGCTTCTGAAATGATTATAGATACCTATGTTAAAATAGCTGGATCCCACCTTAGAGTACTTTGTCAGAAAAGTGTTGGGGGGAAATATATTATTGGGAGCAAAGGAAAAACTTCACAATTCAGTTTGCTATTCCTGTCATTTAAAGGTTACACAGATATCTATCTATCTATCTATCTATCTATCTATCTATCTATCTATCTATGTTTCTATACGTACATATACATGTGCATTTACATACGTTATAACTGAAATACATACATTGTGTCTGAAAATTTCTAGGGAATTTTCTGCCAGAGTGATTGGTGCAGAACGGCTTTATTGGTCATTGATTTTTACCATTAGCCAAGTAGACAGGTCTCCAACTCTGACTGTAAAGTTGGGAGGAGCTTCTTCTTCTTTCCTAGAGTCTAAAAGAAAGAGGGAAAGACATTTAACGAGTCTCAGAATCCAGAGAAAACCTTGAAAGATTTTTGATTCCCTCCTCTACCTCCACGGAAAAAGAACACAGGCAGAAATAGGGATAAAACAATAGGGTCATAACAAATACAGTGGGCTAGAATATTACTTACACTATACATACAGAGTATGTATGTATTTTCTATTACTATCACGTGATTAGCAAAGAAAACTAAAGGCATCTTCACTGTTTATTTCAGGTAGTTTTTCTCACAAAGGAGATCATTAAAATTGTCTGAGCCTACTGGTCCTGTTTACAGAGACTGTTTATTTGCAATTGTATTTTATGGCAGTTCTGGTAGCTGTAAGTACAGTAGACACATCTCTAACATCCAAAGAAGTGTAGACACTGACAATAACTGGGCATTTCTGTGTGGAAGTATTTTTAGCCAATTAGGAAAACACCAGTTTCAAATGTAACTGTACTCGCTGTTTTCTTCTCTCTTTTCAAAACTACAGTTGCAAATAGCAAGAGGTTACTGAAATACCAATCTCATCTGCCACTAGGTCCAGAGACCACTACAACTGGGTAGGATAATCAGATGGAATAATAATACAAACAAAAACATTATTTATAGAAAAGCCTTGGCTTTCAGCAAAATGACTTTGTGCTGAAGACAATGAAGTCCCAATGATCCCAGCTGAAATTCTGCATGTGTAAACATTGAGAAACTGATTTCAGTGCTTATTATGGCAATATTGCATGCCTCAACAATTTTAGCATGGAAAGCTGGCAATGGAAAATTAAACCTGTCTTGGAGTACTCTGTCACAGTGAATTTCTATATCTAACCTGAAGGGTGATCAGATGGCATTAACCTACCATAACAGCTCACAGATATCTGTTTATTAATTTAAATAAGTGACAGCAGGTAGCTTTTTTTTTTTTTTTCCCATATTTTAACCTCAGAAAATATATTTGCATCACTGACAGAAATATACTTAGGTATATGCACATACTTCACTAGAAGAGCCACATATTGCCCAAACATGTTAAATAATATTATTTCCATAAAATGAAGCAAAATCTTAGAAAAACCCTTTCTGCTCTTTTCCATATTTTTATGGACTGATGTCTGTAGAATATATGTATGCATAGCACACATGCTCTAAGAAAACAAAAATATTGATGAACCAAATATTATTACTATGATTCAGTAAGTGGTAAAGATGCATACTGAGCAAAATATTTAAAAGTCTCATGGGGGAAAAATGAAGAAATGTCACAAACTCACAAAGATTTCTTTACAGGTAAATAATGTTTCACCTTTCAGAGGGTCAGATGTATCTTGAAATGGATGACTGTCTTGTACAATTCGATGACTTAAGAAAATTCCATAAGCACTTGGACAAGTCAAACAATTTTGAGTATTTTCAACACTTTCATCTAATTGTTCTTTTGTTATAATTGTTATAAAATTTTATAACAATTTTAAACAGGATGTGCAAGTTTGCTTTCAAACATGTTAAAGTATCAGAAAATTGAGATTCTATTTTATAAATTCAAAGTCTGTCACTGATATAGAAATGGTAGAACAGTTTTCTCCTTTGTGTTTAATTAGGCTTCAGCCTTATCACAAAACACAACAGTTTATACCTAACTAAAGTGACATTCTGAATGAAGTCTCAATGGCTACCGCAGTCATGATAATCAAAAGACTGTGTTACAAGTTGGAGGCAGAATATCAGCTATGAAATACCACTTACACATAAATAGATAAAATAGATGAGAATTTAGAGGATACACAGTATAAGCAACCTGGCGAGGTTAAAACTATCAATAGAAAAATACGGTGTTTGTTCTGACCAGGATTTTCAAAGCTTCTGAAGGAATTAGACATCTATTACCATAGAAAAAAGGCAATTTAGTGACCAACATTTGTAGACAAATAAAATCTACAGAGTTTTTAGACTGATACATTTTTCAATTTACGTCTTTTGTAAATGTATGTGTAGCAGTGTCTATAAGTGATCTGAGTGTTTTTTTATAAAACTAACTACCATGATTCCTGGCTACTTGTCAGGAAATTTGAAGCAGAACTAGAACAGAAATTTGAAGAAAGCTGTGTCTTGATCAGTTAATTCCCACAGCACACAAAGTCTACTGCAAAAAAATTTCCAGTTCAGTCGGAATCAGACTTAACTGAAAGGCAGGCCCAACATGTAATAATATAGCCAAAAATTTGGATCACATCTAACAAGAAAGAGGAGACTATCATCAAAGAATTAAAAGAAAGAAGAAACAGAGAGTACAATTATGTGTTGCTTAACTGAGAAGACAAGTCCTAATGACAAAAAATCTGTTTCTTTGGAAAGCAATACAATGTTTTTGAGAGCAACAGGGGCAAATATTCAAACACAACCTTTCCTTTGATCTGAAACTTTAAGTCTGTTAAGCTGAAATTCATAAAAGGCTTTAAGACTCTAAAGTTACTGTTGTTCTGACTAGCATTCAAAGTTTTAACCCAAAAAGGTAGTCTGTCAAAGGAAATAATTTTTTTTTAAATGTCCAAATTTGAAAAAAGTGGCTGTGATAACAAAATATTTTAGTTCTTCAAAATCATTGAATTCACTTTCCACAAAAGAAATAAGTGCTTTTACTGATAAAACTAGTAAAGCTGAAAATTAGGAAGCATCTCACAGATTGATAGGGTCAGATTTTACATCAGTGTAACCAATATTTTACACAATGCTGTCACAAAAATGTCATTCTTTGTGTTCACCATAACTCACCGAACAGAAAATTTCTTGATGTATTTTCTTTATTTTCATCTTCTCAATATTTGTCTATGATACAGGCATTTGCCTGACTTAAGACTTGAACAAAATCAGAGCCCCAAGCTTACTCACAAAGCTTAAAGTTTTTAAAAGCTGCAGTGTTATGAGCAGAAACATGCCTCACTTGGTCCTTCCAAATGCATCATCAAAGCAAGGATTTCCTAGGAAGTTAACATTTTGTGTAACCATACTGCTTTCTCATCTCATATCTGAGTCAGATTTTAATTACATTTGCCATGTAGGTTTTCCCAAGGTGTCGTAGCTGCTGTGATGGCTCCCATCCATCTGCAAGACAAATCAATACTGGTTTTTCGTAGCGTCCAGGGAAACAGAACTTTAAGATAAAATTCAAATCATAGTTTGTCTAAATCAAAGTAATCACATCCCCAATATAAGTATACAAATTGCATGCATAAATATTGAGTTTAATTCATAATTTTCCCCCTAGCTATTTTATGCTTGTAATATTAGTAATCCCAAATAGACCATTTTAGGCTCACAGAAAATATTCTGTACAGAAGAACTATAAAATTAATATTAATTATGTACATTATAAAGAGCATTTTATCAAGTGTCACAGATTTACATCTGGATAATGAATTGAAATACTGAATTCACTTTTGATGAGCAAAATTAATTAATTAAACTCTTTTCAGCATTTTACATCTGACGTCTGTATATTAGGTAATAATTAAGAATGTCATCCTTTTCTACTACTATCATATTCTTGTTTTGGAAACAAAGTTTCTGACAACAGAAACTGACTTCTGCCCTGCAAGACTTCAAGAACCCTCTTTGGTTCACTTTTTCAGGAGTGCAATGGACTACTTTTGAGTGCCACACTGCTTTCATAGGTCCCTTTTCTGATATTTCTGCATTTCACTTTACTAGTCGGATCTCTTCTAGAAAACTCAGAAAACTTACTGTTGAGCAATACAAGGCGTGCTTGCTATCATGGTTCTGCTTGCTAAGCCCTGAACTGCACCACAGCTGTCAGGAGCCAAGATGACTGATGTGATACTGAACATGACACCGCTCAGGGCTGTGGAGGGTAATCTGAATTCATCAAGTGTAGGTTAGCATGAGCACATGTGCTTTTACCACAGTTTGCCCTCACACTGAGGTATGCTATTTGTCCTTATCTGAAGTCCTGCAGCTCATTCATCTTTCCACAGCTATGCTGCAGCTATGACTTGTACATATACAGTATGCCTTGCATACTGTAATTCACACCAAAGAAAAAGCGACAGAGACTGATTCTCTTCCCTGTCCAAGTACCACAGTTTCGAAACTCATGAACAAGAGATGAGAAAATCCCTGGGAGCTCCCAGTGATTAAACAGCAATTGAAGCCTTCTTGGGCCTGATTTTTATAACAGTTTAGAAATCTTTGAAGGCAGTTACTAGAAGAAGAGGATAAAACTGAGAGACTGGTTTTATTTTTCAAGTCTGAAGAGAGAGGATTATTTGCACAACTGGCTTCTAAAATACTTGCATATTGGTTGTGTTTCTGAGGCTACAATCCCCAAAATTTGCCATTAAATTTGCAAAAATAGCTCTCCAGATAAAGAAGCATAAGCAGCTCCTCTAGGACTTACAGAAGCCATCTATACCATGAAGCAGAACCTCATTAATCAAATAATTCTCAAGGGATACTCAAGAACTAGCTTGTTGATCAGCTCTCTCAATGATTTGTCATTGCTTAGAATAAGCAGCTAATGAGGCAGGAGCTTTATTAAATAAATCTTGGCAGTCCTTTTCCAGTCCCATCTTCCCTGAGATGATTCTAGCAGACAATCACTAAAGTTGACTGATAGCATTTCCTGGTTATCCAAACTTGATATTTCATTTACAGACCGTGTTCATGAAAGCCAGATCATACTGCCAGGCGAAGGAAGAGCACAGGAATGCCTGGTAAACAGGACTGAGAGCCCTGTACGATTTCTATAACAAAACTGTTAAAATGAAATGTCTGCTTCTGTGTTTGTTGGTAAGACCAGAAAACAGTATCAACTTTCTCCTTCTACTGTAAACCTTAATTTCATCACCCAATGATCAACAATTTTAGTATTTCTTCTAAATTCAGATTCCAACATGGACTATTATCAGCTACATGTTTACAGTGCCAAATGGTTTTGAATCCATTCCCAACAGATGGAAGTACAAATTCTGATAGCATGAAAGCTGTTCCCAAAGCAGTTGTTCTTTCCCATACTGCATCCACATATACTGCTTGGTTAATCTGGTTGTAGCAAGCTTGGCCAAGCTTGGATTTTGAGGTATCGAAACAAACATTTGTGATAAATTGCATTTGGCAGTGTTTGACTACATTGATGTAAAGGGGCTATGTTGGTATAAAGGGGCTACATTTCACTTCCAGAATTTGAATGGATAAGTATTTTGTTATATAAATTTATTTTGAATTATGTCATTATATTCCAAGTAACGCCTCCTCCTTCTTCCCTTGGAGAAACTACTACTACAGTTGCTCCATCATATTTAATTTGCAGTCTTTAATTTCTCCTCATTCTGGCTAACCAGTGAATATTTGCTGTTCCAAGCTTTTACCTACTACAAATGACATTTACATTTAATTTCCCATTTTGTCCTGCACATGTGCAATACACAATGATATACTAGAAAGCCATTGCACCATAAACCTGAAACAGAGGAAATATTTATTGGTTTCTTAAAATTATATGTTTGCTCTCAATAGCAAATTAAGTTTGGGTTTGTCCAGTTAGAGATCTAATCCATTTGAAGATTCAGAAAAGAGAGAGTTCAGGTTACATGAGGATTTAACTGCACAATACAAAACCCACTATAGGTTTTAAAACAATACAGCCTACACATCTCTTATCTTCCAAAAGACCATTAATTAATATCAAAATAAAAATTAGTACCATTTAATTGTACAATTGTACCATTTAATCTGTACAATACCCTTCACTGAGTTACATTCCACAATTTCTGAAGCCCCCCAGTTAGTTAGGTATACATATCAATTTTCTACCCAAGAAGGTATTCCATTCTGAAGGATATGCAAAGCATATCTCCATCCAAATGATAAACAAATTACAGTTTCAAACATTCATGCTTACGTGCACACCAGGAAAGAGATAAAATTTCTTAGGACTACTAGTACTTTCCTTTCTGACACTCTTGTACTACAGTGGGAGAGAAGCTTGATTTATCATCCATTTTAGCATTTGACTAGGGTTTATATTCACAAAATCATCACATATGGATGAGTACTCTGGATACAGTACTCTGGATAGTATTTTATGCACTTTTGACCTTTCTGAAAGCTGAGGAATTTGGACTCCAGCCCTGCTATGTGAAAAGATCAGTACCAGAGCTGTGTCTTTATGCTACTTATTTTAATTGTAATTAGTTACAAACTTGGATAGGTAAGTATCATAAAAGATTTCTCTTGTCCGTTCAGCTAATACTTAAAAGTGATGCTAGTTCTAATTCCTAAATTTTTCATAGGTGTTTATGAAATAGTTCTGAAGGCACCTGGTGATATCACTTTATGAGTTCATAAGTCCCTAAGCCAGAGCAAACTGGACTCCTAACGTTTATTTTTTGTTTTCTTCTCATTATTAGCTTCTACTAATTAGGATGAAGCTATATAAGATTTCTGCAGGATCATTAACTCATAATATTTACCATTATCCTATGCATGCTAAAAACATTAGTTTCTATTTAGACTAAATGTTGTGGTTGAGTAATTAAAATAGCAGCACTTGTTTTTGTTAGAAAAAATCACAATCGGTTTTTCCATTCATATTTAAAGAAAATTCATTGTTCAAAAATACATCACTGTTAAACATTGTTTATGCAAGTCCGAGAAAATGAATATATGCTTATTATTAAATACAATATATTTAACCAGCATGATAGGAACTGTTCTAAAATACTTGTCCAAGCCCCCAATAAAATGAAGTAACAACTCATCATT
The DNA here is from genome assembly GCF_965178545.1 of Coloeus monedula. Lineage (NCBI taxonomy): Eukaryota > Metazoa > Chordata > Aves > Passeriformes > Corvidae > Coloeus > Coloeus monedula. Next base: position 14,923,374 of record NC_138822.1, on the reverse strand, counting down.
CGATTCACTCCAAATATATTTGTAGGACTGGAAATAACATCTATTTTTGTTAACTTAAAAGCTAGACAATGAAGTGGTAGGTTAACCTGCTCAGCAACATAAATTTAAAGGAAGTTCAGGTGGCCAATATTAGCTCTACTTAAGAATAGATAGCACTACTACATTGGAGTACTACAGCTGTAAGCCTTGGCATATGGAAATCACATGAACTGAGTGTCATAAGACTTCTGCTATTGTCATTAAATCTAGTGACTGTTTTATGTCAGTTAAGTAAATCATTCCGCTCTGAATTTACTAGAAGCAATCAGAAAGACTTTTTATTAATTTAAAAAGAGAACAACTTTGGGTTCAAAATGAGTTTTCAGCTGATGAAAACATACTTGAATATAATGTAGAAAATTGTTTCACTTGATCTTTTGACATTGTATTTTTACATCCTTTCCTCTCACACAGTTTTACCTGTGGGACAGGAGACTCTTATATACTTTGCCATTTTTCACAGTATGAGTAATGACTATATATGACCTCTCCAGTAATTTTCCAAGTCAGAACAGGAGCAGTAAGAAAGTCAATTTACAAAGGATGATACAGTAACATAGAGGAAAACATACATTCCTATAAATTTTGTGGTTCTCAATGTACTGTGTGGAATACCAGTCTAATTTAAGGCAAATTGAATGGCCTCGGATAGGAAAGGGCAAGCACTCAGGGAGAAAAATACTGTTTGGGAGGAGGGCACATGAAACTTCCAGCCTTCAGATACCCGTAATCAGAGTAGGTGCCGGGGTTTGGATTTCTTTTCCTTTAGTCAAAGCCAGAGAAATGTGCATGTGAAGAGAGGGCATTCTTACATTATACAGCAGCATTAAAATTGCATGCACTTAACAGATACATGGATAATAAACCTAAATGAGATCACTATGACCATCTTTTTTGGCCTCCTCTCCTACATAATGGGGACTCTGCTGAATTAATGCCTCTTTGAACCAGAAGAAGCTTTTAGTAAGGCTGCCAATCTCCATTTCTGTTTTCCACTGATAGAAAATTTGCTACTGCTATGAGAAAGTGTCATTTAGACCCACTGTTGAAAGTGTACTTTTCATTTGGAGATGATGTTCCCTAGCTTCAGCTTTTAGCTGGTGAATGCTATTTTCTCCTGGTCTGCTTTATTGAAAAGACTCTATTCTGAAGCTCCTTTTCCCCATACTGATATTCTAGATATGAACAAGCCTTTTCCTCTCAGCTTTCAGTTTCAGCTCAAGGACTCTTCTATTATAAGCTACACTGTCCAATCCACTATTTATTTTCATCTCTCAGAAACAATTTAATTTTTTTTCCACATCTTTTTTTTACAATTGGAACATCAAAGAATTCTCTAATATTCCAGAAATACATAGTTTATGTAGAAACAGATACCAAAGGCAGAATACATAGTACAATTATTACTCAAAGACACACTGTTTCTGCAGTCTCAAACTGTCAGTCCTCTGTGACATCCATTATGAGCTCAAGGTGAGTAGTTTATTTACCCCAGTTCCAGGGGTTTTTTACTAAAATATTACAAACGAAAATATTTTAAGCAATAGCTACATGTATCTACAGTAATGTCTACATGTCATTAACCTTGAACATCTACATATCATTTCGCCCTAGATGACTTTACACTTGCTCACACAGAAACACAGTCTCTTTGGAATTTAAAAAGACAATTCTGACCATTATGCACAAGGTACTCTTTACTTATGCTCCAATATACTTTTTTTTTCCTGAAAGCTGGAATAATGATAATATTTTATTCCACATTGCTGATGAAACTCCAAGATAATGAGGTCAAGGAGAAATTTACTTTACAGAAAATTCTAACAGTACCGCTGTCTTTAAAAAACCAAGTAAATAAAAAACAACAAAAGAAGTGTCAAAATTGCTTTAAAGGCACAAATTCCATATTAATTGTTCTTTGGTATTACTTAGCATGCAATTCTTTATTAATTTTATCCCACCCAAGTAATTCTATTATTTTGCCTAGATCAATGTCATACTGACAAGGCACTAATTACCCAGGTCATCCCATTTACCTTTCTTTAGTTATTGATATATTAGCCTTCCTCCAGTCTCTTAGAATTCTAAGTGTTCTGCAAGACTTTCTAAAAATGAAAATTAGCAGTCTAGGGACCTATTTGGCCAATATCAAGGATGCAAATTATTAAGGGTGTACTCTTTTGAAACATTGATCTTTAGCAATTATTTTTTAATGACATTCTGAGCCAGACTTAAAATAATTTTCACTTGCTTTGTATTGGGCTTGGAAAAATTTTGGTAGCGGCAAGGGTCTCGAGGATGTGACTGAGGAGGGGCTGCAGGGGTGGCTCCTGTGAGAAGCTGCTGGAAGCTTCCCCTGTGTCTGACAGAGCCAGCGCCAGCCGGACCCGCCACTGGCCAAGGGGATCAGCAGCGGCGGCAGCGCCTCTGGGGGACAGATTTAGGAAGGGGGGAAAACCCGCCTGACAGCAACTGCAGCCAGAGAAGAGAGTGAGAAGATGTGAGAGGAGCAGCCCTGCAGATACCAAGGTCAGTGAGGAAGGAGGGCAGGAGGTGCTCAGGCGCTGGAGCAGACCTTCCCCTGCAGCCCGCGGTGCAGCCCATGGAGAGGCAGCTGTGCCCCTGCAGCCATGGAGGTCCATGGGGATGCAGAGATCCACCCACAGCCCGTGGAGAACCCCTGCTGGAGCAAGGGGATGCCTGAAGGAAGTTGTGACCTCATGGGAAACCCACAGTGTAGCAGACTTCTAGCAGGACCTCTGACCCTCCGGGGGATCCATGCAGTTCCTGAAGGACTGCACCCTGGAAGGGACCCATGCTGGAGCAGTTCCTGAAGAACTTGGAAAGTCTCACATTGGAGGAGTTCATATAGCTGAGATCCCCTGCTGGAGCAAGGGAAAAGTGTGAGGAGTCCTTGCTCCTCAAGGGTGGAGTGACAGAAATGTGTGACGAACTGACCACAGGCCCCATTTCCTATCACTCTGTGCTGCTGGGGAGGAGGAGGGAGAGAAATTGTGACTAAAATTACGCCTAGGAAGAAGAGAGGGGATGGCGAAAAATGTTTTAAGATATGGGTTTACTTGTTATTCTATTCTGGTTTGATTGGTAGTAAATAAATTAATTAACACGTTAAACCAGTCTGTTCTCCCCATGATGATAACTGGTGAGTAATACCTACCTGTCCTTCTCTTAAGTCTTTTGCTGCATTTTTCTCCTCTGCCCAGCTGAGGAGGGGAGTGTTAGAGCAGCTTTGGTGGGCACCTGATGTCCATCTAGGGTCAAGTTACCACAAATCTTATTCTAGTATGAGAATATACCATCTGATTTTTGCAAAATATTTATTGAAAATGGTATCAGTGCAAAAAACCCCCAAGCAGCTTGGAGCTAGAATAAACCAAAGAACAACTAGGAATAAAAGAATGCTTAAAAATGCAGGAAGTCTATTCAGTCTGTCTCTTCTTTCTAACAGCTTTCCTACAGTGGACATGCTGTAAAAGGGAATGGTTCCTTGTGGATGTGCATGTGCACACACAGGCATGAAACAGGAGGAGTTAGAAAACACCATGCCACCTATTTAGGCATGGTGAAAATGACCATTACCTTAATAAACTAACATAATGCAAAAGTTTTTCCAGTGCTGCTAGCACATCATTGTGTTGTGAAGTAGAAATATGCTATGGACATCACAAACAACCTACTCCTTTTGTTTTCAGTTGAGAAGAGACATAGGTATGTGTTGGGGTTTTAGTTTAGTCTTAGGGTTTTTTTCTGTTAAAGGAATTTTCTCCCATATGCATGTTGCTAGGGGACAAATAGCTGTACTTAAGAAAGACAAAAAGGGAGTGGGGCGGGCCTGGCTACTTTCTTGTCTACACCTGGGTGTGGGGGCAGTTCGCTCTGAGCGTCCGGAGAGAGAAGCTGCAGAGAAAGGAGCTGCTGTTTCTTTCTTTTTGGCCGTTCTTCTCTTCCTGCTGGAAACAACGCCGGGACCCCAAAAGCCGCTTTCCCTGCCCTGCTGGAGGCCGAGCTGTGGCTGCCCTGCCCCGCTGCTGCTGCTTCGAGCTTTTGCTACGCTGTAGCCCTGCTCGCCCTGCCTGCCTGGGCACCCGTGGGGTTCTCCCATCTGGATACATCTCGCCTGCCACCCGGGATTTGCGTTCGTCCCTGCCGCTCTAGCCTGCCGCTCTAGCCTGCCGCTCCTGCCTGCCGTTCCCAGCCTGCTGCTCCTGAGAGTCCGGGATCGGCTGCCCAGCGGTTTGTGAAGCCTTTGTTCCTTCCCTTCCCGGGATCCCAGGCCGCCATTGCCCGCGTGTTTCCCGAGCTCGCTCCGGAGCGCCCCCTGCAGCCGCGGGGGAACCATCGCACCTGCCCTGCTCACCGGGAGCCGCCAGCGCCCCTGCCGGCTGCGAGCGGAACTGCACCCCAGGGGAAAGGGCCTGACAACCGAGAAGGCTGGCACTGGGTTTGTGTGTGCTGTTACTGTCATAGTTGTTGTTGTTTTGTTTGACTGGTTATATACATATACATATATATATATATATATATATAGTAAAGAACTGTTATTCCTATTTCCCACATCTCTGCCTAAAGGCCCTTGATTTCAAAATATAATAACTTGGAGGGAAAAAGGGTTATATCTGCCACTTCAAGGGGGGCTTCTGCCTTCCTTAGCAGACACCTGTCTTTCAAAACCGAGACAGATCTTAGCGCCCAACGTGGGGCCTGAGGGCATTAAGAGAGAGAGGTGAAAAAAAAAAAGGAATAACAGTTCTTGGAACTTTATTTTGTGTGCCAGATATAGGAACCTTGTTAGGCTGCATTATGTGGTCTAGTTTACCCTGGTTCGGGTGGCATGTGGCCGTAGCTATATTCTTCCCCTTTGCAGCTCCTTACTTGAATATGGGTCCTCTGACTAAGGCTACCATTGCTGTTATCCAGCTTGCGTTATGGGTTGAGAAGGTGAGGAATTCATGGGTTTTTAGCTTCCTCCGGAATGTAGGCACATGGATAAACGGCTATCACACACTGAGCACATGTTTTTGGGGTTATGTTAACAATGGTACCTTCTGTGAGGAAATGACACCAGGGGAAGTTTTCCCCCAACCCCTCAACCAGTTCTTCGGGCCCACCCCATCAATTTTCGAAGGGTTTAAATTCCCTCTGAATATTAACCATCTGCTGCTGATAGGCCTACTCTATTTAGCACTCAAGGATAAGTTGAGATTGGCTTGGATATCTACCCGGACACCAGCCCCAGAGACTAGAGATCCTGCCCCAGAACCTGACATGGCCCCAGAGAGTAGAGTTCCTACCCCAGAGCCTGATCCTGCCCCAGAACCTGACATGGCCCCAGACACAAGAGATCCTACCCCAGAGCCCTATCCTGCCCCAGAACCTGGCACGGCCCCAGACACTAGAGATCCTACCCCAGAGCCTGACGTAGCCCCAGACACTAGAGACCCCGCCCCACAGACTGATACCGCCCAACAGTCCACCTCAGAAATGGACTACCCAAACTGGGTGGGGGTACTGGCAAAAGGGATGCAAGAGATGTGCCAAGAGATGGGTCAGGTGCGCCAGGGGATATGCCAGGAGATGGGCCAGGTGCGCAAGGAGATGTGCCAGGAGATGGGCCAGGTGCGCCAGGAGATATGCCAATTGCTAAGGGAATACACCTCCTCAGCTAGTGAAAAGCCCTCTCCCTGCCCCAAAGAGGGTGAGTCCGATGGTGCAGCAGTAGAACCCACGGATGTTACAACCGTCCAGGCTTCAGCTGAACCACAAGGACAACCACAGCCAGCAGCAGTCGCCCCTGTGCAAAGGAGGAAGTGTAGGACCAAATCAGTACGACCAGTTAATGATGATGGACAACCAGGGCCCTCACAACCAGCAGGAGAGCCAGAGCCAGAAATCATCACTGAGTCCCTGTCGTACGACAGTCTCCGCACTATGCGAAACGACATTGCGCGAAGGGGGCGTGAGCCTTATACCACCTGGCTGCTTCGGGTTTGGGACCTTATGGGCACAAGTGTGCAACTGGATAGTGGTGAGGCAAGGTATCTGGGATCATTGACCCAGGACCCAGGTGTGGACCAGGTATTTGTGAGGGAGCCAGGGCCCCTTTCTCTCTGGGAGCGGCTCTTAATGAGTGTGAGAGAAAGGTTCATTCACAAAGAAAGAATGCAGGAGTACCATCATAGAATGCAGTGGAAGACACTCGAGCAAGGGATTCAACAGCTAAGAGAGGTGGCAATATTAGAGGTACTCTTTGGGAGGGATGGACAGCATGATAATGACCCCGATAAGGTCAGGTGCACAGGACAGATGATGTGGAACCTGGCAAGGCTAGGGCCATCGCAATACACCACCTTCATTGCAACGATTGATGCTGACAATACCCGAGAAACCGTGGGCTCTGTTGCCAGCAAGCTCAGGCATTATGACAGCATGATCAATGGCCCGCTGAAAGCTCATGTCTCTGCTGTGGTCCAGGACCTCAAAGAGGAGATGAAGGAGATGAGGAAGGAGATGAGGGAGGAGATGAGGGAGGAGATGAGGGAGGAGATGAGGAGGGTCAGTGTGGCACCAGTGCGAGTCACAGGCCCCCAAGTCAGAGCCCGTCGTCCCCCTGCTAGAGAGAGAGGGTACACCCCACGAGCTGAGCTGTGGTTTTTCCTGTGTGAGCATGGGGAAGACATGAGGAGGTGGGATGGGAAACCCACCTCTGTCCTGGCAGCACGGGTGCGTGAACTCAAGGAGGGAGGCACTAACCGAGGGGGTTCCGCTAAGGTGAAGGTAGCCTCAGCCTCCCGCGATCGAGCTGCCAGGTATTTCAGAAGGGAGGATGATATGTCAGATCCCCTTGAAGGTACCTCGAGCATGTACACCCAGGGAAAGAATGATAACCAGGGCTAGAGGGGCCCTGCCTCTAGCCAGGAAGAGGCACGGGAGAACCGAGTTTTCTGGACGGTGTGGATCCGATGGCCTGGCATATCAGAGCCACAAAAATATGATGCATTGGTTGATACTGGGGCACAGTGTACTTTAATGCCATCGGGACATGTGGGGGCAGAACCTGTATCCATCGCTGGGGTGACTGGGGGATCACAGCAGTTGACCCTTTTGGAAGCTGAGGTGAGCCTGACTGGGAAGGAGTGGCAAAAGCATCCGATTGTGACCGGCCCAGAGGCCCCGTGTATTCTGGGCATAGACTTCCTCCGGAATGGCTATTACAAAGACCCAAAAGGACTCAGGTGGGCATTTGGTATTGCTGCTGTGGAGGCAGAGGGCATTAGGCAATTGAACACCCTGTCTGGACTATCTGAGAATCCTTCTGCAGTTGGGCTCCTGAAAGTGGAAGAGCAACGAGTGCCAATTGCCACCTCGACAGTGCACCGCCGGCAGTATCGGACAAATCGAGATGCTGTGATCCCCATCCACAAGATGATCCGCGAGCTGGAGAGCCAAGGGGTGGTCAGCAAGACCCACTCACCCTTCAACAGCCCCATCTGGCCTGTGCGCAAGTCTGATGGGGAATGGAGACTGACTGTGGACTATCGTGCCCTGAATGAAGTGACTCCACCGCTGAGCGCTGCCGTGCCGGACATGTTGGAGCTCCAGTACGAGCTGGAGTCCAAAGCAGCAAAGTGGTACGCCACTATTGACATTGCCAATGCATTCTTCTCTATTCCTCTGGCAGCAGAGTGCAGGCCTCAGTTTGCCTTCACATGGAGGGGCGTGCAGTACACCTGGAACCGACTGCCCCAGGGGTGGAAGCACAGTCCCACCATCTGTCATGGACTGATCCAGACTGCACTAGAAAAGGGTGGGGCTCCAGAACATCTGCAGTACATTGATGACATCATTGTGTGGGGGAACACCGCGACTGAAGTGTTTGAGAAAGGAGAGAGAATAATTCAAATTCTCCTGCAAGCTGGTTTTGCCATCAAGAAGAGCAAGGTCAAGGGACCTGCCCGAGAGATCCAGTTCCTGGGAGTAAAGTGGCAAGATGGACGGCGTCAGATTCCTACTGAGGTCATCAATAAGATCGCAGCAATGTCTCCACCGACCAACAAGAAGGAAACACAAGCTTTCCTAGGCGCTATAGGTTTCTGGAGGATGCACATTCCCGAGTACAGCCAGATCGTGAGTCCTCTCTACCTGGTTACCCGCAAGAAGAACGATTTCCACTGGGGCCCTGAACAGCAGCAAGCCTTTGCCCAGATCAAACAGGAAATTGCTCACGCCGTAGCCCTTGGCCCAGTCAGGACAGGACCAGAGGTGAAGAACGTGCTCTACTCTGCAGCCGGGAACAATGGTCTGTCCTGGAGCCTCTGGCAGAAGGTGCCTGGTGAGACTCGGGGCCGACCACTGGGATTCTGGAGCCGAAGCTACAGAGGGTCTGAAGCCAACTACACTCCCACAGAGAAGGAAATCCTGGCAGCTTATGAAGGAGTCCAGGCTGCCTCAGAAGTAATTGGCACAGAGGCACAACTCCTCCTGGCACCCCGACTACCGGTGCTGGGGTGGATGTTCAAAGGAAAGGTTCCCTCCACGCATCACGCCACCGACGCTACTTGGAGCAAATGGATTGCCCTCATCACGCAGCGCGCCCGAATTGGAAACCCAAGTCGCCCTGGGATCTTGGAAATAATTACGAACTGGCCGGAAGGTGAGACTTTTGGGTTATCTTCTGAAGAAGAAGAGGAGCAGGTGACACGTGCTGAAGAAGCCCCACCATATAACGAGCTACCAGAGAGTGAAAGACAATACGCCCTCTTCACTGATGGTTCCTGCCGAATTGTAGGCGCTAGCCGGAAATGGAAAGCCGCTGTATGGAGCCCCACACGACAAGTTGCACAGGCTACTGAAGGAGAAGGTGGATCGAGCCAATTTGCTGAGCTCAAAGCTGTTCAATTAGCTCTGGACATAGCTGAAAGAGAGAAGTGGCCAAGGCTCTACCTCTACACTGATTCATGGATGGTAGCCAATGCTCTGTGGGGTTGGCTGGAAAGGTGGAATAAGGCAAACTGGCAGCGCAGAGGAAAACCAATCTGGGCTGCTGAAGAGTGGAAAGACATTGCCACTCGGGTAGAGAAGCTATCCGTGAAGGTCCGTCATGTAGATGCTCACATTCCCAAGAGCCGGGCTAATGAAGAACATCGTAACAACAAACAGGTAGATCAGGCTGCGAAAATAGAGGTGTCCCAGATAGACTTAGATTGGCAACATAAAGGAGAACTGTTCCTAGCTCGATGGGCCCATGATGCCTCAGGTCATCAGGGCAGAGATGCCACCTATAAGTGGGCACGAGACCGAGGGGTGGATCTAACCATGGACAGTATCTCCCAGGTTATCCATGATTGTGAGACATGCGCTGCGATCAAGCAGGCCAAGCGGGTGAAGCCTCTGTGGTACGGTGGGCGATGGTCCAAATACAAGTATGGGGAGGCCTGGCAGATTGATTACATCACACTGCCTCAAACCCGCCAAGGCAAGCGCTATGTGCTCACAATGGTAGAAGCCACCACTGGATGGCTGGAGACCTACCCTGTGCCTCACGCTACTGCCCGGAACACCATCCTGGGCCTGGAAAAGCAAGTCCTTTGGAGGCATGGCACCCCTGAGAGAATCGAGTCTGACAATGGGACTCATTTCAAGAACAGCCTTATAAACACCTGGGCTAGAGAACATGGCATAGAGTGGGTGTACCACATCCCCTACCATGCACCAGCAGCTGGGAAGGTTGAGCGGTGTAATGGACTGCTTAAAACCACCTTGAAGGCACTGGGTGGGGGGACTTTCAAAAACTGGGAGATGCATTTAGCAAGAGCCACCTGGTTAGTTAACACCCGAGGCTCCACCAGCCGAGCAGGCCCTGCCCAATCCGAACCCCTACAAACAACAGACGGGGATAAGGTTCCAGTGGTGCACATGAGAGGTATGCTTGGAAAAACTGTTTGGGTAAAGTCTGCCTTGAGCAAAGACAAACCCATCCGTGGGGTCGTTTTTGCTCAGGGACCAGGTTGCACCTGGTGGGTGATGCAAAAGGATGGAGAGACCCGATGCTTACCTCAAGGGGACCTTGTTTTAGGGTGAACTACCCATGGCTCTGTACTTGTATCACTATCAGCATGTATATTTGTATATAATTTGAGTAATGCATAGATTTATATGGTTAAGAAAAAAGTTAAGTTTCATGTAACATGTTAGTATGGGAAAAAATTCGGGGTGGATAATGTTGGGGTTTTAGTTTAGTCTTAGGGTTTTTTTCTGTTAAAGGAATTTTCTCCCATATGCATGTTGCTAGGGGACAAATAGCTGTACTTAAGAAAGACAAAAAGGGAGTGGGGCGGGCCTGGCTACTTTCTTGTCTACACCTGGGTGTGGGGGCAGTTCGCTCTGAGCGTCCGGAGAGAGAAGCTGCAGAGAAAGGAGCTGCTGCTTCTTTCTTTTTTGGCCGTTCTTCTCTTCCTGCTGGAAACAACGCCGGGACCCCAAAAGCCGCTTTCCCTGCCCTGCTGGAGGCCGAGCTGTGGCTGCCCTGCCCCGCTGCTGCTGCTTCGAGCTTTTGCTACGCTGTAGCCCTGCTCGCCCTGCCTGCCTGGGCACCCGTGGGGTTCTCCCATCTGGATACATCTCGCCTGCCACCCGGGATTTGCGTTCGTCCCTGCCGCTCTAGCCTGCCGCTCTAGCCTGCCGCTCCTGCCTGCCGTTCCCAGCCTGCTGCTCCTGAGAGTCCGGGATCAGCTGCCCAGCGGTTTGTGAAGCCTTTGTTCCTTCCCTTCCCGGGATCCCAGGCCGCCATTGCCCGCGTGTTTCCCGAGCTCGCTCCGGAGCGCCCCCTGCAGCCGCGGGGGAACCATCGCACCTGCCCTGCTCACCGGGAGCCGCCAGCGCCCCTGCCGGCTGCGAGCGGAACTGCACCCCAGGGGAAAGGGCCTGACAACCGAGAAGGCTGGCACTGGGTTTGTGTGTGCTGTTACTGTCATAGTTGTTGTTGTTTTGTTTGACTGGTTATATACATATACATATATATATATATATATATATATATAGTAAAGAACTGTTATTCCTATTTCCCACATCTCTGCCTAAAGGCCCTTGATTTCAAAATATAATAACTTGGAGGGAAAAAGGGTTATATCTGCCACTTCAAGGGGGGCTTCTGCCTTCCTTAGCAGACACCTGTCTTTCAAAACCGAGACAGTATGGAAAAGAAATCTGGCTGGTCTGAAATAAATACATGCATATTGACTTGGAAAACCATACTAATGTTTATACTACTGCTGTTTCTCAAGTAGAATACAAAAGATATGCTTAACTGAAGACAGACTTAGAAGACTATATGAGAAAGCCTATAGATTTCTGTGGCAATTTGAGAGAGGAAATAAATGCTATGCATTCCACATTAAACCATTTTGTGACATGGTGCCTAGTATCTAAATATAGTGTCTGTGTCCAGATTCCATTGTAGCTTTGATTGAAAGAGGACAATTTCCTATAGCAACAGACTTTAATATACAAAGAATATCAGCCTTGATTTGGGTAGGTTTTGTGATCTACTCTGTGTTATTGCCCAGCAGCAGGGTCTGAGACTCATTAAGTATGAGCCCTTATATAAATATGAAGACATTGTGGAGAAATTGTTAGTTAGACTACTAAACCATCCCCTCCTTTTCCAAAAGTTGACAGTGTGTGTTCAATAAGGATAATAAATAAGAGGATAATATTACCCAACCTCTTTAGGAACATGAATTAAAATAAAGTCAGGTTTTTTTATAAGATTAAGTAGAACTGTGAGCTATGCATGCGTGAAACCATACCACAAATACAGTTTCCAGCACTACAGCTTCAAAAGGATTTGGCTCATTGTGTAGGTGAGGATGCATTGTATTTGAAAATAGATATTTTCCTGGAATTTCTAAACCTTGCTTATTTTTTAACTTTGTCAAAACATGTAATTTAAAAGAACTTTGGAAACTTTTGGGAAATATAAGTGATTTTAAACACAGGAATCAATAAAAGGTTTAATAAAAGTCACTGTTAACACATGCATATGGAACACCAAAAGGAATAGATAAATATAGCTCTCCCTTTATTGTATCTGCTATTCAGTTTCCTCAAAACCCTGCAGATATTGAAAATATTGAAAATAAAAGAAGTGTGAGGCTTCCGAAGAACCTGAAATTTAGGAAAGAGGGAATTTTGGAAGTAACTGTAGATTACTTTCTACAAACAACAGCTTAAAGAATAAAGAAACAAAAGCAACATGCATAGAAAAAAAAAGGCTGTTCTCCAAGGAAAGTGTTTTTTGCCAACAGATACAGCTGAAAGCAATCAAAACTAAGTAAAATATGTAAATAATGTTTATGTCCTTGCAAAGGATGTCTTAATATATCTAAGTATTATGTTCAATATTGCAGAACAATTTGGGATCCAATTTGTCAATGCTCATTCTTGTGCGAAGTGTAACTTTACACCAAAAACAAGTGAGATCAAAAAGACTGCATGTTATTTACAAGTTACTGAACCTAAGTAAAGATTTGGAAATTGGTGAGTGGCCCTGGCTCATACTCATCAATATTTAAAATATGATCTTCAGTAAAGACATTTTTTAAACAAACACAGGTTTTTCCAATCAAGAAGTCTGTGGCAAAGTATGTTGTCAAATAGTTTCTGTTGTGAAACTTATTTTTCCTGATTATGTCTATCCACCTCAACAGATTTCAGTCTGGATGATTTGAGTTCATACTGCTTTCTACTAAGTATCCCTGGAGCCTCACTGAAGTAGTATGGATACGTCACACTGCTTCAGCTTGGCTAGACTATATTTCTTATGATAGATCCTGGCAACTTTATCCACAGAGGAATGCTCCTAGCTAAAGTACATGTCCCTGGAAGTTGAGAAGCCAAATTTTTAAAGTATGAGAGAGCTGTGTTGCTTTTCCTGTAAGCCATGATACTGGCTTAGGTGGATGTAAAATACATCTGAAGCTTTTCAGAATGAAAAATAACTTTCATTGCTTAACTGACCTTTCCTGAAAATGTTTGTTCTCTGGAATGTTTTGAAACTTAGATTTTCTTTGCTAGAGAAAGTAAAACATCTGAATATCAGCTGTCTCACAGAGCTAAAATCTCCTTTTCAGTTCTACTAGGTAGAGTATCCTTGACTCAAGATAAAATGAAATTTATTAAGTTTGTTGTGTTTGATCACCGAGAAATCTTCTTTTGGGATAATTGCCATGGTTCTAGTTTCCCCACTATGTATCACTGAGTGTTGGAAGCTCCTTTTGTTCACTGTGCAAGGGTGTTAAAGCATAGCTTTAATTATCATATTTGTCTGGAGCAGTAACTAATGCACCTATTGAAAACAATAGTTCATTTCTCCATTTTGAAATGCCAGATTCTTACTAGTGTTACTAAGCAAGTCAGAATAGAAGCTAGAATAGAAGAAAGAAGACAAAAAATTGATTATAACTTATCTGCTGAATTTACATGCTTTTGTACTACATATTTTACTTGCTGAGCTTCTAAAGGATAAAAAACCCAGCTTAAAGGGAGAGAAGTTAAGTGAAACGGTGTCAATATTTATGGTGGTCTGTGTCATACACAATAAGCCTTGCACTGCCGTGTTGTTCTATGCAGAAGCTGGTGATAATCAGTACCATCTTTATGTTCAGACCTGGAAAAAAGAAATCTGTGTTCTCACCCCATTCAATACCAGCAAACCAAAGCCTCTGTAAAAAAAAGCTTCAGTAGCCATTGATATTACAGCAGTTCACTGAAGGCCAATGTTGTCAAAAGTTCCTTATTTGTGAGAACAGATTCACTTTACATGCTCCCACTGGCGCCATCTGGCCCAAAGTTAAAGGGAAAATCCAAAGAATGCCTATAGAATGAGTGCATTTTAAATGAAATTACAGCTGAGGAGAGTTATATCTGGTTATATTGGTAAGTGTTGTAGTTCTTGCAGTGATCTTGGGGGAGCAGGTCTCTATGTGTGTGTGTGTGTATGTGTGTGTGTGACCGGTGTTTCTACACAAAAATGTCAAATGCAAGTCCTCAATCCCATAAGGGTCTTTAAGTAACTTAGTGATAGGCAACTTGACAGATAAGCTGTTGAAGCCTGTAAACCCTTTTTCTATTACTCATGTTATCTATCTTCTTTTTTTCAGAGAAAGAGAATTTGACTGTTTCAGAGTCAAAAATATCTGCATCAAATAAAACTACTGCTCCTAGAAGTATGCTATTTAACACTAATGATTAACTGATTTCAGTACGGAAAAGGATATGGTAGAGTGCAGCACAAAAATGTATTTCTGTTGGGTTCGGAGTTTGTTTTGTTTTGTTTTGTTTTGTTTTGTTTTGTTTTGTTTGTAGATAAAAATCTACTAAATGGGGTAACGTTTCAAGGTACACTTGAAAAAGTGACAAAATGCATTTATACACCTAGGGCCCATTTTTTGCCTGTACATATTTATACACAGAGTGTAAATAATATGCTTAAGTAACCCTGCTGAGCTAGAGCAAAGTTCAGGTGTGACCATAATGTCATCTCAGAGTACAATACAGCAGATAATCTTTGTGTATCTCCACAGGTAGAAATTATAACTGAGGGTTTTCTGAGTTACAAGTATTGCTTTCAAATAGGCCTTAAGAGTTTTCTTAATTTGCTCAAGCCCTTTTGAGCCTACATAAAATCTGAACATATAGAACATCCTGAGGACCTCTCTGAAGCACTATCTCCTTTCATTTTTGTCAGCTGACTTCCCTCCCTGCCCCCTACGCCTTCTATTGGAAAAGAGAGGAAAAAATAACACCTTTACTTTTTCATTCTACTAATAATTTTTATAGATTTTTGTCCTATCCCTTCCTACCCATCTCTTTCCTGGGCTGAAGAGTATAGGTCTATTAGTTATTCCTTCTATCAATATTATTCTTTAACTTTGAGCATACCTGATACCCTTCTCTGCACTTTTCTCAATTCCTATTCTCACATCTCAAAAATAATATAACAGAAATGAAAACATTCAAAATGTAGTTTTATAATGAATTTATGCACTGGCATAATAGTGCTTTCCCTTCAGTATTCCTTTTTGAATAATTTCTAGCACTCTATTTGCTACTTTCACTGTTTGTGATTTGGTGCTTTCATAATACATTATAACGTCAGCACCTCTAGTCTGTGCTTACTGCTCAGCTCAGATACAAACTGAATTCTTACTAGGTGTGAAATCATGTTTGGAGGCAGAAATTCAGAGCCAGGTATGCTTAAATGTAGGCTTAGTCTACAATAGAGTTTTGTGAACACTTGCAGATATTGAAGATAACATAGTTTGAAATCTTCTACTTGGAAAATTCTGTACATCAAGTGATAGGGCTTTGTTTTACTACAGAAAAATTGAGTAAATCTTATAAATACCCAGTGTGAATGTGCTAGTGGTGTTATTGAAGAGTTTATATTAGGAAGAATTTTCCCCTTGTAGCAGCAGAGTTTATGGTTAAAATTTGAAAACTCCTAGATATGACCTTTGGACCATTCCACCAATTTTTTTTTAAATAATGATAATAAATTTGCAAGTTCTGATGTTGAAACCCTATTTGATTTTTAAAGTTTGTAAAGCTTTTGCATGCTTTGATCTTGAGCCTTGAGATCTTGACTCTGCTAAAAGCTAATGGAAAAAAGAAAATCTTTTATTTTTCAATTCACATAAATTCAAGGAAAGATAATAGTTAACTGCTGGTCATGCCCTCTTTTGAAAAAAAGGAGAATAATTTTTACCCAATTACCTAAAAACTTAATGGGAATTCAAAAGCTCAATGTGAGCAGAAGTGAGCAAACAGTGATAGAATCAAATGTTTCTCACAAAATAAAATACAGTATGAAACATCAAAAGAAGTTTGCATAAGAAAAGGTTTTATTATTGCCTTTTTCCCACTGATAGAGGTACCGAATGAAAATAATTTCTATGAAGGTTTATTTGTATTCATTTTGAGAGGGAGAGCTGGACCTTCTGCTCTAATCAGGCTTCTAAACATTCCCAGCTATTTAATCCTGTTGGGAAAGAAGACCAAATTGGGCAAGTAAACTTGAAAAATCTTACTATGAGGCTCTTTACAATTCAGCTTGGACTGCGGCCTCCTTAAGGACTCGGCAGACTCTTCTGCTACAATTTTGTTTATATCTGCTAAATTAAATGCAGGTAGAACAAAAGTGCTAAATTAAATGCAGGTAGAAAAGCTGTGGAAGTCTGTGGGTCTTTGGCTCTCTGTGATGAAGTGAGAGCCTTGAGACACAGAATCACAGAATGGCTTGGGTTGGAAAAGACTTTAAAAATCATCTAGTTCTAATCCCCCTGCAATATCTTGGCAATGATTGTTTATGTTGTGCCAATCTGAAGAGCTAAACATGTATCATTGTGTATCATTGATTTATATTCTGTTTTCCAGAAGTATTAACAAAATGCACTGAAAAAAAGTCAGACAAACTCACAAGTCCTAATCCTATCCAGGTACGTTACAACATCCCACCTGTGAAACTATTTGACAGGAAAACCAGAGAGACTATGTGCCTCTTTACAGGGTAGGATTTTCCATGTTCTTTGCCTGGAAGCATTATAGGCACCTCTCCTCTTTTATTTAAAAATAGGGTTGTTAAAAATATACAGACCCCATCATATGCCAATCTAAATCTTTGAATTACAATGAGAATGTTTTTCCTAAAAAATATTCTGAGCTCTGCTCATTCAGTGAAGACAATGCATGCTTTTAATCTTCTACATAAAATGATATATATTAAAATTGTTTTATTATCGTATTTGAGTTACTCCTGGAAAGTTATCATAAATAAAGGACTTTGTATCAGTAATAGTGTCCTAGCTATTGGGAAGGCACAAACAGACTCGGGGCCAAATCAGGTAAAGGAGAGGAGGCTGGTGAGCAATTTGATTCCTCAATACAAGCCCTGGCTCAACAGAAATGGTAACTGAACTGTGTTAATCACTCTGTGTTCTGAATGGAATTCAGAGGTTTTTTTTCTGAATGGTGATTATTGGGTTTCACCACCAGTCTTCCATAACAAAAAGCCACAGAATTGAGGAAGATGAGTTACATTTGTGAGACACCACTCTCAACAATGCATTTTACTGTTTGTATGTCAGAAAACTGAATCCAGGCAACAACAAAGTCTGTACCTGTGAAAGAAAAAAGAAGCAACAAAAGCCTCAAGTATCTGTGTTGTTAAGAAGATCTGAGAAAGAGGTCAGTAATGAATTATACACAAATCTGACAGCTGCTGCTCTTTCAGCACCACTGCAGAGTGCTTTTATACCTGCTACCCTACTGTTATTTTCTTCTGGTGTTCTTTCATAAGAAAGATTTCTATTCCTACCAGCCTCACTGTTGTTGTTGCCTCTTTCATCAGGCCAATTTTAATTTTAAAATAGCACAAAATTGTCCAAAACTTTGAGGTCAGCCTCAGCTTCAGTGCGAAGGTGAACCCAGGGATATCTAGATATCCCCTCTAACGTAAGTTTTTCTCAGATCCTATGATTTTAATTCCTTCAGTGGAAGAAAGATCAAATTACCATGAAGTTTCTTATCCTGTATAGTGCTTATACTTTCTGTTGTGATTAGGACATTATGTAGTTATTATAAGAGATGTAACACAAAGTCCTTGTTTGTTCATGCTTTCCTGCAGAACCCGTCACACTGCAGTTGCTTACAGTGTCTGGGCCTGGTCACCTAATCACATTACTGTGTTAGGAATAAATAGCTATTTCAGTAGGGGGTCACAGGCTTGCCACAGAAGATGCAAGCTGAACTCACAGCCACTAGGAAGGAGATGGGCAGGCTGAACACTCCCTAGGCTACCTGGCAAACACAGATGGTCACTGGTTTCCACATTATCCTAGCTTTTGTCATTTTTCAGCCTTCCTTTTTTGCACAATAAAAACAAATATACATTGACTTTTGCTTTGAAAACATACTGTGGAATTTCAGAGTTTGATCAAGGTACAAAGATTTTATTTAGGACAGCCTAGCATAACTTTTGTTTGCCTGTGCTTCCCCACATGAACTGTTGCTCGTGCTAGTCTTGTACTGCAGCTCCCTGGAGGGATCTCAATTCCCATTGGGGTCCACAGTCCCTAAACTGATGGTGCATCAGGAAAACATTTGGCAGTGGTGCTTTCTGGATTTTTTTCTCTGTAACTGATTTTACAAGCTCACCTACTATTACAAACCAGAGGATCCACACAGAAAAAAACACATATAGTGAGTGGTAAGGGTTCTTCAGTGTCAGGTAGAGCTGAATGCCTCAAGATATCTGAGCTATTACCCTCCCTGAGCATGCTCTGATACTTGATGGGAAATTTTACATGTGTTGTCTTTGAGATCTCTACCCCAGGAGTGGTTGACAGAAACAAATGACACATACAAAAGTCATGTTCTTCATGGTATGGTAATGTAAATTAATGTTTCTCTAGTTATTGCAGACTCGAATAAATGGCATACTGGACAACAACCAAAGCAATTTTGCATAAGCAGTGTTGGGCTTCAAAGGCAATCTTAAAAAAACCCCAAAATCTTTTTTGTATCAACAAGATGAACTGCCTTTTTCTAGATGGAGATCTTAATGTTTTTTTCTCTTGTGTTATGAAAGCAACTGAAATAAAATCATGCTTTCTCAAACACCACAAAGAAAGAAGGCAGCAGTGGTAATCCAACATCTTGTGCACAGTCATAATCAGCAGATAGCAATAAATTTTCCAGCAGTTTTCTAATTTATTTGAATGGGAAATAGGAGGGGTCTCTAAGATGCAATCCACGCAATCAACAATGCTGTTAAGGGTTGTTACCATATTTCTGTAACTCTATTAAGTTAATGAACTTTAGGTCCCTGTGATATACAGTGCACATCCTGATGTTATTTTGAAATATCACTGACTTTCTATCTAAAATTATTGTGCAATATATCAGTTCATTCAGGTGGTACAATCAATCACATCTTGTCCAACTAATTTTTAATATTATCATCTAATCCTATCGCATAGACAACAATGGTGTTACCAGACAACAATGGGCAGAGAAGAAGGGCTACCTCTTACTGCTTTTTTAGATGCTGGGGGTATAAGACATGTCTTTGGAAACATCTCTTTGCAGTACTCTTGGTTTTACTCCGAATGACAGTTAAGCTGTAAAAGTAGATACTAAACCCACATAATACGTTAGCCTTAGGAAAAGGGAGATTTACATTTCTCTGCTGTTCTGTGACATAGAATATATTATGCTAAACCTTTTCAACCCTTCAGAAAATGTCTATTTCAAAACACTTAAATACAAGATGAAAGCATAAGCAAATCTAGACGAGATGCAAAGTTCAAGCAAAGGGGAAAAGGTTTGCTGTTGGCACAGATGCCACAAAAGGACAGAAGGGTAAAAGAGGCAAAGCTGGGCACACTGCAAGTACCAAGAGGACATTCAGCCTATGACTGCACACTGCTGAAGCGTGAGGTGGGGGAAGAAAAGCAAAAAGAAGAAAATGGGTTTTGTGTTCAGCACAGAACTGTTTAGTACCTTTGTCTCCCTGCAAATCACTGATTAACTGGCTAAGAAACAGTGTCCTGAGCTCAACAGAGTGGGGGAGGAAGATAGAGAAACAAATGGAAAAACTTTTGCCATTAGAACAAGAAGTGTCAGGAATCAATGCAAAGGTGTGAAAGTCTTCCTGTGCTTGTGAAAATCTTGTGCTACTTAAAAGGAAGCATAGTTATAGGGAAAAAAGAAAGAAGGAAAGTCAGCAAGTAAGGGAAAAAGTAGGGAAAAGCAGAGTGACGTTTCAGATACAAAAGTTAAAGACAAGTATTTGGAGAACAAATAATAGATGGATCATTTCCTCTGAAGAAATAACCAAATGAACTATAGAAAACAGTAAGATGGATTCACACAACAGCAAGTAAAATATGGAAGTTAGACTGAAACAAGAAACATGGCAAGACACATAACAAGCAGAGATATGATGCAGGAATTATGGAATTATTTTCATATTTTGATATTTACAGAGAAAAATCTAATTTAATTTTTTTTTTCTGCTTTGGTGACATTTCAGTGCAGAGAAAAGGATGACACACTTCTTTCTTTTAATCATAGAATCATAGACTATTCTGAGTTGGAAGGGACCCACAAGGATCACCAAAATCCATCTTTTGCTCCTGCACAGAACAGCTCCAAATATCACACCATGGGCTATGAGAGTGTTGTCCAAATGCTCCTTGAGCTCTGTCAGCTCTGGTGCTGTGACCACTTCCCTGGGGAGCCTGTTCCAGCGCCCAACCACCTTCCAGGTGAGGAACCTTTTCTTAATATCTGACCTAAACCTCCCCTGACACAACTTCAGGCCACTCCCTTAAGTTCTGCCATGGGTCACCACAGAGAAGAGATCAGTGCCAACCCCTACTCTTTCCCTTGTGAGGAAGCTGTGTATTGTTCTCCCAACAGTGAACATAATCTTACCTACGATATTTTCCAAAGTAATGATTAGTTTATTTCCAGAAATGTTACATTTCGCAACTGCATCTTAAAGAGTTACAAGTAAGTGACACCAATATGCAAAAGTAGATAATGTGAGTACACAAACACTACCTCATGCAACACGCAAAAGGCAATTAAAACATTTACTTTCAGGAATTATTATTTCAGATGGGAATGTGGAAGAGTAAACATGTTTCTCTATTTCAAAAATTTATGTTCTCAGGTAGCAGATACTGCAACATATCCAAAAGGTTGATTTGCTTCCAGCAGTTAGGTAGTGGACATGAATTACATAAGTATGGAGCTGGGGAAATTAGTTTAATTTGTATACATGCTAACTTTATAAAATTAAACTAAACTTGAGGAGAAAAATTCTTGATTTTTATTTGAAGCCAAATCTTCTGAATAAATTACAAATACTCAAGTTTAGTCCACAAAATGCGTCTGACGGAGACATGTTTAGAAATTTAGCAGGAAGATAGCACAAGAGTAAATTGACCTCCATCATCTACAATCTAGGTGGGTTCTGACTTTTACAGAAGGAATAAAAAATTGAATGAACCCTACAAGACCATGAAAGCTTTTTTTCAATTACTATTTATTAACAAATGCACGTGTGTGTGCGTATTCACATGCAACCGAGAACATTTGCATGCATGAGCACGGGATAAATGATTTCTGTGTTCTTCCCATGTCACAAATGCTGCTTCCCAGTTGACTTATTTTCTTCTGGAGACAGAAAATTCAACCTTTTATTAATTATAAGGTAATGAAACCCATCCGTCTAACTGTTCACATTCAGCTGTGTATCATGAGTCAGAAACTGAAGCATGGCTCTGAGAAAGGTCAACGAAGCAGAACTGTATTTCATTTACAAGAAATTAAAAATCAGGAATTAAAGAAAAATAAATAAACTTTAAATGAAAATGACAGGTTTGTCTTTCAAGGGAAAGACTATGCTTGCACATCAGAAGCTTTACTTTCCCTAGGGTTTTCTGTAACTGCTGCCTCATAGTTTTTCCTCAATCTGCCCACTCCACAGGAAAACCCAAACAAAACAAAGCAGACAATGGAAAATGTGAAGACGTGCTCCTCATACATCTCCATTGCATATTTCTTCTAGTCTCTCGAGAGACACAATAGAAATGAACAAGATACAAAGCAAAACAAAAGCTGCCATTGAGAAAGGTTTTTAGACATGACCTAGAAAAAATACAAGAGAAATATAGTGTTGTACTTACTTCTATTTTGAAATTCTATTTGATATTTAAGGCATTTCCTCTTCTATTAACACATTTCCCCTTCTACTCTTTTGACTGATTAAATTTAATTTCTTAAAATTATGGTACTTTATAGTTTTTTTTTTACTTAAAAAGCATTTACATTATAAGGTGAATTTTTAGAGGACTGAGATTCAAGAGCCTAAGAACACTAAATTTCAAAATATTTTCTGTACTTAGAAAACACAGAATTTGACAGTTAAATGTTGAAATTAATCAGATAGTTACATTTCCACATAGCCCATGTGCACTGTAAGGCAGTTTGTGTGGTAGGTGAGAAATTTGCCCATTTTAACAAAGGTCACCACTCTAAAGAGTGTTTTTCTGGATTGTAAGTGAATTTTTCAAGTGGACGCTTGCCATTTCACTGAGAACAAAAACATCTCATTTAATTCATAGTCACCTGACCCCAGAGTATAGACAAGTGCATTTCTGTAAATGAAAGGAAATTGCCTGAAAATAAATACAGATAACAGAGCAAACTTTAATTTATTTTGTATTCATGAATGGATGCCTATTTTTATTAGGAATACATCCCCTAATGACAACTTCCCTCACTTATTTACTTTTTCAGGATCATTTTTGTTTTCAGGGCAGTAGAAACAGAGGATAAATAAATACAAAATAAAGATGAGATTGGCCGTATTCTGATCATAGCAAATCCTGACATTTCTGCTACTTTTCTGCATGGTGATTTTGCTGTCATATTGCACTGTTTTGAGTTGCACTTTTCCATCAGGAAAAGTAAGGAAAAAGCAGCACAAGTGAAAGAAGTCAAAACAGTGAATTACCTGGCTCTAAAATACCTCCAAAAGAAGGACTTTGGCCAGAGCTATGCAAAAATGCCTAATACAAAGCATTATGTGTGTTAGCCTGATTTAAAGTGGCCCTTTCTGCATCCAGGACCAGGTCCCCGTCAAAAGAATCACACCATCTCAAAAGAAAATCCAAACAAAAAACCCCAAACAAACAAACAAAAAATAAAAAAACAAAACCCAAAAAAACCCCAAACAAATGAAAACCCAACCAACCAACAACAAGAACAAAAAAAAACCAAACAAAAAGAAATCAACACACAACTCCCCTTTTGGTAATACCTACAAAGATTATGTCTATGGGCTTTTCTCATAGCTTAGAATAAATTTGATTTTTTTCCAGGAAGAAACACTAGAATTAGGCAAAAGCTGACTTTATCACATAGAATATTCTTAGAAGAAAATTAGGAATGTACAAGATGGCAAAACTGTTCCTAGTATATTACTGAAACATCTAGCTAGTGAGGACAAGCACTGGTCCCCAAGATGGGGTATGCTTACAGTGTTGCCAGAGCCACAATTTATTCAGTTTTCTTTTTGTGGTAAAATGGATATATAGAGGGGGAAAATAAATCAATTCCATCTGAATGAAATAATATCCAACTTAAAAATAATGAACTTTTATTCCACTGAACACTTTCTAAGACATTTTAAATATTTAATTATTTTTCAACTTAATTATGTTACACAACTCTTAAAAACTATTTCTTCTGCTCCCTTTTAATATTCTAATATTAAGATGCAATTTTCAATTGCAATTTAATATTAAGATGCAATTTTCAAGAAAACACATGAAGAATTTGTTCATCTGCTGAAATCTAAGATCAGCTTTTACAAAATATTGAGGAAAGAATTACGAGAAAACTTTTGATATTTTCAGAATTCTGTTGTTCAAGCCTTCCTTTCTCAGAGGGTTGATTGATTTCCAGAATAGGAATTCGGGTCTCTCTGAAGCTTTACCACTGTTTGTGAAGGCTTTACTTCGACCTTTTGTATTTCCAGTGTGATGGATATTGAAGACAATCCCACAGAAATCATTGCGTTTCAGAGCAATATGGAAGTAGGCATAACAAGAATGAGAACATGATTACCTTTTTAAAGTATTAGCCTAAATGTCTCTAACTGACATTTTAGTAATTTAGAAAAGAATTTGTTCATGTTTTGGAATATTTTGCTGGTCCTCTTGATGAAAAATATGAAAGAAAACAAATCAGGTAACATTTTTTTCGTCAGTAAGAAATAATTTAAAAACAAAACACTGGAGAAAAAAAGTGCTTTGTTAAAAAATTGGAAGAGGAAATGGAAAAGGAAACCAAAATAATTCAGTTATGCAGCCCTGGATTCTCTGGATATTCTCTTGTAAGATCAAGGAGGGACATAGGAAACTACACAGAAAATTGCATTTTATGCATTTAAAAACTGTAAGAGGAAAAGCAGAGCAATGCAATGAAAAAAAAATAGGAAGACAGTCTCGTGGTCTGCTGCTCATTGATTTGATAGGTATTGCAGTGCTTTATATTTATGATGTAACTTCAGATTTGCATTTCCTTTTCGCTCATTCCACAAGGAGATACTGTACCATTCAGCCAAATAAATCAGTGAAGAAATATACTGTTAAGAGCTGGTCTGACTTATGGACCCATTCAATTCAATAATCTGGAGAGCATGATTGCTTTAAGGTCTGAAATTGAACAACATCTTAGTAAAAATTAAAAACAAAGGAATGGACTCTGGTAATTGCTTATTAAATTTTCAAGCCCCAGTGACAATAACAAGTTTAAATTGATTGCTCAATACATTTAAAATAGATGGTACTGAATGTGCAACAAAACCACACCAGCACAGCAAATAACTTGATGTTCTTGAATGGATAAGTACCTCAGTACTTCACTACCTCTGGAGAGTTTAAGGAATTCAATAAGGCTGACTCGAATGGATCCTATGAAAACGCTGTGCCTCACCCACAACTAGTGCTGGACTGCCCCAACTGCTGCCTCAGCTTGGTGCTTCAGGGGAGAAAAATATGCTCTTTCCACATGCACATTCTGGCTTTCTCAGCCCTCCTGAAAAACCCATCCCCTTCCTTGCTGCTGCTTCAGAGTCACAATATATTTGTCTTCCTGGTGCAAATCCCAAGTTTCCTCATGCTGTGTTAAATTTTCACAGGACACTTAATTTCAGTATGGTAAGATCCAGGAGTTCAACACCGTAAACCAACCAAACAAGAACACTTTAATACACGGGAGATGGGAGGGAAAGCTTGGACTACAGGGTCTTGTTAGAGTGTGTGGAAGGAAAATAGGAAGAGGATAAGGAAATGGGAAAAAAGGCCAGGATAGAAAAAGCAGATTTAGAAGAAAAGCCTACTGGCTTATAAATCTCACTTCTCATCTTCAGAGAGCTTTTGAAAATACTAAAGGAACTTAAAGATGTGAGTTTAAATGGTTTTCTGAAAGACTGTTTCTACAAAAGCTGTAAGGTACTCTGAAAAATTCATGTAACTGGAGAAAGGAGGCTAAGAATACACAAGGGAAAAAGAAAAAAACAATTAAAGTACTTGAACAAAAGGGAGAAATTAGAATTCTCACTTTCACCCTGACTTTTCACAACACTATAATAACATGAATCAAATACAGGTTTTACATGTTAGTAGGGAAAAGACTATTTGCTCAAACCTGTGAAGTGATACATTTTTTACTTGTCTTCCAGAGAAAACACACTGTCAAAGAGTCTGTCAACTAAATACAGAAAGCTACAGACAAAGAAGCGTGATCCCAGCCAACTAAACCGATCAACAAGATGAGAGCCAACCTGTCTGTGTTGTTACAGAAGCAGCAATTCTACCCCTCAGAGTGTGCTGCCGCTGCCCAGATTGCTTGGCAAGCCACAAGGTGAAATTACCTTCTTGCCAGCTGCTGTCTTTTAGTCTGCTTTAGATTTGAATGCAGATCTACAGCACCTAAGGTTTATAATTTAAACACAGGTACAAGGGTTACTTCAAGGGTGTCCAACCTGTGAAGTTAAGCATGCAAAAACAAAATTATAGGTCATCAGAAAAAGCCCAAATGTGCCAAAATTGTCCTGAAATTGTGGCAAGACACAAACAGTTCTGAGCATTTTCTTCAGAGCATAGCTCCTAAGAGCTAAGCAATATAAGTGGAGAAATAAAATGATGGAAAGGATTCTAAGGATTCTTTTTTCACTCTTTTTTTTCTTTTTTTTTAATACCTTTTTTCTCTTAGCAAATGAGAAATAACAACGATTGAGGAAAAAAGGTAGAACATCTGTTGAATAAAAATAAATTAATAAAACCCAAAAAATTGCACAGGCAATATGAGGTGATACATTTTTATTTCTCTTTTTTTATTCTAATAGGTGAGATCCTGCTTATTGATACCAACATTTTTTTTAACATCAGTACTTCAAAAGGAGAGCTATTTGGATATCAAATCAACATCTATAATTTACCATTAAAAACACAACATTAATATTATTTTAATAATTGAAATAATATTAAATTTTTTTAAACATAAAAAGAACTCATTGCCATTAGCAGTTAGAATTCATATTTGTGCCTTATTTAAATTCTGCCTTTTATTTAATTGTGGTTCAGAGGACCATTGATAAGATTTCTAAATTTTCCATACAATCTCTTTTTATCTTCTTAATAAATTCTCAAGAACCATTTCAAGGCAAACACAAATGAGACAAGGAATCACAAATTACTAGAATTAGGGGACAACTGCTGAAAGATGCACTCTGATTCCCTTTCAAGTGGGAGAAAACCCTACATGTTTAGAAATCACTTTCTTTTGGTAGAATACATTCCTGGAGCACTATTTTCAGCTACCATTAGAAAAGATGTTATCAAATTATTTCTGCTTTTTATTGTTTGGTCTGTTATGACTCTCCAAACTCAAAACCCACTTGGGATTTGCTAAATTAGAGCTGAGGTATGAACCAGAGAACATGACACTGCAAAGCTTCCTAGCTGCTCAGCAGGCAAGAGAAAGCGTCTTTTTTTCTTTCCTTGTTTGTGGGTGATATTTCTTCACAAAATGAGGAGGAAAAATGTATCAAGCAAAGTTAATTATACTTTTAGAAATTTCCCATCTACAATTCAAATAAGGATCTCCCTGAGAGGGACTCAGATTTTACATACTCTATGTGCTAACCTTCATCATACCAAATGGCAGCAGAAACTGAAATATTTTCCATATCAAGTGCATTTCATACACAAAGCTTAAAACCACCCATGCATTTAGGCTAAAATGAATTATCTAATTTAAACATATGAAATCAGGCAGATTTACAAATGAGGTTTCATTTCAAATTCATACCTCCTTGTCCCTATTTCAATAAGGGAGAGGAAAGCTTACAAAACAGTGAGAGATGACTAACTTCCATGTAAATTATCTCAGAGGAAGCGAAAAGATTTTAAAATTGGGGTTGTTGATACAACAGTCTGTTGTAACAACTCTAGTCTTTTCTGGTGCTAGTATTTTCTTAGAAGTTTTCCTTAGCACAGCTTGTGGATTAGAAACGTAAGAGGAACTATTTCTGCTCACTGGGACAGTCATGAAACACAGACCAGAGGTAAACAACCAGACATGGAGAGAATACAGGACAACAGACAGCCAGTCTGACCCTTCATTGCAAGGTACCTTGTTCCACCATGAATTCAGCAGTCTTTAGTTTTTCAGTAGAGCCCACTTGTAAAAGAATAATTTCTCGGCAGAAGGAAATTGAGTACAAAATGGTGGCTTCTGAGAATTCCTTCCATTTATACAAAGTACTTCTTTTAGCACACAGTTATTATATATTTATGCAGTACACACACAAAAAAAAACCAGCAGGCAAAAAAAAAAAGAAATCATTTGAACACAGGTTCTCCATGAACCAAATGCACTCAGAAAATGCAATACATTTCATTTTTCTGTCATGCTTCATTGTCTATATTTTCTTAAGCAGTTTCCTCTAGATAATAAGGAAAATAATTAGTTCTGCTCCCCAACATGGGCAATTAAATATGAATATTTGGTTTTTTGGTAATACACCCATGTGCCAGAGTAAGGGGCACAATAAAAATGATTAATTGAATATGTAAGTAACAAGCAAAATGTCTTTGTTAATCAGAAACACTGATACCTGAAATAAATACAACTTATAGATTAAAAGTTCATGTCAGAGCAATAACCAGAATTCAAATACTGCCTCTACCCCTGTATCACTTGCAGCTTAATACGGAAATGAAGATACCTCTGCATTAGTGTTTTATTTTGAATCAGGGGAGTGCTATTGATGTAACCATGCTTAGATAATTTGGGCTCCCGTTGCAGTGTGGTCTCAGAGTGAACATGCTGGGGTCTCTGTAGAAAAACTAAAGCTGAAGATGCACCCCACCACTGTACAGTTCGAAGAGTCTGACCTGGGCTGCAGTGAAATTGCAGTCTCCAAGAGTGTATAGGGAGGCCCTCAATACCCTGCACATCCATATTTATTGCTGTTTCCATTGCTTTCTGATGCAGGACATCTTGAGCAAACTGCGATGTGTATATGCTCTTTTGTACTGTTTTACTTTAGGGTAGATAATAAGGAAAGTTAATTTATGAGCTAAAAATTAAGTCTCTAAGCAGAAACTTTATTCTAAAAAGAATCCAAAAGACTCTAACCCAATCTTTCAAATCAAAGCAAGAAATCATTTCATGAAGACAAAAATTCTAATTCAAAATTTTTTTGTTCTGTCATCCTCATTATATTTACCAAAAGCAGCTAAATGTCACCAGCCTCTAAAATGCTGTATTTTTAACCATCTGGATACACCTATGCTGCTCAGACACTTACTACTTGCAATTTAACTGAAATTACTGTGTCAAAGGAGTTTCCTTCAAAAATAAAAATTTTTGGAAAAATTGCTTTCTGTGGATGTTTGAAAGGTCCTTAAAGAAACATTAAAAACAAACACAAAAAATTTAATTATTTGGCTTTCAGATATCTTTCTTAAGGAGAATCTTAAGCAGGAATCCAATTATGTTTTATCAGCTGTATTACACATAGAAATTTATTCCACTTAAACAATTAAGTTTTAAACTAAATGTCTATAAAGGTCTTTCCTTTTTCTGTTTTCACACAGCAGTATACCCATCTGTTTGAGTTTTCTACCCATAACATGTACTCTAATAAAACCACAGTTCAGTCACTGTTTTACTGAATGTTATAGCATAAAAAAAAAATCACATTTAAGATTATACCATCATCTCAGTGTTTTAATTCAGCTTAGTGGCTCTGGATATAAGCTGCTTCTATCTCTTATAAGAGATAAGCAGATGCTATCTGTTGCTGCCCTTATTTAATGTTCTTTCTGACTTCAAAGAGCAGTAAAGTGGGATGTGAAAGCTGCTGGAAGATCCCACTGGAAGCATATTCATAGGTCACTGTTCAAGTCATCCTCTGCTGTGAGCTTGAGAAATTATTGCCACCACTCTCTGGTAATGAGTTACTGCAAACTAGTAGTCTGCAGTTTATTTTCCACTGTCCCACCATAGAAGACCTAGCATAGCTATATAATATTTATATAGCACATATTGGATCATGAAAACCCTCAGATGCTACATTGCACATTCTCAAATAACTTTATGCTTACCATCACTCCCCAGCTCGATCTCATCTCAATTCAGATTTTCCTCTCTCAAAGCACATTAGAATCTTCAAAGGTAACCACAGCTTCCTGGCATTCACAGTCTTTAAAAAAATAGTACTGATCCATGTTATAAATAGTGTGTGAGCTTGTGCCTTGACCACCTTTGGAAAGGTGACAATTATGTTTGTATCTGTGGTTAAATATGAGGAAGCACATTTCATATTCCATATGGCATCCCATGAAGCATACAACTGGAAAGAGAACAGAGATACATCTGGCTGCAACTACTCAAATACTCTGAGTGCAACTGTTTGGAGCTTTACTTATCTTTTTAGAAGTTTCTATGAGAGACAAACACAAAGAGATTTAAAAAACCCCAAAACAACTTTACTTTCAAGAGTGACACTTTTCACAATTTGGATTCATGTTATTTGTTGTTTAAGTACATAAAACTCTCCACCTGAAATTATCATGGTTGTCCTTTCTGTGGAAAGCCTCTTTCACATCATGTACATGCAACACTGTATGAGAAGCTTTTGATAACTTGCTGTGAACAGCATTACCTTCTTCAAAACAAACAGGTGAAAAATAGACTTTTTTAAACAGCAGCAAAGTGAAACAATGTAGGAAAAGTCTGCTTCTGCTTACCATGTACCATGCAAGAAGCAACACTTGAGAGTAAAGGAGCTGTAATTAATAGTGTTAGCTTAGATTCTGGTCTAAGGCATTCTATTCCTGTCATCCCTTAGGGAAGAAACATGACAGGGTACCTTTGCTAGCACTAAAGTAATCAAATCAGTTATGGCCACTATTGTTATTGCTAATTTAGCCAGCTGGGGGAAAAAAAAGAAAATCAACAGTTACTCGAATTTGGAGTCCTTTTGATAAAATATACAAAATTAATGTTAAAAAAGAATGGAAGGCTGGAAGTCCACTTCTTTACTAATGTGTTTGTATGTAACTGGCAATTCTCTTGCATGCAATTGAGATAGTGTCAAAACATGATACAGCTTTGAATTGTAAGCAGGTGTAATATGAATACAGTTTAATAAACTCACTGCAATTTATTTCCACTTTTCTAAGCAAAATTGTTTATGACAATGCTTTCTGCAGATTGAAAGGAAATATGAGGGGGAAACTTTTTAAATAGTATATATTAGTGAGGAAGTGGGAGTACAGTTTTCCTCTTTGCTTTTCATGTCATGAGTAGTTGTAACAATAATAATGGCCAAGTTAATTTGTATGTTACAACACAAGCAATACCTTCAGCCTTTACATCGCTTGTTGAAATGACCGGTTTTACTTTATTACCATCAGAAAATAGTGCCTAAACTCTAGAGTGAAATTAAAACCACCTTATACCACTGGTGACAGCTCTGAAAAATCAATTTCAGGCTTGACATAATAAGTTACACTGCAGAGAACAGAAAGCCCCATATCCTGTGGGACTGCTCAGATTGTACTTTGCAACAGAAAAGACTCATCTCTGGTTCCTAATGGTGTTATGTAAATACAAAGGAAATGTGCAGCATGCAGGGTGACATCACAGTATATAGGAAGAAAGGTTGATCACAACATTAAATTAAATTATGGCAAGTATAAAAAACAAGCTGCTGAAACTTATAAAAATATCGTTATTACGCTACATAAAACAGATGCTACTTGTACTTTTAAAAAGCAATAAAATGATCTGAAGAGAACATTACAAGTAAAAAAAATTACAGTAAATATATTAGTCTGTGTAAGTTGATTAGAAATATAAATTATTTTTTCCTGATGAGTTCTTCCTTAACAATAATTTTATGTCTGAGGTGATGTTGCTGTAATGACTGTAGATCTGACTACAGTCCACAAATGCTGCTGATTTTGAAATGCTGGCCATCTAAAAGGGTTTTTTTAAATAATGTTCATTAAATTATGTTATATAAAGTCACAATATCTCTTGATGTAGCAGCAGAACATTACCTTAAAATTTTAAATTTTGTTGCACCATTTAAAAACTCTGTCTTATCTTAGTAATTTTAATAATGTATTTTCTTTTCTACAGCTGTTTATTACTGTAACTAACAAGATTACTCAGAAGGCCCAACTCTATTAATGGGATCGTATTGATATTCTTTAATGCCCTTCATTTATGTTTAGTACTATGATACAAAACAGTCACCTCACTGACTACAGCCTTGGCCATTTTCAAATCACCTACATTACTTTGTCACAGCCTGCTAAAGCCTAGGCCACAGAACTAAGACATTCAGCCTCTTCTTGTCCAGATAAAACAGATTATACTAAACGTGTTCAAAAGGTTTCCTGAAATTACTGTTTTATAATAGATAATTTTAAAATTCTGCTACCTTCATAAGATCTTGTGAACTGTTGACACTGTTGTACTGGGGATAAGGTACCGCTCTCTGTGCTCTCAGCCATGATTTTAATGATAATATATGGTTAGTAAAGCTACTGTGGGCTACATTCAAATATCCTGAATGTAGAGAGCAGCTTGTAGAGTGAGTTTGTAAACTAACACACCATGTGAGTACATGTTTTCCTGCAATCAGTATTTGATAATAAGCGCACCACATCCTTAGGTTTATTTTGTATTCTACTGCTAAAGATAGGTTCTACCAAATAATTCAAAGCCTGCAGATTATGCACGAAACTGCTACTGTGAATATTTGCATATCATGTTATTTTAATTACAGGATACTCTTGATTTAATTAAGTAGGACCATGTTAATTATCCCTTTCACAAATCAACTAGACACATCATAATTTATTACAATGAATATAAACTCCAAACTCTCACTTTGGAGATTCTCATACGCCTGTGAATCAGTTCTTAGTAAGAATTATTTAATGACACAGTTTGAAGTAGCAAAACTTTCTCTTAAAGTCCAAGTGCTTGAAAACTTCAAAACTTGCTTAGAAACAAATGATGAGGTTGAAAAAGCAGAAATAATAAAATTCACTGTCAGGTTTAAAAATGAGCATAAACTTAAGAGATGATTCTCATTATTATATTACAGGTACGTTTAGAACAAACAAAAAGCCATATATTTTGAGCTTCCCTTTTTCTTAATTCAATCATGTGATAAGCTCAACAGGAAATATATTTGACACTTTCCTTATCTATTTCCGGATCATTGCTGGATCAAATACTGTAGCTACTGACGAACACTCTCAGTGGCAACACGAGGGGAATCAGCACAATTTTTTTCACCTGAAAGCTCTGACTGTTGTTTGCAAAAATTAATGTTTTGTTAGCGTAACAGGTCTCAGTGAGGAGCACTTAAACTTGGATATCAAAGCTGCAGGCTGGTGACACAGAACAAGGTTCTCTAAGTAGGTCAGATCCCAGGAAACATGTACTCCACAAGACACAGCATGTGAGAATCATTCAGTACTCACACATGGTGAGCATAGAAATGATATAAAGTATCTAGCAGAGTGAGAGGGAGTTACCAAAGGGAAGGGATGCTCCCCAGCTTATCAGTGATGGTCTTGTAAGAGAAATAGCTGACACCATCTCCTGTATTTTTGATTTTTGTAAAACTTCTTGGGTAAGTTGCTCTCTCTAAATCATGCTATCTCTGTACATTTGTTTAATGAAGATAAATCCCCCAAACAGGTAAATCCCCAGAATGGCAGCAAATCTGGAATGGCAAAACTTGATCATAACCATCTCTGTGATGTTCCTTAATTAGCTAAGTTTGTTAGGTTCTCTTCCCTGTGTTCTGGCTTCATTTGGCTTATTTCTTAGCTACAGAAGTCCCCTCCTGGGTAGTTCAACACCTGAAGGTGCATAATACAGAGGGTGTGGCTTCCAATGTGTGATCAAGTAACCAACTGAATGAGAATTTGCAAGGCTGATCATTGTGCCATTTCAGATCATATTTGAATCTAGCCACAAAAGAAGCACTCTGGGATTTTCTATGGTTTCTATGTGAGTAGCTGTACGGCAAGGATTTTCTGATAATTTTGCAAAGCAAATATTGCTCCTTATATAACAGTCAGAAAAATCTATGATTTGTATGACACATTACTCAGACGAGACAGAAAAACTGAACCATCACTTCCTTACCTATCAACTGTCCCTTACCAGTTGTCACAAATTACCAATAAAATGTGGTTAAAAAACCACATGGTCACACACTCACTTCATTAGCAATCAAAAGATTTATGGAGTCCCCATAGTTACATGTGGTATGGGACCTAGTAGAGCAACATTTTTCAAAAACTCTGAAATGCCATAAACCTTAAAAAAAATTCATATTTCATAGTGCTTCAAATAAAAATCTAATCAGTTCAAAACTCTGATTCTTGCCAATTTAATGTCTATGGTGCCTCTCTTTTGTTACTGGACGCTGGTTGTGAACCAATAATATAGATATTAAGCACACACATATAAACATAAATATTTTAAGTATTGGAAATTTTTATGTATTTTTTCTGATGGTAACAAAAATCTTGTCTTTAAGAAAGGAAGACTTTGCAAAAAGGGATGATTTTTTTTCCCCAGGAAGTGAATTTAGTTATACATTTCATGGATGACTAAGGTTTTATTTCCTACACTCCCCTATATTAAGGCTCCAAGGGGATGTTCACTTCACCTTCCAAATCATTACCAATTTCATATTTTGTTGTGCTGTATCATCAAATACTTTTATTTAAAAACAAAACCTTCCAAAACATCAAGCCAATGGACTTCTCCATGTCCTACACAGTTTATGAAGTTGATGTGTCCCATATTATGTGTGTTCCATCTTTTAAAATCCTTGAACTGGCTCTGCCTGCTTAAGGCACATTCATATCTTCTTTAAAAGACATTGCATGTACACTGGAAGCACTGGCAGGAGCTTGTATAATTGTCACTTCTGACAATTATATGTAGCCTTTTAAATACAACAAAACCATATAAGTCTAAATATGGCTAAAAGAAGGTACACAACAATGAAGAAAGTGATCAGACATCTCTTGCCATAATACAGAATTCCCCATTTAAAAAACCCCAAAGAGTTGTTCTGTTGTGCCTTTTGATATATATGGACAGATGACACAAGTAGTTACAGAGGTATTACAGAAATTTTGCTTGCGTCTTCTACTGCGTTTTAAGCCCTTCTCTTGGGTGATACTTTGTGATGTTGGAAGTTGATTATGACTACTAAGATAATGTGATATTGGTTTTTTCTATGGGATTATGTGATAAAATAGACAGTATAGTGGTATATTGACACTTAATGCCCAAAAAGAGCAGGCCAAGCCAAAGCAATGCTATGTACATTTCAGATATCAGAAACAAGGATCTCTGCAAAACACTGTAACAGCTCTACTGAGCCACAAAATGCAAATATTGAAGCTCACACAGAACAATTAAACCCTGAACTACAGTAATAACTCATTCAAAAGTCAGATGGATTTACCAGGCAACAGCTTATTACTTGTGAAAAACTAGGGCATCGGTGTGGAAAGAACACACAAACAGCCCAACCTCCGTCCCTTCATAGAAGGTGTTCTGAAAAACATGCAATACACATGCATTACTTGTGAAGAACACAAGAGCCTAGCCACTAGATAAGTGGTATTTCTCATTTGCAGCACGACAAAATATTACTGATCCTTATACTTTTACTATCTGATATTTATGCCTTAGGACAGTATCTTACTGCATGCCATGGGAATGCAATTGTAAATCTGCCTTTGATAAAATTTGTTTCTTTCATCTTGCCTAAAGTCAGACATCATTCTCTGTTCTGAAGAAGAATTTACTCAAACACAGTAGAAAGCCACACCTAATTAACTGGGATATAAATGAAATTAGAAGATAGAGGCCAACAACAACAAGAAAACGTCTGTATTTCACTGTAAAGTGTTACAGGATCAGAGCAAGGCTGTGCAAAGGGTTATTACCATAAGCACACTTCAACAAAACCTGATCTCTCTTTTAACGATACTGAGGCACCACTACAGACATCTCAGATTTCTGTCTATGTTCAATTAGACTAAAGATATTTCACAAGCTGGTAAAGGTTTTGCATATTTTTCTTTTCTCTGGGGATAGTCTTTCAGAATCCAGAGCTAAGTTTTTGTGTTTATTGTGAGGGGCCTGGTGAAAAGTCCAAAGAGTCATTTTTTGCCTGTTTGTAGAAAACTTAGAAACTGTGAATACAAAGATGAGATTTTGCACTGTGTTGTCCTTCTGGTGGAATGTATCTCCTCTGCAGCAGTCTTTATCTCAGTCTCAGTTAAAGTAATCCACTGTCTGTTGTCTTGTCATAAAAATATATTTTAATATTTATTCACACACACTATTCACTGATTCCTCTCAAGTAGAGAATTTTTCTACAATATATTTCTAGTATGAGTCTTTCAATAATATTGTTTCAAATTGAATAATAATCCACTGCCATCAACACTTTCTTTTTAAAAATACAACAGAATGTCCAATGCTTGGTTGACATAGAACCTTGTTAATCTCTTCTGATTATTTTGGCATGTCTTGGAAGAGAACTGCTCATTACCATGCAGATAGAGATAACCTTTGTTACCAGGATAATTGTCATATAGCACTTTGCATTTGAAATTCACTTGCTGAAACAATCGTACAAGCCTAAATTACAGGGAAACTAAAACTAGGACGTCAAATGTAACTGGTTGAAATAGTGATTATTAAATAGCTCTGCCTTTTCTGTAATGTCAGAGAGGAGATATTCAAACATTCTATAATATCGCAAAGAGGGGAGAAAATTACAGGTCCCCACCACCATGGAGATTTTTGCTGAAAGGCTAGATTCTGGTTGTTTCATGTAGAGTAGTACATAAAAGGATTTGTATTGATTTTGATTAGGCTTGATGTAGATAGAATACTGTGAACAGTGGTCAGGGACTTTAGCAAAAAATAAGCAAATGTGCAACAAGATTTTGATAACAGGCATACCCAGTAAGAGTGAAAAATATTAATAACATATCAAGGAAAAAATTGTGTAGTTGTGAAATTTCCTAAATCCTGTTGGAGCTTATTAAAAAATGAAGAAGTTTCACAGAGGTAATTCAATTGCATTACAATCCATGAGAAGGGTTTGCAGTATAAGTTAGGCCAATGCTCTGAACTTGCAGAGGTGCAGCATAGTGAGAGAATACCTTTCCCTCTTGGAGGAGATGTAGGAATGCAGTTAACTTAGAGTAAATGTATACTCCGGTTTCACTGCCAAAGCTGGATAAAAAGCTGCTGCTTTCTTAAAAAAAGTGCTCTGTAGACTTTGATAAACATAATTCATGGAGTCTTAAAGTATCGCCAGCTTCAGTCATTGCTGCGCAGTTCTGCTGGGTGCTGTCACAGTTCTAGTCAAGTAGCCAAGGGAGACAATATCCCTTTCAATGGTAGTTTCCCTGGAAGGGCTGTGTTTTAGACTCCTGCAGGAGGAGCTCTTAGAGGCTCTGTTTTTCAGTATACGTTTTTCTGACATTCTGCTAGAAGAGCCCAAGAAACCATATATGTTTCCACTTGCCCTCTGCTTTTCAGGCTAGGAAACCACAACTGAACACTTTGACCACTGGCTCCATAGTCTGCAAAATAAAGAATCCAATAAAGAACACAGCAACCCACTGTCAAAGCAAATTTATATTTGCAATGGAAAAAAATCTCCATTAATGATCTTTGAATCTTAAATCACTTTAACATGTTATTGACCTTTACCAGAGAACTCCAAAGAAACAGAATCATGCATTCAAAAATAGTTTATAAGTATGAAACAGAGAAAACATGCTTGATTTCAATCAAATACAAGAAAAATTGCAAAAAAGCTATTTCATTAGAAGAAGATAGTATACAAATAGGAAAAATGACTGGACAGGGAACAGTCCACTTACTTGTGTGGTATGACCTTCCCTGAACTTTGGCAGATTATGATGAAAATAGCTCTTTCCTATGATATGAAAAAGTGTTTTCTTAGCTAAAAATAATCCCCTGTATTGCACTGAAACCTCTTCCGTATCCCATAATACACTATCCTGTAATATTTCAAAGCTAGGATCCACCATCCAGCGTTGTGCTTTGCTCTCTTAAATTGAAGAGGTTTATGCAAGACTGGGATATTTATTTATTTCTCCTTGCATTCTAAACCCTGTCTGTCCTCTATGATGAATTATGTCTTTGGGAGTTTCCCAACAACAGTGAGATCATTAATGTAGAATTGTTGCATTATAAATACAAAAAATTGAACATTTTTGGAGTGACTATTGTTGTGTTCTATAGGTAATTTTGAGAAGCCTGATATTTTG